>NC_134356.1:618537526-618872526 GCF_048569485.1 Anomaloglossus baeobatrachus | reverse complement strand
GGGAGACAACAGCATGGCGCCCACAAGAAGCAGGGGTGCCAAAACACAGGCTTACTATGCTGCCTGCGCCGCATGTACGACCTCGCTACCGGCAGGTTCCACTGACCCTCATTGTGTGCACTGCTCGGCCCCTGTGGCACTTACTCAGCCGGGGCCTCTGCTAAGGGGGGCCCAGGGGGAACCACCTGCTAACACTGTCCAGGTGACAGGGACGGAGTTTACAGTTTTTACTGAAAGACTTTCTGAGACTATGGCTAAGAAGAAGCCTTGCAGTCCAGACCGGTATCTCAGACCATGGCCACTGTGGAATCATTGCCCCCTGGTTCCCCTCAGTTGGAACAACAATGTTCCCCCGGGGTGTCTCATAGATCCCAGGGTGAGGTCTCTGACACGGACCGCAGCCCCAGACCGCCTAAGCGAGCTCGCTGGGAAATCCCCTCGACCTCATCACATTGTTCAGGGTCTCAGAGGGAGGACTCTCTGTATGATGAAGCGGGGGTAGCTGATCAGGATTCTGATCCTGAGGCCGCTCTCAACCTTGATACTCCTGATGGTGACGCCATAGTGAATGATCTTATCGCGTCCATAAATCAAATGTTGGATTTCCGCTCCATTGGGAGACCCAGACAATTGGGTGTATAGGCTATGCCTCCGGAGGCCGCACAAAGTATTACACTAAAAGTGTAAAGCCCCTCCCCTTCTGCCTATACACCCCCCGTGCTCCCACGGGCTCCTCAGTTTTTTTGCTTTGTGCGAAGGAGGCAGACATGCACGCACAGCTCCACAGATTGGTCAGCAACAGCTGCTGACTATATCGGATGGAAGAAAAGTGGGCCCATATAGGGCCCCCAGCATGCTCCCTTCTCACCCCACTCTTGTCGGCGGTGTGGTTAAGGTTGAGGTATCCATTGCGGGTACGGAGGCTGGAGCCCACATGCTGTTTTCCTTCCCCATCCCCCTTCCGGCTCTGGGTGAAGTGGGATCCTATCGGTCTCCAGGCACTGAGACCGTGCTTCATCCACAACTCCTGTGGAGCCTGCTGGATAGGAGCCGGGTATCGTTCAGGGACATGGCCCTGCTACTTGGAGGTACTCTGTATCCCTGTGGGGACAGCGCACAGCAACACTCCAGCTTTGCTGGGTGTGCTAGTGCACCGGGGACCGCGGCGCTGACCGGGTTAATATGTGCCATTACACACTCAGCGCTGCTGAGTGTGTTTATGTATAGGGACTGCCGCACTGACCGCCGCTGCCATGGAAACACCGCGGCGCGGCTGGGACTTGTAGTGCGCCGGGGACTTCCACGCCGGCCGCGCTTTTACGGCGGCCGCGTTTATTACTAGAGTCCCCGGCTTTTTGCGGCCTAGTTTCCTTTCTTCCCACCCCCAGCCCTGACAGGCAGGGGAAGGGCGGGACGCTGCACAGAACGAGCAGCACTGAGGGCTGGAGCATGCTTTGCATACTCCACCCCCCTCACTGTGCACAGTGCGGGCACCAGTTCCCGCACTTTCTGGGTCACGCCCACGGCTCCCTCCTCTCCTCAGGACGCCGGCAGCCATTCCTGTCAGCTCCTCGGACGCTGCAGAGGGGGACAAAGTCTGGGAGACCCAGGCAGGGACTCTGGTGGCCTCACAACCGCTTTAAGCGGGTGGTAAGCAGCACCTGTGGTGCTAGCCCCATTGTGCAGTAGTGTAACATTATATGTTTATGGTATATATATTTTACACTGTATGGTGCACAGTTGATTTCTGGCTATATACCCTATTGTGTTGCTCAGGGAAGATAATAGCATGGCGCCCACGAAAGGCAGAGGTGCCAAAACACAGGCTTTTTATGCTGCCTGCGCCGCATGTACGACCCCGCTACCGGCAGGTTCCACTGACCCTCATTGTGTGCACTGTTCGGCCCCTGTGGCACTTACTCAGCCAGAGCCTCTGCTAAGAGGGGCCCAGGGGGAGCTACCTGCTGACACTGTCCAGGTGACGGGGACGGAGTTTGCAAAACTCTCTGAGACTATGGCTAAGATACTAGAAGCCTTGCAGTCCAGGCCGGTATCTCAGCACAGGGACTCTGTTGAATCTTTGTTCCCTGGCCCACCTCAGTTGGACCAACAATGTCCTCCCGGGGTATCTCATGGGTCCCAGGCTGAGGGTTCTGACACAGACCCCAGCCCCAGACCGACTAAGCGAGCTCGCTTAGAATTTCCCTCGACATCATCATATTGTGCAGGGTCTCAGAGGGGGGAATCTCTGGTTGATGAAGCGGAGACAGTTGATCAGGATTCTGATCCTGAGGCCGCTCTCAATCTTGATACTCCTGACGGGGACGCCATAGTGAACGACCTTATTGCGTCCATCAATCTAATGCTGGATATTTCTCCCTCAGCTCCTCCGGCGGAGGAGTCGGCTTCTCAAAAGGAGAAATTCCGTTTCAGGTTTCCCAAGCGTACACCGAGTATGTTTCTGGACCACTCTGATTTCAGAGAGGCAGTCCAGAATCACCATGCTTGTCCAGATAAGCGTTTTTCTAAGCGCCTTAAGGATACACGTTATCCCTTTCCCCCTGACGTGGTCAAAAGTTGGGCTCAGTGTCCCAAAGTGGATCCTCCAATCTGCAGAATGAAACAAAAACAAGAGAGGCGATCTGCGGTTCAATACGTATTTTTATTTGTATAAATTTTCATAAAAGCATGGACAAGTGAGGGGAGGAAAACAACGGTGTACATCACCGCAAACTTTTAGGTACAGAATAATGTATGCCAGGTATCTTCAGTAATACAAGATATAAGGTCATATCCAACAAGAGTGGAAGTCCTACAGTTAGGAGAAGGACCACATCGGGTCAATGCATCAATCTATTCCCGCTGGAACACCAATTGATAGGCAATATAAGCCATATCCATAACAATCCATATAAATATCCAAGCAGGAAGGATTGAGTCAGGACCTAAGACGTGGAAAAAACTCCAAATATTATCCGCTGTTATAAAACAATGGCGTATTAGATGCGCATCCGTATTCATGCATCAAAGGATATCAACAGATGGTTTTTATGTGTATAGATGTAAATTACACATAAGTATTAAATGCATATAGAAAAAACCGCGGCATGAGTAGAAACATAGGAATACCTCACGGGCATGTCAATGTGTTAATCCACATCCATATGCTTACATGCATGCAACTGCATATATACACACCGAAATCCCCATGGAAATCAATAGAGTATCTTCCATGGAAGTCAATAGGTGTATCCTGTTAGATGGAGTGCAGGGGTTTAATGGTATATGCCTATATAGATACTATATGCCCATATATCGCAACCAAAATTATCAATGTGCTGATCCATAAAAGACCGCATTCACTGCGAGCTCTAATGAAGAGGTCACAGCATACAAACACCATATATATAAAAATTCATTCAAAGGTGATTTGCATGTGTATAAGGCAAATTTTATACAAGATCAACACATATGATAAACGGCGGCATGGGCAACAATATAAAATACCCTACATGCAATTACACGCATGCAATTGCATACATACACACCGAAATCCCCATGGAAATTAATAGAGTATCTTCCATGGAAATCGATGAATGTATCATGCAGGATGGAGTGCAGAGGTTTAAATGATATATGCTTACATAGATACATGTACCAAAATTGGAACCATAATAAGCGGACACACACAAGTCATAGTATCATGACTTAGTGCAGCCAAGCCACATAGGCACATGACCTCACAGCGATTACCAATCATGTGCTCGCTTAAACGGGTGTGTTGAATAAATCACAGGCCACAGCACGTGCAAGTGTTAGGGCAAAAAAGCATCTAGCACCACGGGGCAATATGGCCAATAATGCCACCGGGTAGCAAGGATTAAAGCACCAACACAACACAAGTACTACTGGTCGGCGACCACCATCTAAATAACAGCGGAGAAGGATTATGTTCTCACTTAGAGGGGCTAAGCCCACTCTCTGGACGGACCCAATAAGAAATAAGACATTACCTAAGATGTAAGGTTTGCAGGTGGAATGCGCCCCGTGGTGCTAGATGCTTTTTTGCCCTAACACTTGCACGTGCTGTGGCCTGTGATTTATTCAACACACCCGTTTAAGCGAGCACATGATTGGTAATCGCTGTGAGGTCATGTGCCTATGTGGCTTGGCTGCACTAAGTCATGATACTATGACTTGTGTGTGTCCGCTTATTATGGTTCCAATTTTGGTACATGTATCTATGTAAGCATATATCATTTAAACCTCTGCACTCCATCCTGCATGATACATTCATCGATTTCCATGGAAGATACTCTATTAATTTCCATGGGGATTTCGGTGTGTATGTATGCAATTGCATGCGTGTAATTGCATGTAGGGTATTTTATATTGTTGCCCATGCCGCCGTTTATCATATGTGTTGATCTTGTATAAAATTTGCCTTATACACATGCAAATCACCTTTGAATGAATATTTTTATATATATGGTGTTTGTATGCTGTGACCTCTTCATTAGAGCTCGCAGTGAATGCGGTCTTTTATGGATCAGCACATTGATAATTTTGGTTGCGATATATGGGCATATAGTATCTATATAGGCATATACCATTAAACCCCTGCACTCCATCTAACAGGATACACCTATTGACTTCCATGGAAGATACTCTATTGATTTCCATGGGGATTTCGGTGTGTATATATGCAGTTGCATGCATGTAAGCATATGGATGTGGATTAACACATTGACATGCCCGTGAGGTATTCCTATGTTTCTACTCATGCCGCGGTTTTTTCTATATGCATTTAATACTTATGTGTAATTTACATCTATACACATAAAAACCATCTGTTGATATCCTTTGATGCATGAATACGGATGTGCATCTAATACGCCATTGTTTTATAACAGCGGATAATATTTGGAGTTTTTTCCACGTCTTAGGTCCTGACTCAATCCTTCCTGCTTGGATATTTATATGGATTGTTATGGATATGGCTTATATTGCCTATCAATTGGTGTTCCAGCGGGAATAGATTGATGCATTGACCCGATGTGGTCCTTCTCCTAACTGTAGGACTTCCACTCTTGTTGGATATGACCTTATATCTTGTATTACTGAAGATACCTGGCATACATTATTCTGTACCTAAAAGTTTGCGGTGATGTACACCGTTGTTTTCCTCCCCTCACTTGTCCATGCTTTTATGAAAATTTATACAAATAAAAATATGTATTGAACCGCAGATCGCCTCTCTTGTTTTTGTTTTGGTTTCTCCTATAGCGATTTGGTTCATGTATTTAGTCCTTCTGCGTTTTATATGTGATCTATATTGGTCTATGTATATCAGTATATTTAACCCCTTAGTGACGGAGCTAATTTTCACCTTAATGACCAGACCAAATTTTGCAATTCTGACCAGTGTCACTTTATGAGGTTATAACTCTAGAACGCTTCAACGGATCCCGGTGATTCTGAGATTGTTTTTTCGTCACATATTGGACTTCGTGTTAGTACCAAATTTAGGACAATATTTTTTGCGTTTATTTATGAAAAAAATTGAATATTGGCAAAAATTTTGAAAATTTTGCAATTTTCAACTTTTGAATTTTTATACCGTTAAACCAGAGATTTCTGTGACACAAAATAGTTAATAAATAACATTTCCCACTTATCTACTTTACATCAGACCAATTTTGGAAACAAAATTTTTTTTTGTTAGGAAGTTAGAGGGGTTCAAAGTTTATCAGCGATTTCTCATTTCTTCGGCGCTCCATTGGGAGACCCAGATGATTGGGTGTATAGCTACTGCCTCCGGAGGCCACACAAAGCATTACACTAAAAAGTGTAAGGCCCCTCCCCTTCTGGCTATACACCCCCAGTGGGATCACTGGCTCACTAGTTTTCTGCTTTGTGCGAAGGAGGTCAGACATCCACGCATAGCTCCACTGTTTAGTCAGCAGTAGCTGCTGACTATATCGGATGGAAGAAAAGAGGGCCCATATAGGGCCCCCAGCATGCTCCCTTCTCACCCCGCTTGTGGTTTGTAAGGTTGAGGTACCTATTGCTGGTACGGCGGCTGGAGCCCACATGCTGTTTTCCTTCCCCATCCCCCTGAGGGGCTCTGAGGAAGTGGGATCTTACCGGCCCCAAAGCCCTGAGGCCGGGCTCCATCCACAGACCCATTGAACCTGCTGGATACGGAGCTGGGTACCGTTCAGGGACATGGCCCTGCACCATTCAGGTACTCTGTGTCCCCGTACGCACAGGCACAGCACACTCCAGACTTGCTGGGTGTGCTAGTGCGCCGGGGACAGTAAAGGGTTACAGTCACTGCAGCCTAGCTGAGTGACTTTATGTATTGGGAACTACCGCGCCGGACGCTCCGAGAGCGGCGGCGCGGCTGGGACTTGTAGTGCGCCGGGGACTTAGCGCCGACCGCGCTTTTACGGCGGCGGCGCTTATAAATCCAGTCCCCGGCTTTTGCGGCCTAGCTCCGCTTCGTTCCCGCCCCCACCCTGTCAATCAGGGTGGGGGAGAGACGCTGTACAATCAGCAGCGCCGAGGGCTGGAGCCTTATTTACATGCTCCAGCCCTCTCACTGGACACTGTGGGACGCCGGTTTCCCGCTCTGACTTGGGGGCACGCCCACGGCCCGCCCCTACCCACACGAGCTGGAGAAGGACGCCGGCAGCCATTCCTGCAGTCCGAGCTGAGAGATCGGACTCTGGGCAACCAGGCACAGGACTAGGGCGACCACACACCTGCTTATAGGCGGGCGGTAAGCGGCGCCTGAAGTGCTGACCCCACTAAATACCGCAGTTGTCCATTTGTATTTTTATGCTTACACTGCATGGGTCGCTATTTTTGGCTATATGCCCTCTTAGATGGCGACACATCAGCAGCAGGAAAGCAGGGGTGCTAAGGCACAGGCTTTCTATGCTGCTTGTATTGCATGTACTGAAGTGTTCATGTGTATTTATGCTTGTCTGCTATACACTGCACTGTACGGTCGCTAGTCTGGGCTATTTTCGCCTAGAATGACTAGACTACAGCAGCAGAAAAGCAAGGGTGCTGAGGCACAGGTTTTTTTCTATGCTGCTTGTATTGCAGGGGTTGCAGTGTTCATTTGTACTTATGCTTGTATGCTATACATTGCACTGTATGGTCGCTATTCTGGGCTATATTCCCCTAGATGGCTAGTCTACAGCAGCAGAAAAGCAGGGGTGCCAAGGCACAGGCTTTCTATGCTGCTTGTATTGCATGTGCTGCAGTGTTCATTTGTACTTTATGCTTGTATGCTATACATTGCACTGTACGGTCGCCATTCTTGGCTCTATATCCTAGATGGCTAGCCGGCAGCAGCATATAAGCAACACAGGCTTTCGATGCTGTTTTTACTGCATGTGATACTGTTCCACGGCACTGAACCCCATTGTGTGCAATGCTCCCCTGTAGCACTTGGTCAGCCGGGGTCTCTACTAGACGTGGCCAAAGGAACCACCTGTCAACCCTGTCCAAGGACAGGGATGGAGTTGCAATGGGATGGAGACTTGCAGTCCGGACAGGCCATGGCCAATCTGGATCATTGCTCCCTGGCCACCCTCATTTGGAATAAAATCGGTGCTCCGGGGGGGTCCCAGGAGGCTCTCTGTATGATGAGGCAGACGTAGCTCATCAGGACTTTGATCCTGACACCGCTCTCAGTCCGGATACACCGGATGGTGACGCCATAAGGAATAATCCTATAGCGTCCATCAATGGAATGTTGGATCTTTCTCCCTTAGCTCCCCCAGCGGAGGAGTCTGCTTCACAGCAGGAGAAGTCCCATTTCAGTAGCTCAAACGTATATTGAGTATTTTTCTGGCCACGCTGACTTCAGAGAAGCAGTCCAGGAACACCACGCTTACCAGATAAGCGTTTTCTCCAAACGTATTAAGGATACACGTTATCCTTTTCCCCCTGACGTGGTCAAGCGCGGGACCCAGGGTCCAAAGGTGGATTCTCCAATCTCCAGGCTTGCGGCTAGAGCATAGTTGCAGTGGAGATGGGACTTCACTTAAAGATGCTAGACAGATGGACTCTGGTTGAAATCTGTCTATGAGGCTATCGGCGTGTCGGTTGCTCCGGCATTTACAGCCGTATGGGCACCCTAAGCTTTTCAGCTGTTCTTGCACAGCTGGTCTTGAGCATATGTACATTTGTGCCGCAGGGGCGTCCGTAACCTCGCAATGTCTGCATTGCGACTTACCCTATTAATGCTGTCCTGGAAGGACAGTCGAGGTTTCGGTCCTTCCCAAGCTCGGGCAGGTCCCAATTGTCCTCGTCCAAAAGAGCTGAAAAGCCTCAGAGGGGCTCAGCTTCCGGGGGCTCAATCACGCCCAAGGAAGGCAGCCGGAGGAACCGCTACCAAGGCGGTCTCCTCATGACTCTCAGCTCTCTCATCTCTCCGCATCCGCGGTTGATGGCAGACTCGCTCGCCTTTGGCGACATTTAGCTGCCTCAGGTCACAGACCGGTGGGTGAGGGACATTGTGCCCACGTGCACAGGACAGAGTTCTGTTCTCGTCCTCCGACTCGATTCTTCAGAACGTCCCCACCTCCCCACCGAGCCGATGCTCTTCTGCAGGCAGAAGGAGTGGTAATCCCTGTTCCTTTTCAGGAACAAGACACGGTTTTCCTCCAATCTGGTTGTGGTGCCAAAAAAGGACGGCTCTTTCCGTTCCGTTCTGGACCCAAAACTGCTCAACAAGCACGTGGAGGCCAGGCGGTTCCGGATGAAACCCTCCGCTCCGTCATTGCCTCAATGTCTCAAGGAAATTTCCTAGCATCAATAGACATCAAAGATGCTTATCTCCACGTGCCGATTGCTACAGAGCACCAACGTTTTCTACGTTTTGTGATAGGAGACGAACATCTCCAGTTCGTAGCTCTGCCATTTGGTCTGGCGACAGCCCCACGGGTGCTCACCAAGGTCATGGCGGCAGTGGTAGCAGTCTTGCACTCACAGGGACACTCTGTGATCCCTTACTTGGACGATCTACTTGTCAAGGCACCCTCTCAAGAGGCATGCCAACTCAGCCTGAATGTTGCGCTGGAGACTCTCCAGACGTTCGGGTGGATCATCAAGTTCTCAAAGTCAAACCTGTCACCGACCCAATCACTAACGTATCTTGGCATGGAGTTTCATACCCTCTCAGTGCTAGTGAAGCTTCCGCTGGACAAGCAGCGGTCACTACAGACCGGGGTGCAGACTCTCCGTCACGGTCAGTCGCACTCCTTAAGACGCCTCATGCACTTCCTCGGGAAGATGGTGGCGGCAATGGAGGCGGTTCCGTTTGCGCAGTTTCATCTGCGTCCTCTTTATTGGGACATTCTCCGCCAATGGGACGGGAAGTCAACATCCCTGAACAGGAAAGTATCCCTTTCACAGACGGCCAAGGACTCTCTGCAATGGTGGCTTCTTCCCACCTCATTATCACAGGGAAGATCCTTCCTACCACCGTCTTGGGCGGTAGTCACGACAGACGCGAGTCTGTCAGGGTGGGGAGCAGTGTTTCTCCACCACAGGGCTCAGGGTACGTGGACTCAGCAGGAGTCCACCCTTCAGATCAATGTTCTGGAAATCAGAGCAGTGTATCTTGCCCTACTAGCCTTCCAACAGTGGCTGGAAGGGAAGCAGATCCGAATTCAATCGGACAACTCCACAGCGGTGGCATACATCAATCACCAAGGGGGGACACGCAGTCGGCAAGCCTTCCAGGAAGTCCGGCGGATTATGATGTGGGTGGAAGCCACGGCCTCCACCGTATCCGCAGTTCACATCCCCGGCGTAGAAAACTGGGAAGCAGACTTCCTCAGCCGCCAGGGCATGGACGCAGGGGAATGGTCCCTTCACCCGGACGTGTTTCAGGAAATCTGTAGCCGCTGGGGATGGCCGGACGTCGACCTAATGGCGTCCAGGCACAACAACAAGGTCCCAACCTTCATAGCACGGTCCCGCGATCACAGAGCTCTGGCGGCAGACGCCTTAGTGCAAGATTGGTCGCAGTTCCGGCTCCCTTATGTGTTTCCACCTCTGGCACTCTTGCCCAGAGTGCTACGCAAGATCAGATCCGACTGCAGCCGCGTCATACTCGTCGCCCCAGACGGGCCAAGGAGGGCGTGGTATCCGGATCTGTGGCATCTCACGGTCGGCCAACCGTGGGCACTACCAGACCGACCAGACTTACTGTCCCAAGGGCCGTTTTTCCATCGGAATTCTGCGGCCCTGAACCTGACTGTGTGGCCATTGAGTCCTGGATCCTAGGGTCTTCAGGATTATCCCAAGGGGTCGTTGCCACCATGAGACAGGCTAGGAAGCCCACGTCCGCTAAGATCTACCACAGAACGTGGAGGATATTCTTATCCTGGTGCTCTGCTCAGGGAGTGTCTCCCTGGCCATTTGCATTGCCTACCATTCTTTCTTTTCTGCAATCTGAGTTAGAAAAAGGTTTGTCGCTCGGCTCCCTTAAAGGGCAAGTCTCGGCGCTATCCGTCTTTTTTCAGAAGCGTCTAGCACGACTTCCTAAGGTGCGCACGTTCCTGCAGGGGGTTTGTCATATTGTACCCCCGTACAAGCGGCCGTTAGATCCATGGGATCTGAACAGGGTACTAGTTGCCCTCCAGAAGCCGCCCTTCGAGCCTCTGAGGGAGGTTTCACTTTCTAGAATATCACAGAAAGTGGCTTTTCTGGTAGCGATCACATCTCTTCGGAGAGTGTCTGAGCTAGCAGCGCTGTCTTCCAAGGCTCCCTTCCTGGTCTTCCACCAGGACAAGGTAGTGCTGCGCCCCATTCAGGAGTTTCTCCCGAAGGTGGTATCCTCTTTTCATCTTAATCAGGATATCTCTTTGCCTTCGTTTTGTCCTCATGCAGTTCATCGGTATGAGAAGGATTTACATTTGTTAGATCTGGTGAGAGCACTCAGAATCTACATTTCCCGCACGGCGCCCCTGCGCCGTTCGGATGCACTCTTTGTCCTTGTCGCTGGTAAGCGCAAAGGGTCGCAGGCTTCTAAGGCCACCCTGGCTCGATGGATCAAAGAACCAATTCTTGAAGCCTACCGTTCTGCTGGGCTTCCGGTTCCATCAGGGCTGAAGGCCCATTCTACCAGAGCCGTGGGTGCGTCCTGGGCATTGCGACACCAGGCTACGGCTCAACAGGTGTGCCAGGCAGCTACCTGGTCGAGTCTGCACACTTTCACCAAACATTATCAGGTGCATACCTATGCTTCGGCGGACGCCAGCCTAGGTAGAAGAGTCCTGCAGGCGGCAGTTGCCTCCCCGTAGGGGAGGGCTGTCTTCGCAGCTCTAACATGAGGTATTTCTTTACCCACCCAGGGACAGCTTTTGGACGTCCCAATCGTCTGGGTCTCCCAATGGAGCGCCGAAGAAGAAGGGAATTTTGTTACTTACCGTAAATTCCTTTTCTTCTAGCTCCTATTGGGAGACCCAGCACCCGCCCTGTTGTCCTTCGGGATTTTTGGGTTTTTTCGGGTACACATGTTGTTCATGTTGAACGGTTTTTCAGTTCTCCGATGTTACTCGGAGTGAATTTGTTTAACCAAGTTATTGGCTTTCCTCCTTCTTGCTTTTGCACTAAAACTGGTGAGCCAGTGATCCCACTGGGGGTGTATAGCCAGAAGGGGAGGGGCCTTACACTTTTTAGTGTAATGCTTTGTGTGGCCTCCGGAGGCAGTAGCTATACACCCAATCGTCTGGGTCTCCCAATAGGAGCTAGAAGAAAAGGAATTTACGGTAAGTAACAAAATTCCCTTCTTTTACATCAAAATTTACAAAACCATTTTTTTAGGGACCACATCACATTTGAAGTGACTTTGAGAGGCCTAGATGATAGAAAATACCCAAAAGTGACACCATTCTAAAAACTGCACCCCCCAAAGTACTCAAAACCACGTTCAAGAAGTTTATTAACCCTTCAGGTGCTTCACATGAACAAAAGCAATGTGGAATGAAAAAAAAGCAAAAATTAAATTTTACCTAAAAATGTTGCTCTAACCCAAATTTATTCACTTTTAGAAGAAATAACACAACAAAATGGACCCCAAAACTTGTTCCCCACTTTCTTATGAACGCGCCAATACCCCACATGTGATCAGAAACCTCTGTTTGGACAAATGGGAGGGCTCGGAACAGAAGGAGCAATATTTGAATTTTGGAAAGCAAATTTGGCTGAAATAGATTGCGGGCACCATGTTGCATTTACAGGTCCGCTAAGGTACCTAAACAGAAGAAATCCCTCACAAGTGACACCATTTTGGAAACTAGACCCCTCAAGGATTCTATCTAGGGGTATAGTGAGCATTTTAGATCCACAGGTACTTCACAGATTTTGTTAACGTTACGTTGTCATATTGAAAATTTTAATAATTTTCTCAAAAATGTTGCTTTAGCATCAATTTTCTCACTTTTTCAAGAGGTAATTCCAAAAATTTGACCTCGAGGTTTGTTAACCACTTTTTTATGAGCGCGGTGATACCTCACATGTGGTCTGAAACCTTTGTTTGGACAAATGGGAGGGCTTGGAACGAAAGGGGCAATATTTGAATTTTGGAAAGGAAATTTGGCTGAAAAAGATTGCGGGCACCATGTCACATTTGGAGGACCCCTAAGGTACCTAAACAGCAGAAACCCCGCACAAGTGACCCCATTTTGGAAACTAGGCCCCTCAAGGAATTTATCTAGATGTTTGGTGAGTACCCTGAACCCCCAGGTGCTTCACAGAATTTTATAACGTTGAGCCATGAAAAAAAAAAAATAAAATTTTACCACAAAATTGTTATTTCAACCAGGTAGCTTTTTTTTTTACAAGAGTAAAAGGAAAATATTCAGGATAACATTTATTGTGCAATTTCTCCTGAGTTTGGCGATACCTTATATGTGGTGGAAATCAACTGTTTGGGTGCACAGCAGGGCTCGGAAGGGAAGGAGTGCCATTTGACTGCAAAATTGGCTGGAATCAATAGCGGACGCCAGGTTGCATTTGGAGAGCCCCTGAGGTGCCTAAACAGTGGCTGTCCCCCACAAGTGACTCCATTCTGGAAACAAGACACCTCAAGGCTTTTATCTAGGTGTATAGTGAGCAGTTTGAATCCACGAATACTTCACAGATTTTGATAAGCTTAGGTTGCCATATTGAAAATTTTCATTTTTTTCACAAAAATGTTGCTTCAGCATCAAATTTCTCACTTTTTCAAGAGACAACAACAAACCGTGGACCCAACAGGTTGTTATCCAATGTCTTATGAGCACAGGGATACCCCACATGTGGCCAAAAACCTCTGTTTGGATAAATGGGAGGGCTTGGAATGGAGGGAGCACCATTTGAATTCTGGAAAAGTTGAAATAAATTGCGGGCACCATGTCACATTTGCAGGGCCTCTTGGGTACCTATACATTCGAAACCCCCCACAAGTGACTCCATTTTGGAAACTGGATTTTATTCAGGAGTATAGTAGCATTTTGAATCCACAGGTACTTCACAAAAATGTTGCTGTAGCAACAAATGTCTCACTTTTAGGCTATGTGGCCATGATCCAGCGACACGGCGTCTAGTACACAGTGTCAGCCTCCTGCAGAGATGTGAGTGTTGTCCACGGGAGAACGCAGCTGCCCATGCCCACGATTTGGGTTCAGGCCGCTGTGGAGCTCTATGCTACCTGCAGAGAACACTCATCTCCGCAGCATAAATTGACATGCTGAGGCTCGGGAAGCTGCGCCACAGGTCGGTTTATGCTGCGGAGAAGTACATTGGGCAAGCACATTGGGCATGGGATTTCTAAAAATCCTTCCACTGTGCTTCTACTGCACAATGCAGCGTTATGGACGCAGGGAAAACACTCTGCGCCCAAAACGCTGCAAATCCCGATTGTGGGCGCACAGCCTAAAATGCTACAATGGATGAATGGATAGATGTCAAACAAATATAACGTCCCACCCCCTGCATATTCTAAGCTGGCGCCCTTTAGTGCCTTTCATGTGGCACTAAAGGGTGCCTAGCCTTGTATTTAGCCCCCCAAAAAATTAATTAAAATAAACGACGTGGGGTCCCCCCTATTTTTGATAGCCAGCTAGGGTAAAGCAGACAGCTGTAGCCTGCAAACCACAGCTGACAGCTTCACCTTGGCTGGTGATCAATTTGGAGGGCTCCCCAGGCGTTTTTTAAAAAAAAAAAAAAAACGTGGGGTCCCCCCAAATTAGATCACCAGCCAAGGTGAAGCAGACAGCTGGGGTCTGGTATTCTCAGGGTGGGAAGAGCCATGGTTATTGGACTCTTCCCAGCCTAAAAATAGCAGGCCGCAGCCGCCCCAGAAGTGGCGCATCCATTAGATGCGCCAATCCTGGCGCTTCGCTCCAGCTCATCCCGCGCCCTGGTGCGGTGGCAGACGGGGTAATATATGGGGTTGATACCAGCTGTAATGTCACCTGGCATCAAGCCCTGGGGTTAGTGATGTCACGGCATCTGAACAGATACCCGACATCACTAACCCAGTCAAGAAATAGAAAAAAATAAAGACAAAAAAAAAATTTATTTGAAAAAAAACTCCCCGAAACATTCCTCTTTTACCAATTTATTGTAAATAAATAAATTTCGGTCGCTGTAATCCATTTTTGAGGTCCCACGCCGTCTCTGGATCTTCTAGAATATGGGGGGCACGTTCAGGGAACGTATCCCCCATTTTCTGGAAGAGCAAGCTCTCCATGAGCAGTGTGGGTGCAGTAATCTGAGAATACTGCACTCACACTGCCCCGGTCCAACCTAGGGCAGAGTGACCTGCAGTAACCTCATTCCAGAATATGAGGGGCACGCTCACAGAACGTACCCCCCATTTTCTGGAACAGCAGCCTCTCCATGTGAGGAGTGTGGCTGCAGATCACTGCACTCACCCTCCCCCGGTCCACAGTGGAGCCTGTGCATCAGCGACGTCAGCAGGATCCCTGCTTGCAGGGATCCAGCTGACAGCCGCTGTCTGCGCATGCGCCGCCAGCATTCAAGAGAAGGAGGCGGCGTGATCGCGGGGCCGGAGCACCAGCAGACAGGTAACGTATGACCGGGGGCTGGGGGGGGTGACGGCGGGTGACGGGGGGACCTGGGGACAACTTTCTGCCGCATGTGACGTGTCACATGCGGCAGAAAGAGTAGGATGAATGCGGCCGCCATTTTCCACGCTCCGGAGGGGGGAGGGGGGAGGCGGCTCTGGAGAACCGGAGGGGGCTCCGGGGACCAGAGATCTCCGGTGGCCCGGAGGAGGGGTCAGGGGGAGGACATTTCCCTCCGATCTGAAATGTTTGATCATTTCAGATCGGAGGGAAATGAATACAGAGCCGGCGGCGGCGGCAGTTTTCAGCGCGCGTCGGCGCCATCTTGGATTTTCCGGAGGGGGGGTAGGGGTGGTGGGGGGACTCTCCGGTACCGGGGGCTTTGGGGGCACTAGAGGATTATATTTATTTCTCATCTGACATGTTTGATCACGTCAGATGAGAAATAAATCAATTTTACCGGCCATTTTTTTTTTTTTAATGTTGTCGCCGGTATACGGTGTATACCGGCGATCGCATTAACGGGGTCCAAAAAAAACACCCCGATTCATAATCTTGGGGGTCTCAGCTACCTCCGGTAGCTGAAACCCCCGAGATTTTACGTCACTGGGGGGCGCTACAAGCTTTTTCCGGCCTGACGTCTCAAGACGTCGGAACAGAATAAGTACCCTGTTTTTCCGACGTCTTGAGACGTTAGGCCGTCGCTATAATAATAATAATAATAATTTTATTCATTTATATAGCGCTATTAATTCCATAGCACTTTACATACATTGGCAACACTGTCCCCATTGGGGCTCACAATCTAGAGTCCCTATCTGTATGTCTTTGGAGTGTGGGAGGAAACCGGAGTACCCGGAGGAAACCCACGCAAACACGGGGAGAACATACAAACTCCTTGCAGATAGTGTCCTTGGTGGGATTTGAACCCAGGACCCCAGCGCTGCAAGACTGCAGTGCTAACCACTGAGCCACCGTGCCGCCCTATGGGGTTAAATTACAATATGCAGATACTTATACCCATTTCTACCCTCAATCTCCAGACTGGCAGCTAGATCCATACTTGCAGTGGAAGATGGGGCTTCACTCAAAGATGCCACTGACAGGCAGATGGAGCTCTGGTTGAAATCCATCTATGAAGCTATCGGCGCTTCTTTTGCCCCAGCATTCGCAGCCGTATGGGCGCTACAAGCTATCTCAGCAGGTCAAGCGCAAATTGACGCAGCCACACGCACGTCCGCGCCACAGGTGGCGTCCATAACCACTCAGACGTCGGCATTTGCGTCTTACGCTATTAATGCTGTCCTGGACTCTGCGAGCCGTACGGCGGTTGCAGCCGCCAATTCGGTGGTACTACGCAGGGCCTTGTGGCTACGGGAATGGAAGGCAGATTCTGTTTCCAAAAAGCGCTTAACCAGTTTGCCAATTTCTGGCGACCGATTGTTTGGCGAGCGTTTGGATGAAATCATCAAACAATCCAAGGGAAAGGATACATCCTTACCCCAGCCCAAACCGAACATACCCCAACAGAGGAGGGGGCAGTCGAGGTTTCGGTCCTTTCGGGGCGCGGGCAGGTCCCAATTCTCCTCGTCCAAAAGGCCTCAGAAAGATCAAAGGAACTCTGATGCATGGCGGTCTAAGTCACGTCCTAAAAAGACCACCGGAGGTGCCGCTACCAAAGCGGCTTCCTCATGACTTTCGGCCTCCTCACTCCGCATCCTCGGTCGGTGGCAGGCTCTCCCGCTTTTGCGACACCTGGCTGCCACGGGTAAAAGACCGTTGGGTGAGAGACATTCTGTCTCACGGTTACAAGATAGAGTTCACCTCTCGTCCCCCGACTCGATTCTTCAGGTCATCCCCGCCTCCCGAGCGAGCCGAGGCTCTTCTGCAGGCGCTGGGCACTCTGAAGGCAGAAGGAGTGGTGGTCCCTGTTCCTCTTCAGCAACAGGGCCACGGTTTTTACTCCAACTTGTTTGTGGTCCCAAAGAAGGACGGGTCTTTCCGTCCTGTCCTGGACCTGAAACTTCTCAACAAACACGTAAAGACCAGGCGGTTCCGGATGGAATCCCTCCGCTCCGTCATCGCCTCAATGTCCCAAGGAGATTTCCTTGCATCGATCGATATCAAAGATGCTTATCTCCACGTACCGATTGCTCCAGAGCACCAGCGCTTCTTGCGCCATAGAAAACGAACACCTGCAGTTCGTGGCACTGCCGTTCGGCCTGGCAACAGCCCCACGGGTTTTCACCAAGGTTATGGCTACTGTAGTAGCGGTCCTCCACTCTCAGGGTCACTCGGTGATCCCGTACTTGGACGATCTGTTGATCAAGGCACCCTCTCAAGAGGCATGCCAACACAGCCTCGACGCTACCCTGGAGACTCTCCAGAGTTTCGGGTGGATCATCAATTTGCCAAAGTCAAATCTGACACCGGCCCAATCGCTGACATACCTTGGCATGGAGTTTCATACCCTCTCAGCGATAGTGAAGCTTCCGCTGATCAAGCAGCGGTCACTACAGAAAGGGGTACAATCTCTCCTTCAAGGCCAGTCACACCCCTTGAGGCGCCTCATGCACTTCCTGGGGAAGATGGTGGCAGCAATGGAGGCAGTCCCTTTCGCGCAGTTTCACCTGCGTCCTCTTCAATGGGACATCCTACGCAAATGGGACAGGAAGCCGACGTCCCTCGACAGGAACGTCTCCCTCTCTCAGGCGACCAAAGCTTCCCTTCGGTGGTGGCTTCTTCCCACTTCATTATCGAAGGGGAAATCCTTCCTACCCCCATCCTGGGAGGTGGTCACGACGGACGCGAGTCTGTCAGGGTGGGGAGCGTTTTTTCTCCACCACAGGGCTCAGGGTACGTGGACCCAGCAAGAGTCCTCGCTTCAGATCAATGTTCTGGAAATACGGGCAGTGTATCTTGCCCTGAAAGCGTTCCAGCAGTGGCTGGAAGGCAAGCAGATCCGAATTCAGTCGGACAATTCCACAGCGGTGGCATACATCAACCACCAAGGCGGCACGCCTTCCAGGAAGTCCGGCGGATTTTGATGTGGGTGGAAGCCACGGCCTCCACCATCTCTGCAGTTCACATCCCAGGCGTGGAAAACTGGGAAGCAGATTATCTCAGTCGCCAGGGCATGGACGCAGGGGAATGGTCCCTTCACCCGGACGTGTTTCAGGAGATCTGTTGCCGCTGGGGGGTGCCGGACGTCGACCTCATGGCGTCCCGGAACAACAACAAGGTACCGACGTTCATGGCACGGTCTCAAGATCCCAGAGCTCTGGCGGCAGACGCCTTAGTTCAGGATTGGTCGCAGTTTCAGCTCCCTTATGTGTTTCCTCCGTTGGCACTATTGCCCAGAGTGTTACGCAAGATCAGGGCCGACTGCCGCCGCGTCATCCTCGTCGCTCCAGACTGGCCGAGGCGGTCGTGGTACCCGGATCTGTGGCATCTCACGGTCGGCCAACCGTGGGCACTACCAGACCGACCAGACTTGCTATCTCAAGGGCCGTTTTTCCATCTGAATTCTGCGGCCCTCAACCTGACTGTGTGGCCATTGAGTCCTGGATCCTAGCGTCTTCGGGGTTATCTCAAGACGTCATTGCCACTATGAGACAGGCTAGGAAACCAACGTCCGCCAAGATCTACCACAGGACGTGGAAAATTTTCCTGTCGTGGTGCTCTGCTCAGGGTTTTTCTCCCTGGCCTTTTGCCTTGCCCACTTTTCTGTCCTTCCTTCAATCTGGACTGGAAAAGGGTTTGTCGCTCGGCTCCCTTAAGGGACAAGTCTCAGCGCTCTCTGTGTTTTTCCAGAAGCGCCTAGCCAGACTTCCACAGGTACGCACGTTCCTGCAGGGGGTTTGTCACATCGTTCCTCCTTACAAGCGGCCGTTAGAACCCTGGGATCTGAACAGGGTGCTGATGGTTCTTCAGAAACCACCATTCGAGCCAATGAGAGATATTTCTCTCTCACGCCTTTCGCAGAAAGTGGTTTTTCTAGTAGCAGTCACTTCACTTCGGAGAGTGTCTGAGCTAGCAGCGCTGTCATGCAAAGCCCCTTTCCTGGTGTTTCACCAGGACAAGGTGGTTCTGCGTCCGGTTCCGGAATTTCTCCCTAAAGTGGTATCCCCCTTTCATCTCAATCAGGATATCTCCTTACCTTCTTTTTGTCCTCATCCGGTTCACCAATGTGAAAAGGATTTGCACTTGTTAGATCTGATGAGAGCACTCAGGCTCTACATTTCTCGGACGGCGCCCCTGCGCCGCTCGGATGCACTCTTTGTCCTTGTCGCTGGCCAGCGTAAAGGGTCACAGGCTTCCAAATCAACCCTGGCTCGGTGGATCAAGGAACCAATTCTCGAAGCTTACCGTTCTGCTGGGCTTCCGGTTCCCTCAGGGCTGAAGGCCCATTCTACCAGAGCCGTGGGCGCGTCCTGGGCTTTGAGGCACCAGGCTACGGCTCAGCAGGTGTGTCAGGCAGCTACCTGGTCGAGCCTGCACACTTTCACGAAACACTATCAGGTGCATACCTATGCTTCGGCGGATGCCAGCCTAGGTAGACGAGTCCTTCAGGCGGTGGTTGCCCACCTGTAGGAAGGGGCCGTTTTATGGCTCTATCACGAGGTATTATTTTACCCACCCAGGGACTGCTTTTGGACGTCCCAATTGTCTGGGTCTCCCAATGGAGCGACAAAGAAGAAGGGAATTTTGTTTACTTACCGTAAATTCCTTTTCTTCTAGCTCCAATTGGGAGACCCAGCACCCGCCCCTGTTTTTTTGTGTGTACACATGTTGTTCATGTTGAATGGTTTCAGTTCTCCGATATTCCTTCGGATTGAATTTACTTTAAACCAGTTTATAATTCTTTTCCTCCTTCTTGCTTTTGCACCAAAACTGAGGAGCCCGTGGGAGCACGGGGGGTGTATAGGCAGAAGGGGAGGGGCTTTACACTTTTAGTGTAATACTTTGTGCGGCCTCCGGAGGCATAGCCTATACACCCAATTGTCTGGGTCTCCCAATTGGAGCTAGAAGAAAAGGAATTTACGGTAAGTAAACAAAATTCCCTTCATTTCTCCCTCGGCTCCTCCAGTGGAGGAGTCAGCCTCTCAGCAGGAGAAATTCCGCTTCAGGTTCCCCAAGCGTACAACGAGTATGTTTCTGGATCACTCCGACTTCAGAGAGGCAGTCCAGAAACACCGAGTTTGTCCAGATAAGCGTTTTTCCAAGCGCCTTAAGGATACACGTTATCCCTTCCCCCCTGACGTGGTCAAGGGCTGGACTCAGTGTCCCAAGGTGGATCCTCCAATCTCCAGACTGGCGGCTAGATCCATAGTTGCAGTTGAAGATGGGGCTTCGCTCAAGGATGCCACTGACAGACAGATGGAGCTCTGGTTGAAATCCATCTATGAAGCTATTGGCGCGTCTTTTGCTCCAGCATTCGCAGCCGTATGGGCACTCCAAGCTATTTCAGCGGGTCAAGCGCAAATTGACGCACTCACACGTACGTCTGCGCCGCAAGTGGCGTCCATAACTTCTCAAACGTCGGCATTTGCGTCCTACGCTATTAATGCTGTCCTGGACTCTGCGAGCCGTACGGCGGTTGCAGCCGACAATTCGGTGGCAATCCGCAGGGCCTTGTGGCTACGGGAATGGAAGGCAGATTCGGCTTCCAAAAGTGCTTAACCGGTTTGCCATTTTCTGGCGACCGTTTGTTTGGTGAGAGGCTGGATGAAATCATCAAACAATCCAAGGGAAAGGAAACATCCTTACCCCAGGCCAAACCAAAATTACCCCAACAGAGGAGGGGACAGTCGAGGTTTCGGTCCTTTCGGGGTACGGGCAGGTCCCAATTCTCCTCGTCCAAAAGGCCTCAGAAGGATCAGAGGAACTCCGATCTATGGCGGTCTAAGTCACGCCCTAAAAAGACCGCCGGAGGTGCCGCTACCAAGGCGGCTTCCTCATGACTTTCGGCCTCCTCACACCGCATCCTCGGTCGGTGGCAGGCTCTCCCGCTTTTCCGACATTTGGCTGCCACAGGTAAAAGACCGTTGGGTGAGAGACATTCTGTCTCACGGTTACAGGATAGAGTTCAGCTCTCGTCCTCCGACTCGATTTTTCAGTACATCTCCGCCTCCCGAGCGAGCCGATGCTCTTCTGCAGGCGCTGGGCACTCTGAAGGCAGAAGGAGTGGTGGTCCCTGTTCCTCTTCAGCAACAGGGTCACGGTTTTTACTCCAACCTGTTTGTGGTTCCAAAGAAGGACGGGTCTTTCCGTCCTGTCCTGGACCTAAAACTGCTCAACAAACACGTAAAGACCAGGCGGTTCCGGATGGAATCCCTCCGCTCCGTCATCGCCTCAATGTCCCAAGGAGATTTCCTTGCATCGATCGATATCAAAGATGCTTATCTCCACGTACCGATTGCTCCAGAGCATCAGCGCTTCCTGCGCTTCGCCATAGGAGACGAACACCTTCAGTTCGTGGCACTGCCGTTCGGCCTGGCGACAGCCCCACGGGTTTTCACCAAGGTCATGGCTGCAGTAGTTGCGGTCCTCCACTCTCAGGGTCACTCGGTGATCCCTTACTTAGACGATCTGCTGGTCAAGGCTCCCTCCCAAGAGGCATGCCAGCACAGCCTCACCGCTACTCTGGAGACTCTCCAGAGTTTCGGGTGGATCATCAATTTTCCAAAGTCAAATCTGTCACCGGCCCAATCGCTGACATATCTTGGCATGGAGTTTCATACCCTCTCAGCGATAGTGAAGCTTCCGCTGAACAAGCAGCGTTCACTACAGACGGGGGTGCAATCTCTCCTTCAAGGTCAGTCACACCCCTTGAGGCGCCTCATGCACTTCCTGGGGAAGATGGTGGCAGCAATGGAGGCAGTCCCTTTCGCGCAGTTTCACCTGCGTCCTCTTCAATGGGACATCCTACGCAAATGGGACAGGAAGCCGACGTCCCTCGACAGGAATGTCTCCCTCTCTCAGGCAACCAAAGCTTCCCTTTGGTGGTGGCTTCTTCCCACTTCATTATCGAAGGGGAAATCCTTCCTACCCCCATCCTGGGCGGTGGTCACGACGGACGCGAGTCTGTCAGGGTGGGGAGCAGTCTTTCTTTTTCGCTCCTAATTGGGAGACCCAGACAATTGGGTGTATAGCTACTGCCTCCGGAGGCCGCACAAAGTACTACACTTAAAAGTGTAAGGCCCCTCCCCTTCTGGCTATACACCCCCCCGTGGGAGCACGGGTCCTTCAGTTTTTTGCTTTGTGCGAAGGAGGTCAGACACGCACGCATAGCTCCACTGTTTAGTCAGCAGCAGCTGCTGACTATGTCGGATGGAAGAAAAGAGGACCCATACAAGGGTCCCCAGCATGCTCCCTTCTCACCCCACTTTTTGTCGGTGGTGCTTGTTAAGGTTGAGGTACCCATTGCGGGTACGGAGGCTGGAGCCCACATGCTGATTCCTTCCCCATCCCCATTAGGGCTCTGGGCGAAGTGGGATTTTACCGGTCTCCAGGCACAGAGACCGTGCTCCATCCGCAGCCCCTGGAGAAGCCGCTGGATATGGAGCTGAGTATCGTCAGGGACATGGCCCTGCTCCGTCAAGGTACTCTGTGTCCCCGTGCATACGCGCGCACACCGCAGCATTGCTGGGTGTGTTAGTGCGCCGGGGACAACAGCGCTGCTGCGCTTGTGCCATTTCCTCACTTCAGCTTAGCTGAGTGGGTAGACTCAGGGAGAACGGTCGCGGCCGGCCGCTGGGACTGCGACGCGGCTGGGACTTGTGGTGCGCCGGGGACTTCCGCGCTGGCCGTGCATATATCACGGCCGCGCTTATTACTACAGTCCCCGGCTTTTGCGGCCTAGTTCGTTCGTTCCCGCCTCCGCACCTGCCAGTCAGGAGGAGGGCGGGACGCTGTACAGAGCATCAGCGCTGAGGGCTGGAGTCGTTTTACATACTCCAGCCCTCACACCAGGCACAGTAGGACGCAGTTTCCCGCTCTTTGTTTGTGGCACGCCCACGGTCCGCCCCTCTTCACAGAACGCCGGCAGCCATTCCTGCCTGCACGCTGAGCTGCAGAGGGGAGACGGGGAGACCCAGACACGGGATTCTACGGCCTCATACCCGCTGTTCAGCGGGCGGTAAGCAGCCCTCAAGGGCTCACCCCCACTTGTGCCGTTTGTATACTGAGTATTTTGTGTTGCAAATACTTTGTACTGTACGGTCGCTGGTGATTCTCGGCTATATACCCTCCTAGATTACAAGGAGGCAACAGCATGTCGTCCGCAAAACGCAAGGGTGCCAAGGCACAGACATTATATGCTGACTGTACCGCATGTGGGGCTGCTCTACCGGCAGGTTCCACTGAACCCCATTGTGTGCAGTGCTCGGCCCCTGTGCAACTTGCACAGCCGGGGCCTCTGCTGGACGTGACCCAGGGTGTACCACCTGTGAATGCTGTCCAGGTGACAGGAACGGAGTTTGCAGCTTTTGCTGACAGATTGTCTATGACCATGTCAAGGATTCTTGAAACATTGCAGTCTAGACCAGTAACTCAGACCATGGACACTGTGGCATCATTGCTCCCTGGTCCCCCTCAGCTGGAACACTTCCAAGCTCCGGGGGTGTCACATGCACCCCAGGGTGACGATTCTGACTCGGACGACAGTCCCAGACAACCTAAGCGGGCTCGTTATGAGGGGCCCTCAACTTCGTCTCACTGGTCAGGGTCCCAGCGGGACGGATCTATGGGTGATGAGGCGGATGTAACTGATCAAGATTCTGATCCTGGGTCCGCCCTCAATCTGGATACACCGGATGGTGACGCCATAGTGAATGATCTTATAGCGTCCATCAATAGGATGTTAGATATTTCTCCGCCAGCTCCTACTCAGGAGGAGGCAGCTTCACAGCAGGAGAAATTCCATTTCAGATATCCCAAGCGTAAATTAAGCACTTTTCTGGACCACGCTGACTTTAGAGATGCAATCCAGAAACACCACGCTTATCCTGAGAAGCGGTTTTCTAAACGGCTTAAAGATACACGCTATCCTTTTCCCCCTGACGTGGTCAAGGGTTGGACCCAGTGTCCCAAGGTGGACCCTCCAATCTCCAGGCTTGCAGCTAGATCCTTAGTTGCAGTAGAAGATGGAGCGGCACTTAAAGATGCCACTGACAGGCAGATGGAGCTCTGGCTGAAATCCATCTATGAAGCTATTGGAGCGTCGTTGGCGCCAGCTTTCGCAGCCGTATGGGCACTCCAAGCTATTTCAGCTGGGCTTATACAGGTCGACTCGGTCACACGTACATCTGCCCCGCAGGTGGCACCATTGACCTCTCAAATGTCTGCATTCGCGTCTTACGCGATTAATGCTGTCCTGGACTCTACGAGCCGTACGGCGGTGGCGTCAGCCAACTCCGTGGTTTTGCGCAGAGCCCTGTGGTTGAGAGAATGGAAAGCAGATTCTGCTTCCAAGAAGTGCTTAACCAGTTTGCCCTTTTCTCGTGACCGATTGTTTGGGGAGCGTTTGGATGAAATCATTAAACACTCCAAGGGTAAGGACTCATCCTTACCTCAACACAGACAAAACAAGCCCCAACAAAGGAGGGG
This sequence comes from Anomaloglossus baeobatrachus, assembly GCF_048569485.1. NCBI lineage: Eukaryota > Metazoa > Chordata > Amphibia > Anura > Aromobatidae > Anomaloglossus > Anomaloglossus baeobatrachus. The sequence goes on along the minus strand of NC_134356.1, from coordinate 618,847,816 downwards.
TCAGTCTGGTTTTCGGTCCTTTCGAGGCTCAGGCAGGTCCCAATTCTCCTCGTCCAAGAGGACTCAAAAGGATCAGAGAGGCTCAGATTCTTGGCGGACGCAGTCACGCCCAAAAAAGACAGCAGGAAGAACCGTTACCAAGACGGCTTCCTCATGACTTTCAGCCTCCTCTCTCCGCATCCTCGGTCGGTGGCAGGCTCTCCCGCTTTGGCTGCATTTGGCTGTCACAGGTCAAAGACCGTTGGGTGAGGGACATTCTGTCTCACGGGTACAGGATAGAATTCGTCTCTCGTCCTCCAACTCGTTTCTTCAGAACTTCCCCACCGCCCGACCGAGCCAATGCTCTGCTGCAGGCGGTGACCGCTCTAAAGGCGGAAGGAGTGGTGACTTCCGTTCCTCTTCAGGAACAAGGTCACGGTTTTTACTCCAATCTGTTTGTGGTGCCAAAGAAGGACGGGTCCTTTCGGCCCGTCCTGGATCTAAAGTTGCTCAACAAACATGTAAAAACCAGGAGGTTCCGGATGGAATCTCTCCGCTCCGTCATAGCCTCAATGTCTCAAGGAGATTTCTTAGCATCAATAGACATCAAGGATGCTTATCTTCACGTGCCGATTGCGCCAGAGCATCAGCGTTTTCTACGCTTCGTTATAGAAAGCGAACACCTGCAGTTCGTAGCGTTACCTTTCGGGCTGGCAACAGCCCCTCGGGTCTTCACCAAGGTCATGGCAGCAGTAGTAGCTGTCCTGCACTCGCAGGGTCACTCCGTGATCCCGTATTTGGACGATCTACTTATAAAGGCACCCTCTCAAGAGGCATGCCAACACAGCCTGAACGTGGCACTGAAGACTCTCCAGAGTTTCGGGTGGATTATCAACTTTTCAAAGTCAAATCTAACCCCGACCCAATCACTAACATATCTTGGCATGGAGTTTCATACTCTCTCAGCGATAGTGAAGCTTCCACTGGACAAGCAGTGCTCTCTGCAGACAGGGGTGCAATCTCTCCTGCAGAACCAGTCCCACTCCTTGAGGCGCCTCATGCATTTCCTAGGGAAGATGGTGGCAGCAATGGAAGCAGTCCCTTTCGCGCAGTTTCATCTGCGCCCTCTACAATGGGACATTCTCCGCCAATGGGACGGGAAGTCGACGTCCCTCGACAGGGATGTCTACCTCTCTCAGGCAACCAAGGACTCTCTCCGTTGGTGGCTTCTTCCCACCTCATTGTCAAAAGGAAAGTCGTTCCTACCCCCATCCTGGGCGGTGGTCACGACAGATGCGAGCCTATCAGGGTGGGGAGCAGTGTTTCTTTACCACAGGGCTCAGGGTACGTGGACTCAGAGAGAGTCCACCCTTCAGATCAATGTTCTGGAAATCAGAGCAGTCTATCTTGCTCTGCGAGCCTTCCAACAGTGGCTGGAGGGCAAGCAGATCCGGATTCAGTCGGACAATTCCACAGCGGTGGCGTACATCAACCACCAAGGGGGAACACGCAGTCGACAAGCCTTTCAAGAAGTCCGGCGGATTCTGACGTGGGTGGAAAACACAGCATCCACCATATCCGCAGTTCACATCCCAGGCGTGGAAAACTGGGAAGCAGACTTCTCAGTCGCCAGGGCATGGACGCAGGGGAATGGTCCCTTCACCCGGACGTGTTTCAGGAGATCTGTCGCCGCTGGGGGATGCCGGACGTCGACCTGATGGCGTCACGGCACAACACCAAGGTCCCGGTTTTCATGGCACGGTCTCACGATCACCGAGCTCTGGCGGCAGACGCCTTAGTTCAGGATTGGTCGCAGTTCCGACTACCTTATGTGTTCCCACCTCTGGCATGGTTGCCCAGAGTGCTCCGCAAAATCAGGTCCGACTGCCGTTGCGCCATTCTCGTCGCTCCAGACTGGCCAAGGAGGTCGTGGTACCCGGATCTGTGGCATCTCACGGTAGGACAACCGTGGGCGCTACCAGGCCGTCCAGACTTGCTGTCTCAAGGGCCGTTTTTCCATCTGAATTCTGCGGCCCTGAACCTGACTGTGTGGCCATTGAGTCCTGGATCCTAGGGACCTCAGGTTTATCTCATGATGTTGCTGCCACCATGAGACAGGCTAGGAAACCATCCTCCGCCAAGATCTACCACAGAACGTGGAAGATATTCTTATCTTGGTGCTCTGCTCAGGGAGTTTCTCCCTGGCCATTTGCATTACCTATTTTTCTTTCCTTCCTGCAGTCTGGGTTGGAAAAAGGTTTGTCGCTTAGCTCCCTTAAAGGACAAGTCTCTGCGCTATCCGTATTCTTTCAGAAGCGCCTGGCGCGACTTCCTAAGGTACGCACGTTCCTGCAAGGGGTTTGTCATATCATTCCCCCTTACAGGCGGCCATTGGAACCCTGGGATCTGAACAAGGTTCTGATTGCTCTCCAGAAGCCACCTTTCGAGCCTATGAAGGAGATTTCCTTTTCTCGGCTTTCACAGAAAGTGGCTTTTCTGGTGGCGGTCACGTCTCTTCGGAGAGTGTCAGAGCTGGCGGCGTTATCTTGCAAATCTCCCTTCCTGGTGTTTCACCAAGACAAGGTAGTACTGCGTCCAATTCCAGAGTTTCTTCCCAAGGTGGTATCTTCCTTTCATCTCAATCAGGATATCACTTTACCATCTTTGTGTCCGCATCCAGTTCACCATTTTGAAAAGGGTTTACATCTGTTGGACCTGGTGAGAGCACTCAGGATCTACATTTCCCGCACGGCGTCTCTGCGCCGTTCGGATGCACTCTTTATCCTGGTCGCTGGTCAGCATAAAGGGTCGCAAGCTTCCAAATCCACCCTTGCGCGGTGGATCAAGGAACCAATTCTTCACGCCTACCGTTCTGCTGGGCTTCCGGCTCCTTCTGGACTGAAGGCCCATTCTACCAGAGCCGTGGGTGCGTCCTGGGCATTACGGCATCAGGCTACGGCTCAGCAGGTGTGCCAGGCGGCTACCTGGTCGAGTCTGCACACTTTCACCAAGCATTATCAGGTGCATACCTACGCTTCGGCGGATGCCAGCCTAGGTAGACAAGTCCTGCAGGCGGCGGTGGCCCACCTGTAAGAAAGGGCTGCCTGACAGCCCGATCGCGAGGTATTATTTTACCCACCCAGGGACTGCTTTTGGACGTCCCAATTGTCTGGGTCTCCCAATTAGGAGCGAAAAAGAAGAAGGGAATTTTGTTTACTTACCGTAAATTCCTTTTCTTCTAGCTCCAATTGGGAGACCCAGCACCCGCCCTGTTTTTCTGAGGGTATTTGTTTTTCGGGTGCACATGTTGTTCATGTTAATAACTTACGTTCTCCGATATTGTTTATCGGATTGAATTTGTTTTTGAAACAGTTATTGGCTTTCCTCCTTCTTGCTTTTGCACTAAAACTGAAGGACCCGTGCTCCCACGGGGGGGTGTATAGCCAGAAGGGGAGGGGCCTTACACTTTTAAGTGTAGTACTTTGTGCGGCCTCCGGAGGCAGTAGCTATACACCCAATTGTCTGGGTCTCCCAATTGGAGCTAGAAGAAAAGGAATTTACGGTAAGTAAACAAAATTCCCTTCTTCTCCACCACAGGGCTCAGGGTGCGTGGACCCAGCAAGAGTCCTCACTTCAGATCAATGTTCTGGAGATCAGGGCAGTGTATCTTGCCCTGAAGGCGTTCCAGCAGTGGCTGGAAGGCAAGCAGATCCGAATTCAGTCGGACAACTCCACCGCGGTGGCTTACATCAACCACCAAGGAGGGACACGCAGTCGGCAAGCCTTTCAGGAAGTCCGGCGGATTTTGATGTGGGTGGAAGCCACGGCCTCCACCATCTCCGCAGTTCACATCCCAGGCGTGGAAAACTGGGAAGCAGATTTTCTCAGTCGCCAGGGCATGGACGCAGAGGAATGGTCCCTTCACCCGGACGTGTTTCAGGAGATCTGTTGCCGCTGGGGGATGCCGGACGTCGACCTAATGGAGTCCCGGCACAACAACAAGGTCACGGCATTCATGGCACGTTCTCACGATCACAGAGCTCTGGCGGCAGACGCCTTAGTTCAAGATTGGTCGCAGTTTCAACTCCCTTATGTGTTTCCTCCGCTGGCACTATTGCCCAGAGTGTTACGCAAGATCAGGGCCGACTGCCGCCGCGCCATCCTCGTTGCTCCAGACTGGCCGAGGAGGTCGTGGTACCCGGATCTGTGGCATCTCACGGTCGGCCAACCGTGGGCACTGCCAGACCGACCAGACTTGCTGTCTCAAGGGCCGTTTTTCCATCTGAATTCTGCGGCCCTCAACCTGACTGTGTGGCCATTGAGTCCGGGATCTTAGCGTCTTCAGGATTTTCTCAAGAGGTCATTGCCACTATGAGACAGGCCAGGAAACCAACGTCCGCCAAGATCTACCACAGGACGTGGAAAATATTCCTTTCTTTGTCGCTCCATTGGGAGACCCAGACAATTGGGTGTATAGGCTATGCCTCCGGAGGCCGCACAAAGTATTACACTAAAAGTGTTAAGCCCCTCCCCTTCTGCCTATACACCCCCCGTGCTCCCACGGGCTCCTCAGTTTTTTGCTTTGTGCGAAGGAGGTCAGACACGCACGCACAGCTCCACAGATTGGTCAGCAGCAGCTGCTGACTATATCGGATGGAAGAAAAGTGGGCCCATATAGGGCCCCCAGCATGCTCCCTTCTCACCCCACTCTTGTCGGCGGTGTAGTTAAGGTTGAGGTATCCATTGCGGGTACGGAGGCTGGAGCCCACATGCTGCTTTCCTTCCCCATCCCCCTCAGGGCTCTGGTGAAGTGGGATCCTATCGGTCTCCAGGCACTGAGACCGTGCTTCATCCACAACTCCTGGGAGACTGCTGGATAGGAGCCGGGTATCGTTCAGGGACATGGCCCTGCTACTTGGAGGTACTCTGTGTCCCCGTGGGGACCGCGCACAGCAACACTCCAGCATTGCTGGGTGTGCTAGTGCACCGGGGACCGCGGCGCTGACCGGGTTAATATGTGCCATTACACACTCAGCGCTGCTGAGTGTGTTTATGTATAGGGACTGCCGCACTAACCGCCGCTGCCAGGGAAACACTGCGGCGCGGCTGGGACTTGTAGTGCGCCGGGGACTTTCGCGCCGGCCGCGCTTTTACGGCGGCCGCGTTTATTACTAGAGTCCCCGGCTTTTTGCGGCCTAGTTTCCTTTCCTCCCGCCCACAGCCCTGACAGGCAGGGGAAGGGCGGGACGCTGCACAGAACGAGCAGCACTGAGGGCTGGAGCATGCTTTGCATACTCCACTCCCCTCACTGTGCACAGTGCAGGCACCAGCTCCCGCACTTTCTGAGCCACGCCCACGGCTCCCACCTCTCCTCAGGACGCCGGCAGCCATTCCTGTCAGCTCCTTGGACGCTACAGAGGGGGACAAAGTCTGGGAGACTCAGGCAGGGACTCTGGTGGCCTCACAACCGCTTTAAGCGGGTGGTAAGCAGCACCTGTGGTGCTAGCCCCATTGTGCAGTAGTGTAACATTATATGTTTATGGTATACATATTTTACACTGTATGGTGCACAGTTGATTTCTGGCTATATACCCTATTGTGTTACTCAGGGAAGATAATAGCATGGCGCCCACGAAAGGCAGGGGTGCCAAAACACAGGCTTATTATGCTGCCTGCGCCGCATGTATGACCCCGCTACCGGCAGGTTCCACTGACCCTCATTGTGTGCACTGTTCGGCCCCTGTGGCACTTACTCAGCTAGAGCCTCTGCTAAGAGGGGCCCAGGGGGAGCCACCTGCTGACACTGTTCAGGTGACGGGGACAGAGTTTGCAAAACTCTCTGAGACTATGGCTAAGATACTAGAAGCCTTGCAGTCCAGGCCGGTATCTCAGCACAGGGACTCTGTTGAATCTTTGTCCCCTGGCCCACCTCAGTTGGACCAACAATGTCCTCCTGGGGTGTCTCATGGATCCCAGGCTGAGGGTTCTGACACAGACCCCGGCCCCAGACCGACTAAGCGAGCTCGCTTGATAATTCCCTTGACATCCTCATATTGTTCAGGGTCTCAGAGGGGGGAATCTCTAGTTGATGATGCGGAGACAGCTGATCAGGATTCTGATCCTGAGGCCGCTCTCAATCTTGATACTCCAGACGGGGACGCCATAGTGAACGACCTTATTGCGTCCATCAATCGTATGTTGGATATTTCTCCCTCAGCTCCTCCGGTGGAGGAGTCAGCTTCACAGCAGGAGAAATTCCGTTTCAGGTTTCCCAAGCGTACACAGAGTATGTTTCTGGACCACTCTGATTTCAGAGAGGCAGTCCAGAATCACCATGCTTGTCCAGATAAGCGTTTTTCTAAGCGCCTTAAGGATACACGTTATCCCTTTCCCCTGACGTGGTCAAAAGTTGGGCTCAGTGTCCCAAAGTGGATCCTCCAATCTCCAGACTGGCAGCTAGATCCATACTTGCAGTGGAAGACGGGGCTTCACTCAAAGATGCCACTGACAGGCAGATGGAGCTCTGGTTGAAACCCATCTATGAAGCTATCGGCGCTTCTTTTGCCCCAGCATTCGCAGCCGTATGGGCGCTGCAAGCTATCTCAGCAGGTCAAGCGCAAATCGACGCAGCCACACGCACGTCCGCGCCACAGGTGGCGTCCATAACCACACAGACTTCGGCATTTGCGTCTTGCGCTATTAATGCTGTCCTGGACTCTGCGAGCCGTACGGCGGTTGCAGCCGCCAATTCGGTGGTACTCCGCAGGGCCTTGTGGCTACGGGAATGGAAGGCAGATTCTGTTTCCAAAAAGCGCTTAACCAGTTTGCCAATTTCTGCCAACCGATTGTTTGGCGAGCGTTTGGATGAAATCATCAAACAATCCAAGGGAAAGGATACATCCTTACCCCAGCCCAAACCGAAAATACCCCAACAGAGGAGGGGGCAGTCGAGTTTTCGGTCCTTTCGGGGCGCGGGCAGGTCCCAATTCTCCTCGTCCACAAGGCCTCAGAAAGATCAAAGGAACTCTGATGCATGGCGGTCTAAGTCACGTCCTAAAAAGGCCACCGGAGGTGCCGCTACCAAAGCGGCTTCCTCATGACTTTCGGCCTCCCCAGTCCGCATCTTCGGTCGGTGGCAGGCTCTCCCGCTTTTGCGACACCTGGCTGCCACGGGTAAAAAACCGTTGGGTGAGAGACATTCTGTCTCACGGTTACAAGATAGAGTTCACCTCTCGTCCCCCGACTCGATTCTTCAGGTCATCCCCGCCTCCCGAGCGAGCCGAGGCTCTTCTGCAGGCGCTGGGCACTCTGAAGGCAGAATGAGTGGTGGTCCCTGTTCCTATTCAGCAACAGGGTCACGGTTTTTACTCCAACTTGTTTGCGGTCCCAAAGAAGGACGGGTCTTTCCGTCCTGTCCTGGACCTGAAACTTCTCAACAAACACGTAAAGACCAGGCGGTTCCGGATGGAATCCCTCCGCTCCGTCATCGCCTCAATGTCCCAAGGAGATTTCCTTGCATCGATCGATATCAAGGATGCATATCTCCACGTACCGATTGCTCCAGAGCACCAGCGCTTCTTGCGCTTCGCCATAGAAAACGAACACCTGCAGTTCGTGGCACTGCCGTTCGGCCTGGCAACAGCCCCACGGGTTTTCACCAAGGTTATGGCTACTGTAGTAGCGGTCCTCCACTCTCAGGGTCACTCGGTGATCCCGTACTTGGACGATCTGTTGATCAAGGCACCCTCTCTAGAGGCATGCCAACACAGCCTCGACGCTACCCTGGAGACTCTCCAGAGTTTCGGGTGGATCATCAATTTTCCAAAGTCAAATCTGACACCGGCCCAATCACTGACATATCTTGGCATGGAGTTTCATACCCTCTCAGCGATAGTGAAGCTTCCGCTGATCAAGCAGCGGTCACTACAGACAGGGGTACAATCTCTCCTTCAAGGCCAGTCACACCCCTTGAGGCGCCTCATGCACTTCCTGGGGAAGATGGTGGCAGCAATGGAGGCAGTTCCGTTCGCGCAGTTTCACCTGCGTCCACTTCAATGGGACATCCTACGCAAATGGGACAGGAAGCCGACGTCCCTCGACAGGAACGTCTCCCTCTCTCAGGCGACCAAAGCTTCCCTTCGGTGGTGGCTTCTTCCCACTTCATTATCGAAGGGGAAATCCTTCCTACCCCCATCCTGGGAGGTGGTCATGACGGACGCGAGTCTGTCAGGGTGGGGAGCGGTTTTTCTCCACCACAGGGCTCAGGGTACGTGGACCCAGCAAGAGTCCTCGCTTCAGATCAATGTTCTGGAAATACGGGCAGTGTATCTTGCCCTGAAGGCGTTCCAGCAGTGGCTGGAAGGCAAGCAGATCAGAATTCAGTCGGACAATTCCACAGCGGTGGCATACATCAACCACCAAGGCGGCACACGCAGTCGGCAAGCCTTCCAGGAAGTCCGGCGGATTTTGATGTCGGTGGAAGCCACGGCCTCCACCATCTCTGCAGTTCACATCCCAGGCGTGGAAAACTGGGAAGCAGATTATCTCAGTCGCCAGGGCATGGACGCAGGGGAATGGTCCCTTCACCCGGACGTGTTTCAGGAGATCTGTTGCCGCTGGGGGGTGCCAGACGTCGACCTCATGGCGTCCCGGCACAACAACAAGGTACCGACGTTCATGGCACGGTCTCAAGATCCCAGAGCTCTGGCGGCAGACGCCTTAGTTCAGGATTGGTCGCAGTTTCAGCTCCCTTATGTGTTTCCTCCGCTGGCACTGTTGCCCAGAGTGTTACGCAAGATCAGGGCCGACTGCCGCCGCGTCATCCTCGTCGCTCCAGACTGGCCGAGGCGGTCGTGGTACCCGGATCTGTGGCATCTCATGGTCGGCCAACCGTGGGCACTACCAGACCGACCAGACTTGCTATCTCAAGGGCCGTTTTTCCATCTGAATTCTGCGGCCCTCAACCTGACTGTGTGGCCATTGAGTCCTGGATCCTAGCGTCTTCAGGGTTATCTCAAGACGTCATTGCCACTATGAGACAGGCTAGGAAACCAACGTCCGCCAAGATCTACCACAGGACGTGGAAAATTTTCCTGTCGTGGTGCTCTGCTCGGGGTTTTTCTCCCTGGCCTTTTGCCTTGCCCACTTTTCTGTCCTTCCTTCAATCTGGACTGGAAAAGGGTTTGTCGCTCGGCTCCCTTAAGGGACAAGTCTTAGCGCTCTCTGTGTTTTTCCAGAAGCGCCTAGCCAGACTTCCACAGGTACGCACGTTCCTGCAGGGGGTTTGTCACATCGTTCCTCCTTACAAGCGGCCGTTAGAACCCTGGGATCTGAACAGGGTGCTGCTGGTTCTTCAGAAACCACCATTCGAGCCAATGAGAGATATTTCTCTCTCACGCCTTTCGCAGAAAGTGGTTTTTCTGGTAGCAGTCACTTCACTTCGGAGAGTGTCTGAGCTAGCAGCGCTGTCATGCAAAGCCCCTTTTCTGGTTTTTCACCAGGACAAGGTGGTTCTGCGTCCGGTTCCGGAATTTCTCCCTAAGGTGGTATCCCCCTTTCATCTCAATCAGGATATCTCCTTACCTTCTTTTTGTCCTCATCCAGTTCACCAATGTGAAAAGGATTTGCACTTGTTAGATCTGGTGAGAGCACTCAGACTCTACATTTCTCGTACGGCGCCCCTGCGCCGCTCGGATGCACTCTTTGTCCTTGTCGCTGGCCAGCGTAAAGGGTCACAGACTTCCAAATCAACCCTGGCTCGGTGGATCAAGGAGCCAATTCTCGAAGCCTACCGTTCGGCTGGGCTTCCGGTTCCCTCAGGGCGGAAGGCCCATTCTACCAGAGCCGTGGGCGCGTCCTGGGCTTTGAGGCACCAGGCTACGGCTCAGCAGGTGTGTCAGGCGGCTACCTGGTCGAGCCTGCACACTTTCACGAAACACTATCAGGTGCATACCTATGCTTCGACGGATGCCAGCCTAGGTAGACGAGTCCTTCAGGCGGCGGTTGCCCACCTGTAGGAAGAGGCCGTTTTACGGCTCTTACAAGGTATTATTTTACCCACCCAGGGACTGCTTTTGGACGTCCCAATTGTCTGGGTCTCCCAATGGAGCGACAAAGAAGAAGGGAATTTTGTTTACTTACCGTAAATTCCTTTTCTTCTAGCTCCAATTGGGAGAACCAGCACCCGCCCCTGTTTTTTTGTGTACACATGTTGTTCATGTTGAATGGTTTCAGTTCTCTGATATTCCTTCGGATTGAAGTTACTTTAAACCAGTTTTTAATTCTTTTTCCTCCTTCTTGCTTTTGCACCAAAACTGAGGAGCCCGTGGGAGCACGGGGGGTGTATAGGCAGAAGGGGAGGGGCTTTACACTTTTAGTGTAATACTTTGTGCGGCCTCCGGAGGCATAGCCTATACACCCAATTGTCTTGGTCTCCCAATTGGAGCTAGAAGAAAAGGAATTTACGGTAAGTAAACAAAATTCCCTTCTTTCTTTGAGTTAAAACATTTTTTAAAAAACCGGCAGGGAAATGTTTTACCTCACAGAATCCTCCATGATCCCATTCTGTGAGGCAAAACAGTTCCCTTTCCTTCCCAAACATTTCCATATTTGTGATCCCATGCTGTACTGTCTGTATGCTCATTTACTTCCTCCCCAGCTCAGGAGATGTGATTTGATCAGACCATGTCCCTGTACAGTCAGACACAGCCATTACACAGTACACAGCAGGGACACATATATAAGATTATCTCAGCACAGGAACATTTTTTTTTAAACACATCCAATTATGGAAATAATTTTTATTCCAAGATCTATTGATTAAAATTAACTTTCTTTGTCGCTCCATTGGGAGACCCAGACAATTGGGTGTATAGCTATGCCTCCGGAGGCCACACAAAGTATTACACTAAAAGTGTAAAGCCCCTCCCCTTCTGCCTATACACCCCCCGTGCTCACGGGCTCCTCAGTTTTTATGCTTTGTGCGAAGGAGGCCCTTAAGGGACAAGTCTCTGCGCTCTCTGTGTTTTTTCAGAAGCGCCTAGCCAGACTTCCACAGGTACGCACGTTCCTGCAGGGGGTTTGTCACATCGTCCCTCCTTACAAGCGTCCGTTAGAACCCTGGGATCTGAACAGGGTGCTGATGGTTCTTCAGAAACCACCGTTCGAGCCAATGAGGGATATCTCTCTCTCACGCCTTTCGTTTTACGGCTCTATTATGAGGTATTATTTACCCACCCAGGGACTGCTTTTGGACGTCCCAATTGTCTGGGTCTCCCAATGGAGCGACAAAGAAGAAGGGAATTTTGTTTACTTACCGTAAATTCCTTTTCTTCTAGCTCCAATTGGGAGACCCAGCACCCGCCCCTGTTTTTTGTGTACACATGTTGTTCATGTTGAATGGTTTCAGTTCTCCGATATTCCTTCGGATTGAATTTACTTTAAACCAATTTATAATTTTTTCCTCCTTCTTGCTTTTGCACCAAAACTGAGGAGCCCGTGAGCACGGGGGGTGTATAGGCAGAAGGGGAGGGGCTTTACACTTTTAGTGTAATACTTTGTGTGGCCTCCGGAGGCATAGCTATACACCCAATTGTCTGGGTCTCCCAATTGGAGCTAGAAGAAAAGGAATTTACGGTAAGTAAACAAAATTCCCTTCTTTTTCTTTATGGGAAACCCCCTTTAAGTGTGTGACTCTTTTTAAGTTGTTTTTTTTGTCCCTAATACCCTGCCCGATGTTTCTGTTACAGGGAGCTCGGAGGAGTGTGTGCTGCGTCCTTACAGGTTCCGAATGGAGGAAGTGGAAGGCTTTCGATATCGCTGTAGGGTAAGTGGAGTATGGCGGAGGTCAGAAGGAAAACCTCCTGAAAAAGTGTGTTTGGATGCTATACTTGAAGTGACAATATTAGATCTTCATATTGCTCAGTGCACAAAGATTTATTCTGGCCGGACTTTACCTTGAGAGAAATTAGTATCTGACAAGGAAGCTGGGATGAGAGAATGTTTGCCCTTTTTTCTTTTGGGGTTAGTGTGTTTCCCTATAGACTTTACTTAATATAACACCCAACAGTACAGAAACACAGCATCACAACCACCAGCAGTACAGAAATTCAACATCAGAACCACTGCAGTACAGAAATACATCCATATTATCTCAGCAGTTCGGAAATACAGCATCAAAACCCTCATCGGTACAGAAATACATGATCAGTACCACAAGCAGTACTGCTTGGGTTCTCTGTTTCAGGATCAGGTAATCCATCAATCTGCAATAAGGTGTCCGATTTATCCTCCGATAGCAGATGTTTGGGGAAGAAGGATGGAGCATATTGTATCTCATCATGCCCAATCCTTTATTTTCCCAGGTAAACTGCCACCAGAGGTGTCGGCAGTAGCCTATTTCTCCCTTTTGAGATCTTATGTAGGATCTACTGAGCAAATATGTGGAGGGCGGGATTAATAGGTCGCCATACACATTTGTTCGCCTGGCAGCTGTCAAAGATTTAGAATTATGAAAGCAGTATGATGTGCCGACCGGCTGCGGAATTTGTGGGGGTCTCTATTATATATGATGTCTTCTTCCTACAGGATGCAATGAGATCTGTGACTAAACACGCCATTAAAGAGGCTCGTCTGAAGGAGATAAAGGAAGAACTGCTCAACTCCGAGAAACTGAAGGTAAGAACTTATAACAGCCCATGATCATAGTAATGGGGTTACATCTTATATCCTCTATTGAGCCTGTTTACAGCTTCTGTATACCTGCTAAAGGGATTGTCCACTACATTTTACACCCTTAGGATAGGTCATCAATGTCTGATCGACCGGAGTCCGACACCCCGTACCCCCCGCTGATCAGCTGTTCTCGCTGTCGGCGGCGGAAGCAGCAGCCATGAATGCTCAGTTCTGGAGCGCCCCATCCTCTGATAGAGGACGGGTACTGCACAATCCGCCTCCCATTCAGATTAATGGGAGCGCAGTGCCCGGCTGCAGCCGCTATCACAGGACAGAGCAGCTCCCGAACTGAGCAATTCCAGCCGGCGGCCGTGTAAAACCGATGAAACACAGAACACAGACTTTGTACTTCAGTGTCCCCCTCACTTTGTACTTTGCTAACAGTTAATAAGTCATTTATCTGCTTCAGTTGTTAAAAACACACAAAAAATCAGATGTAACATGGAGAGAAAAACGTTCCGTTTACATGGATGTGTGACTAAGGCTCAATGCAACAGTGTGATCTGCGTGTGAATCCACAGAAATAGCCCAGGATGGGGCAGCTCTGGGGGGTCTTATTACACCACATTCACTGGGATGGTAGAAAAACCGCACCTCAATAGGACCCTGTACACACTGCTCCATATTAAGCCCTGATAATTGGAGATTTCCCAAAATTAATTATGTCACATTTATCCAATTACATTGTCTGCATTTATCTTGGTGTGAGCGCTGGGTGCGAGGGGTTTAATTGCTTTATCTGAAATGTGTCAGGTGAAAATAAAATTTGCAGCAGTGTAGTTTTTAACCTGCCATACGCCTGCTGGCGGCCTGTCTGGGGGGTGCACACTGTCTTTGGGGGGGAGATATAGTCTGGCTGCTTCGTTTCTGCCTCTGCTTTTTTAAAAGTAACCTGCCCCTGCGCTTTTCGCTTAGCGCTCCTAAGCTTGTCGCGTTGCATCCCCCGGGCTTTCCACCATTCTTCCCAAGAGGGCTTTCCGCCAGGCCTCCCCTCCCCCGGGCTTTCTGCCACCAGTCCTCCGCCTCCACAGGGTTTTTTGCCAGAGCCTCCGCAGGGTTTTCCACCAGGCCTCCCAAGAGGGCTTTCCGCCAGGCCACACCCTCCCCGAGCTTTCCGCCAGGGCATCCAAATAGTTTTCCGCCAGGGCCTAGCCCCCCCCCCCGCCCCCCAGGATTTCCGCCAGTCTTGCCTCCCTTCTCCCTGGGCATGTCTCGCTACCTGTCTGGCTGGTGTACGCTGCCTCATGGGGGGAGGGGAATATAGTCTTAACTACTTCCTTTCTGCCTATCATGTTTTAAAAGTAACTTGCCCTTGCGCTTTTCGCTTAGCGTTCCTTGGCTCGTCGCGTCGCCTCTCCCGGGGCTCGTCGCGTCGCCTCTCCCGGGGCTCGTCGCGTCGCCTCTCCCGGGGCTCGTCGCGTCGCCTCTCCCGGGGCTCGTCGCGTCGCCTCTCCCGGGGCTCGTCGCGCCGCCTCTCCCGGGGCTCGTCGCGCCGCCTCTCCCGTCTCCCGGGGCTCGTCGCGCCGCCTCTCCCGTCTCCCGAGGCTCGTCGCGACGCCTCTCCCGTCTCCCGAGGCTCGTCGCGACGCCTCTCCCGTCTCCCGAGGCTCGTCGCGACGCCTCTCCCGTCTCCCGAGGCTCGTCGCGACGCCTCTCCCGTCTCCCGAGGCTCGTCGCGACGCCTTTCCCGTCTCCCGAGGCTCGTCGCGACGCCTCTCCCGTCTCCCGAGGCTCGTCGCGTCGCCTCTCCTGGGGCTCGCTGCCGTCGCCTGTCTCTCGCGCCTTCACCCTGGCGTGTATCGCCCCTCTGTCCGCATCGCACCACTCCCCCTGTGCGGTGCATTGGAGGCTCCTCGGTGAGTCACAGCTGTTTGTCCTGTCTGAGTCACTTTGTGACCTACCTAGGTCATTGCCTCAGATAACCTGACTCCTGTGCCTCCTGTCATGTTCTGCAGCAGCTGGCGCTGCTCCTGCTCCTTATCAGCAGATTACATTTCCCGGTGTCTGGTAGGGCCGGGTATCTGAGGTTTCCATTCTTGATTACTTTAATAATTTCTTTGTGAAATCCTGCAGATTTGCTGAGTGTCCTGCCTTGTGCGTCTATATTGATTTTATACATATATTTTCCCCTTAGTAAGCTCCGATCCCTGCAGTAATTAGTAACTGGGTTAATTGTCCTCCAGCTCTTGCGGAAATTGAGCAAATGACTTTTCAAAATATCTCAGAAATCTCCTCCAAATCTGTAACTGCAGACTAGTGATCGCCCACAATGGTCAGCGAGGGTCTTAACACCCAGGTTCCCACCAATTTTAACATTTCACTATAAAGTGCTTTAAAGTTTTCCATTTAGAGGGGTTTTCCTGTAGACAATTGTCACCAGTCAACTAATCTCTAGAGGGCGACAAGTGATCACAGGAACTGGGGTCCCAAGTCCCCAATTTGAATAGTATGATGGAGTGCACATGGTCATTTGTCTCACTGTACGCCGATAACTATTTCTATTCTGGTCCATATAGGTCACTACTTTGCTTACTGTATGCTGATACATATTAATATTCAGGTCCATATAGGCCACTGCTGCACTCACTGTATGCTGATAACTATCGTATTTCTTTGTCGCTCCATTGGGAGACCCAGACAATTGGGTGTATAGCTTCTGCCTCCGGAGGCCACACAAAGTATTACACTTTAAAAGTGTAACCCCTCCCCTCTGCCTATACACCCTCCCGTGCATCACGGGCTCCTCAGTTTTATGCTTTGTGTGGAAGGAGGCACACATCCACTCATGCATTCTCAGATTAGTTATATCGGTTGGAAGAAAAGAGGACCCCCACGGGGCCCCCGGCATGTTCCCTTCTCACCCCACTAAGTCGGCGGTGCTGTTAAGGTTGAGGTACCCATTGCGGGTACAAAGGCCGGAGCCTCATGCCATTTTCCTTCACCATCCCTTAGTGGCTCTGGGAGAAGTGGGATCCTGACCGGTCATCCATTCACTGGGACCGGGCTCCCTCCGCAGCCCCTGTGGGAATCTGCCGGACAGGAGTCTATTCATCCTCAGGGACCGAGCCCTGCATCTATAAGGTACTCTGTGTCCCCATGGGGACTGTGCATGGAGCGCCTTCTTCCCGGACGCTGCAGCAGCTGCTGATTTGTGAGGACCGGCGGACTTCCGCGCCGACCGCGCCTGCTTGTCGGCCGCGGTCTTAAATTTAGTCCCCGGCTTCATCACGGCCTAGTAGCAAAAATCCCGGGCCTGCCTGTCAGGGGTAAGGGCGGGACGGCCGGCCTGACGTCGGTTGTGAGGGCCGGAGCATCCTGTATGTTTCCTCCCCCCTCACTGATCACTGTGGGGACCCCAGATTCCCGCACTTTTTCTAGCACGCCCACGGCTTCACTCCTTCCCTGAGAGCTCCGGCAGCCATGTTTTTGGCATTCTGCCGGTGGAGGATTATCAGAGAAGAGCTCTGCAGCTCTGGGAGACCTAAGGCAGGGAATCTGGAGGACACACACTCCGCTTTTTAGCGGTCGGTAAGCCACACCGGTCACCCGGTGCTGGTCCCCCCTAGGGTGCCGCAATAGATACGTATTTATATACATATTTCTGTTCGGTCGGGCTGTATACCCCTTCCCATATACCCTCAGTGATCACTCTCCTAGGAGACAACAGCATGTCGTCCACAAGGAGCAAAGGTGCTAAGGCACAGGGGTTTTTTTGCGACCTGTACCTCTTGTGGGGCTATGTTACCTGCGGGTTCCACCTACCCTCACTGTGAGCAATGCTCGACCCCTGTTTCGCTTGCTCAGCCGGAGCCTCGGTCACTAGTGGGCCCCTCCGCTCAGGTAGACCCCCCTGCTCCCCCTTTCCAGGCGGCAGGGACAGAGTTTGCTGCGTTTGCTGAGAAACTCTCTGAGTCACTTTCAGATCACAGAGCTCTGGCGGCGGACGCATTAGTTCAGGATTGGTCGCAGTTTCGACTGCCTTATGTATTTCCTCCTCTGGCGATGCTGCCCAGAGTGTTACGCAAGATCAGGTCCGACTGTCGTCGCGCCATTCTCGTCGCTCCAGATTGGCCGAGGCGATCGTGGTACCCGGATCTGTGGCATCTCACGGTGGGTCAACCGTGGGCGCTTCCAGACCGCCCAGACTTGCTGTCACAAGGGCCGTTTTTCCATCTGAATTCTGTGGCCCTCAACCTGACTGTGTGGCCATTGAGTCCTGGCTCTTAGCATCCTCAGGGTTGTCTCAAGATGTCATTGCCACTATGAGACAGGCCAGGAAACCAACGTCCGCCAAGATCTATCACAGGTCTTGGAGGATCTTCTTATCCTGGTGCTCTGATAATGGTTTTTCTCCCTGGCCGTTTGCCTTACCCACTTTTCTTTCATTCCTTCAATCCGGAATGGACAAGGGTTTGTCACTCGGCTCTCTCAAGGGACAAGTATCGGCGCTCTCCGTATTTTTTCAAAAGCGCCTGGCCAGGCTTCCGCAGGTCCGCACGTTGCTGCAGAGAGTTTGCCACATAGTCCCACCTTACAAGCGTCCGCTGGAACCCTGGGACCTTAACAGGGTGCTAACGGCTCTTCAGAAACCACCTTTCGAGCCGCTGCGGGATGTCTCTTTATCACGTCTTTCGCAGAAGGTGGCATTTCTAGTGGCAGTTACATCACTCCGAAGAGTGTCGGAGCTTGCTGCGCTGTCATGCAAAGCCCCCTTCCTGGTTTTCCACCAGGATAAGGTGGTTCTGCGTCCTGTCCCGGAATTTCTCCCTAAGGTGGTATCTCCTTTTCATCTCAATCAGGATATCTCCTTACCTTCATTTTGCCCTAATCCAATTCACCAATGCGAAAAGGATTTGCACTCATTAGATCTAGTGAGGGCACTCCGGTTCTACGTGTCTCGCACGGCGCCCCTGCGCCGTTCAGATGCGCTCTTTGTCCTTGTCGCTGGCCAGTGTAGGGGTTCGCAGGCTTCCAAGTCAACCTTGGCTCGGTGGATCAAGGAACAGATTCTTGAAGCCTACCGTTCTTCTGGGCTTCCGCTTCCTTCAGGGCTGAAAGCCCATTCTACCAGAGCCGTGGGTGCGTCCTGGGCATTGCGGCACCAGGCTACGGCTCAGCAGGTGTGTCAGGCAGCTACCTGGTCTAGTCTGCACACTTTCACGAAACACTATCAAGTGCATACCTATGCTTCGGCAGACGCCAGTCTAGGTAGGCGAGTCCTTCAGGCGGCGGTTGCTCACCTGTAAGAGAGGGCCGTTTCGGCTCTTTTTTATCGAGGTATTCTTTTACCCACCCAGGGACTGCTTTTGGACGTCCCAATTGTCTGGGTCTCCCAATGGAGCGACAAAGAAGAAGGGAATTTTGTTTACTTACCGTAAATTCCTTTTCTTCTAGCTCCTATTGGGAGACCCAGCACCCACCCCTGTGCCCTTCGGGCTGGTTGTTCTTTTGTGTACACATGTTGTTCATGTTGAATTGTTCTTTTGGTTCATGGTCTTCAGTTCTCCGAACATCCTTCGGATTGAATTTACCTTAGACCAATTTATAAGTTTCCTCCTTCCTGCTTTTGCACCAAAACTGAGGAGCCCGTGATGCACGGGAGGGTGTATAGGCAGAGGGGAGGGGTTACACTTTTTAAAGTGTAATACTTTGTGTGGCCTCCGGAGGCAGAAGCTATACACCCAATTGTCTGGGTCTCCCAATAGGAGCTAGAAGAAAAGGAATTTACGGTAAGTAAACAAAATTCCCTTCTTTTCACTTTATAAGACGCACCTGATTATAAGACGCACCCCAAACTTGGTGAAGGAAAAGAGAAAAAATGTTTTTCTTCGGCGCTCCATTGGGAGACCCAGACGATTGGGTGTATAGTACTGCCTCCGGAGGCCACACAAAGCATTACACTAAAAAGTGTAAGGCCCCTCCCCTTCTGGCTATACACCCCCCGTGGGATCACGGGCTGATCAGTTTTCTGCTTTGTGCGAAGGAGGTCAGACATCCACGCATAGCTCCACTGTTTAGTCAGCAGCAGCTGCTGACTATGTCGGATGGAAGAAAAGAGGGCCCATACTAGGGCCCCCAGCATGCTCCCTTCTCACCCCACTTTTCGTCGGCGGTGTTTGTTAAGGTTGAGGTACCCATTGCGGGTACGGAGGCTGGAGCCCACATGCTGTTTTCCTTCCCCATCCCCCTGAGGGGCTCTGAGGAAGTGGGATCTTACCGGCCCCCAAGCCCTGAGGCCGGGCTCCATCCACAGACCCATGGAACCTGCTGGATACGGAGCTGGGTACCGTTCAGGGACAAGGCCCTGCGACATTCAGGTACTCTGTGTCCCAAACAGGCCACGCACATTCCAGACTTGCTGGGTGTGCTAGTGCGCCAGGGACAGTAGCGCTGCGCGCTGGGGTTACAGTCACTGCAGTTTTTTCTGGGTGACTTTATGTGTTGGGGACTGCCGCGCCGGCCGCCCCTGGAGCGGCGGCGCGGCTGCGACTTGTAGTGCGCCGGGGACTTAGCGCCAACCGTGCTTTTACGACGGCGTCGCTTATAAATTTAGTCCCCGGCTTCTGCGGCCTAGCTCCGCTTCGTTCCCGCCCCCACCCTGTCAATCAGGGCAAGGGAGAGACGCTGTACGATTAATCAGCGCCGAGGGCTGGAGTCTTATTTACATGCTCCAGCCCTCTCACTGAGCACAGTGGGACGCAGGTTTCCCGCTCTTTGTCTGCACACGCCCAGGGCCCGCCCCTCTCCATAGGACGCCGGCAGCCATTCCTACATGCAGTCTGGCTGGAGAACGGACATAGGCTCTGGGAGACCCAGACAAGGGATTTCTGGCGACCACACACCCGCGTTAAGCGGGCGGTAAGCAGCACTTTAGTGCTGGCCCCACTAGTGCCACAGTGTTATTTTGGTGTACCTTTTTTTCTCTATACCATATATATATATTGCACTGTAAGGTCGCTTCTTGGCTGTATACCCTATCTTGCTCTGAGGAGACGACAACATGTCATCCGCAAAACGCAAGGGTGCCAAGACACAGGCTGTAAGCGCTGCTTGTGCCGCTTGTGGGGCTGATCTACCGGCAGGTTACAATGACCCCCATTGTGTGCAATGTTCGGTCCCTGTGCCACTTCGTCAGCCGGAGTCTATGGTGGTAGTGGCCCAGGCAGAGTCACCGGTGAACCCTGTCCCGGTGACGGGGACAGAGTTTGCAGTTTTTGCTGACAGGATGTCTGTCACTATGACAAAGATACTAGAGACCTTGCAGGCCAGGCCAGTTACTCAGACCATGGACACTGCTGCGGCAACGTTCCCCGGTCCCCCTCAGTTGGAGTTAATCCGTGCTTCAAGGGGGTCCCAGGCATCTCAGCCTGACGGCTCTGATTCAGATGACAGTCCCAGGCAGCCTAAGCGAGCTCGCTGGGAGAGACCCTCCACGTCATCACGCGGATCAGGGTCTCAGCGAGAAGAGTCTCTACATGATGAGACAGAGGAGGGTGATCAGGAGTCTAATCCTGAAACCGCTCTCAATCTGGATACTCCTGATGGTGACGCCATGGTAAATGACCTTATAGCGGCCATCAATAGTCTATTGGAAATTTCTCCCCCTGCCCCTTCTGCAGAGGAGGCAGCTGCACAGCAGGAGAAGTTCCATTTCAGGTATCCCAAGCGTAAATTGAGTACTTTTCTGGACCACGCTGACTTCAGAGAATCAGTCCAGAAACACCATGCTTACCCAGACAAGCGTTTCTCCAAACGTCTTAAGGATACACGTTATCCCTTTCCCCCTGACGTGGTCAAACGCTGGACCCAGTGTCCAAAGGTGGACCCCCCAATCTCCAGGCTTGCGGCTAGATCCATAGTTGCAGTGGAGGATGGGGCTTCGCTTAAAGATGACAATGACAGACAGATGGACCTTTGGTTAAAGTCTGTCTATGAAGCTATCGGCGCGTCGTTTGCTCCAGCATTCGCGGCCGTGTGGGCACTCCAAGCTATTTCAGCTGGTCTGGCACAGGTGGACTCTATCATACGTCCAGCAGTGCCGCGAGTAGCGTCCCTAACCTCGCAAATGTCTGCGTTTGCGACTTACGCTATCAACGCTGTCCTGGACTCTACAAGCCGTACCTCAATGGCGTCTGCCAACTCTGTGGTTTTGCGCAGAGCCTTGTGGTTAAAGGAATGGAAAGCGGATTCTGCTTCCAAAAAATGTTTAACCAGCTTGCCACTATCTGTAGATAGACTGTTTGGTGAACAATTGGCTGAAATCATTAAACAATCCAAGGGTAAAGACTCCTCCTTACCCCAGCCCAGATCAAGCAAACCTCAACAGAGGAAGTGGCAGTCGAGGTTTCGGTCCTTTCGAGGCTCCGGCAAGGCCCAATTCTCCTCGTCCAAAGGGACTCAGAAGGAGCAAAGGAGCTCAGATTCCTGGCGGGCTCACTCACGCCCCAAGAAAGCAACCGGAGGAACCGCTTCCAAGGCGGCTGCCTCATGACTTTCGGCCTCATCCCTCCGCATCCTCGGTCGGTGGCAGGCTCTCCCGCTTTTGCGACATTTGGCTGCCACAGGTCAAAGACCGGTGGGTAACAGACATTTTGTCTCACGGGTACAGGATAGAGTTCAGTTCTCGTCCTCCGCCTCGGTTCTTCAGAACCTCCCCACATCCCGACCGAGCAGATGCCCTTCTGCAGGCGGTGTGCTCACTAAAAGCAGAAGGAGTGGTGATCCCTGTTCCTCTGCAGGAACAAGGGCAAGGTTTTTACTCCAATCTCTTTGTGGTTCCAAAAAAGGACGGCTCGTTTCGTCCTGTTCTGGACCTAAAGCTGCTCAACAAGCATGTGAACGCCAGACGGTTCCGGATGGAATCCCTCCGCTCAGTCATTGCCTCAATGTCTCAAGGAGATTTCCTTGCATCAATAGACATCAAAGATGCTTATCTCCACGTGCCGATTGCTACAGAGCACCAACGTTTTCTACGTTTCGTGATAGGAGACGACCATCTCCAGTTCGTAGCTCTGCCATTCGGTCTGGCGACAGCCCCACGGGTTTTCACCAAGGTCATGGCGGCAGTGGTAGCAGTCTTGCATTCTCAGGGACATTCGGTGATCCCTTACTTAGACGATCTACTTGTCAAAGCACCCTCTCAAGAGGCATGCCAACACAGCCTGAATGTTGCGCTGGAGACTCTCCAGACTTTCGGGTGGATCATCAACTTTTCAAAGTCAAATCTGTCACCGACTCAATCACTAACGTATCTTGGCATGGAGTTTCATACTCTCTCAGCGATAGTGAAGCTTCCGCTGGACAAGCAGCGGTCACTACAGACAGGGGTGCAGTCTCTCCTTCAGGGTCAGTCGCACCCCTTAAGGCGCCTCATGCACTTCCTAGGGAAGATGGTGGCAGCAATGGAGGCAGTCCCGTTCGCGCAGTTTCATCTGCGCCCACTTCAATGGGACATTCTCCGCCAATGGGACGGGAAGACAACTTCCCTAGACAGGAAAGTCTCCCTTTCTCAGACGGCCAAGGACTCTCTGCAATGGTGGCTTCTTCCCACCTCATTATCACAGGGAAGATCCTTCCTACCCCCATCCTGGGCGGTGGTCACGACAGACGCGAGTCTGTCAGGGTGGGGAGCAGTTTTTCTCCACCACAGGGCTCAAGGGACGTGGACTCAGCAGGAGTCCACCCTTCAGATCAATGTTCTGGAAATCAGGGCAGTGTATCTTGCCCTACTAGCCTTCCAGCAGTGGCTGGAAGGAAAGCAGATCCGAATTCAGTCGGACAACTCCACAGCGGTGGCATACATCAACCACCAAGGAGGGACACGCAGTCGGCAAGCCTTCCAGGAAGTCAGGCGGATTCTGATGTGGGTGGAGGAAAGAGCATCCACCATATCAGCAGTTCACATCCCGGGCGTAGAAAACTGGGAAGCAGACTTCCTCAGTCGCCAGGGCATGGACGCAGGGGAATGGTCCCTTCACCCGGACGTGTTTCAGGAAATCTGCCGCCGCTGGGGGGTGCCGGACGTCGACCTAATGGCGTCTCGGCACAACAACAAGGTCCCGACCTTCATAGCGCGGTCTCGCGATCAAAGAGCTCTGGCGGCAGACGCCTTAGTGCAAGATTGGTCGCAGTTCCGGCTCCCTTATGTGTTTCCACCTCTGGCACTCTTGCCCAGAGTGTTACGCAAGATCAGATCCGATTGCGGCCGCGTCATACTCGTCGCCCCAGACTGGCCGAGGAGGTCGTGGTACCCGGATCTGTGGCATCTCACGGTCGGCCAACCGTGGGCACTACCAGACCGTCCAGACTTACTGTCCCAAGGGCCGTTTTTCCATCGGAATTCTGCGGCCCTGAACCTGACTGTGTGGCCATTGAGTCCTGGATCCTAGCGTCTTCAGGATTACCCCAAGGGGTCGTGGCCACCATGAGACAGGCTAGGAAGTCCACTTCTGCTAAGATCTACCACAGAACGTGGAAGATTTTCTTATCCTGGTGCTCTGCACAAGGAGTATCCCCCTGGCCATTCGCGTTACCTGTTGTTCTTTCCTTCCTGCAATCTGGGTTGGAAAAGGGCTTGTCGCTCGGCTCCCTTAAAGGGCAAGTCTCGGCACTATCCGTGTTTTTTCAGAAGCGTCTAGCACGACTTTCTCAGGTGCGCACGTTCCTGCAGGGGGTTTGTCATATCGTACCTCCGTACAGGCGGCCGTTAGATCCGTGGGATCTAAACAAGGTCCTTGTTGCTCTCCAGAAGCCGCCCTTCGAGCCTCTGAGGGACGTGTCACTTTCTCGACTCTCACAGAAAGTGGCCTTTCTGGTAGCGGTCACGTCTCTTCGGAGAGTGTCTGAACTAGCAGCGCTGTCATCCAAAGCTCCTTTCCTGATATTCCACCAGGACAAGGTAGTGCTGCGCCCCATTCAGGAGTTTCTCCCTAAGGTGGTATCCTCTTTTCATCTTAATCAGGATATCTCCTTGCCTTCCTTTTATCCGCATGCAGTTCATCGGTATGAAAAGGATTTACATTTGTTGGATCTAGTGAGAGCACTCAGAATCTACATTTCCCGCACGGCGCCCCTGCGCCGCTCGGATGCACTCTTTGTCCTTGTCGCTGGTAAGCGCAAAGGGTCGCAGGCTTCCAAAGCCACCCTGGCTCGATGGATCAAAGAACCAATTCTTGAAGCCTACCGTTCTGCTGGGCTTCCGGTTCCATCAGGGCTGAAGGCCCATTCTACCAGAGCCGTGGGTGCGTCCTGGGCATTACGACACCAGGCTACGGCTCAACAGGTGTGCCAGGCAGCTACCTGGTCGAGTCTGCACACTTTCACCAAACATTATCAGGTGCATACCTATGCTTCGGCGGACGCCAGCCTAGGTAGAAGAGTCCTGCAGGCGGCAGTTGCCTCCCCGTAGGGGAGGACTGTCTTTGCAGCTCTAACATGAGGTATTTCTTTACCCACCCAGGGACAGCTTTTGGACGTCCCAATCGTCTGGGTCTCCCAATGGAGCGCCGAAGAAGAAGGGAATTTTGTTACTTACCGTAAATTCCTTTTCTTCTAGCTCCTATTGGGAGACCCAGCACCCGCCCTGTTGTCCTTCGGGATTTTTGGTTGTTTTCGGGTACACATGTTGTTCATGTTGAATGGTTTTCAGTTCTCCGATGTTACTTCGGAGTGAATTTGTTTAAACCAGTTATTGGCTTTCCTCCTTCTTGCTTTAGCACTAAAACTGATCAGCCCGTGATCCCACGGGGGGTGTATAGCCAGAAGGGGAGGGGCCTTACACTTTTTAGTGTAATGCTTTGTGTGGCCTCCGGAGGCAGTACTATACACCCAATCGTCTGGGTCTCCCAATAGGAGCTAGAAGAAAAGGAATTTACGGTAAGTAACAAAATTCCCTTCTTTTAATGTTAAATGGGGTCCGTCTTATAATGCTAGTGTCCGTCTAACAAATCATATAGGATATATGTCCCCCATATCCCCCCCATCCTAAAATTAGCCTCCTTAATCTGGATATGGCGCCCTTATATTGAATATAGCCCCCTTGTGCTGGCACATGTCCCCCATTGATGGCACACGTCCCCTACAGCTGGCACAGGTCTCCTATAGATGGCACATGTCTCCTACAGCTGGCACAGGTCTCCTATGGATGGCACACGTCCCCCTGTGTTTGATATGGCCCCCATGCTGCTGCCCATAGTAAAATAAAAACTCTTTACTTCCCTTCTCCAGCGCTGTCCTCCCTCGTGCCTCCCTCCGTTCTGCTGAGCTCCTGCACTTCCTGCTTCTCGGTGGCGGTCATGTGATCGGCACAGCAGAGTGAACATAATCTCTAAGTGCCTGATTACAGCGGCAGCAGGGAGACACCGGGAAATCAGCGCTGGAGGTGGTAACTAAAGCTTTTTTAATTTAGTCGAGCAGCAGCATGTATCTAACACAGGGGGAGGATGTGCCATCAAAGGGGGGCGCAGGCACATATAATATGCCCTGCTCCCCCAGCCCATCACCGCGGTGCGGTTTCAGCACCACGGTGATGGAGAGCGGCAGTGCATATTATATGAGCGGGAGCAGGAGATCTCCCGCTGCCTCCTGCAGCCTTCACCAGCCTGCCCCAGCCTCCAGCAGCGCTCCAGAGCTGCCCTCACCTTCCCTGGGCCCTGCAGTATATAATCCGTATATTGGGATTATAAGATGCACCCCCTACTTCCCCCCTCAAAATTTGGGGGAACAAAAGTGCATCTTATAATGCGAAAAATACGGTATTTCTGATCTGTGACCCTATTTCTTATTTGTGGCTGTGGACATGTGATAAATGACATCTTCTTTCCTAATCTTTCCTCTTCTGCCCACAGACTTATTTTGACGATAACCCAAGGGATTTCAACCTCCTCCGACATGACAAACCCCTGCACCCCGCCATTGTGAAACCTCATCTGAAAAATGTTCCGGAATACCTAAGTAAGTGTGCGCTTAACTGCCCGCGGGGACATAGACGAAGGATTGGTTCCTGTGTATCTCGGTGGTGCTATCCCACTGGAAAATCTGAGAATAATTTCCATATACCCTGCAGGGGAATTCTGAGTATACAGCGAAATCCCCCTCCCCGTCCTGTCTCATCCATCAGCCAAAGCCAAGAGCAAAACTAATTACAATCATTGTGTGTTAATAACCGGGGGAAGTGTCCACGAGGATAAGCGCACAATGTCTGCCATTGTGTGTGCGCCGTCATTTCTTTCATCAGAGTCCAGGTGTCGCTGCCATTTGTGGTTTATCTCTGCGATGCCGGAACTGACAGGGAATTCTGGTAATGCAGAACAGGACCTCAGTGTTAGTGCCAGGGCTCATCCGATCTGTAGTGTGTGTGTTTGTATATATAATGTACTGTGGGGGGCACCATACTGTGTGTGGAGATACTGTACTGTTGGGGGCACTATAGGGTAGGTGGGGGGAGAGATAATGTACTGTTGGGGGTCACCATACCATACTGTGTGTGTGTGTGTGTATATAATGCACTGTGGGGGGAACCATGGTGTGGGTGTGGGGGAGGAAAGATGATGTACTGTTGGGTGGCACCATACTGTGTTTGTGTATATATAATGTACTGTGGGGGGCATCATACTATGTGTGGGGGTGGATACTGTACTGTGGGGAACACAATACTCTGCGGGGGATACTGTATTTTGGGGGACACCATACTCTGCGGGGGATACTGTACTGTGGCACCATACTCTTTGGGGGAGTAATGTACTGTAGGAGGCACCATAGTGTGTGTGTGTGTATATGTAATCTTGGGGGCATTATACTGTGTGTCTAAGGGGGCGATAGTGTACTGTGGAGGGGACCATTGTGTGTGTGTGTGTGGGGAGGATAGTGTACTGTGAAGGGCACCATACTGTGTGTGTGTGTGTGTGTGTGTGTGTGTGTGTGGTGGGAGAATAGTGTACTGTGGGGGGCACCATACTGTGTGTGGGGGGGGGTGGGAGAATAGTGTACTGTGGGGGGCACCATACAGTGTGTGGGGGGGGGGGGGGAGAATAGTGTACTGTGGGGGGCACCATACTGTGTGTGGGGGGGTGGGAGAATAGTGTACTGTGGGGGGCACCATACTGTGTGTGGGGGTGGGAGAATAGTGTACTGTGGGGGGCACCATACAGTGTGTGGGGGGGGGGGTGGGAGAATAGTGTACTGTGGGGGGCACCATACTGTGTGGGGGGGGGGGGGGGAATAGTGTACTGTGGGGGGCACCATACTGTGTGGGGGGGGCGGTGGGGTGGGAGAATAGTGTACTGTGGGGGGCACCATACTGTTGTCTGCCTTTCCTGTCTTTACAGTTGGTATCTTTGGATAATGATACATCAGACAGTTCCTCGTATTCGGCTGCCCTGGTGATCTGTGCACTTTGCTGAGAGTACAGCTCACATTGAAGTCTTGATTTATCGGTTTAGTTGTCTTCATTCCAAACTCTGAATTATTTCCTTACCCCGTCCATCACTGCAGTAATATTCCTCTTTTCTCTCATTGCAGTTCCTCCTTCCCTGCGATCTGTTGCACATCCCGTGCTAAATAAAAGAAAGAAGAGAAGAGTTCACCCAGGACCCTCCAAAGCCCCTCCCAAAAAGGTGAGTGCCCCCCGACAAACGCCAGATCCATGAACTGTGCAGATTGTCTGCTGTACTCCACGGCTGGTTATGAAATTGGGTGGCAAAAGCTAAAGGGCTTGTTACTTTCTCAGCGCTGCGGCCTCCTTCCAGCGGTCCGTATTGTATTGGTCACCTAACCGCTTGGACCATACTGCCGCACACTTATGGGGCTCAGAATCTAAATTCCTCTGATCAGTACAACTGACATCCCCACAAACAGCGGGATGACCTGCAGACTCCACGCAGATGTTGTCAATGGTGGGATTTTGAATCCAGGGCACAGTGCTAGAGGGGCGGCGCTGGCGGGGGTTCAATCACTAGCGTGGGTACAGTGCTAGAGTGAGCGACGGCTGTAACTGTGCTGCGCACTGACTGACAGCTGGTTCTAATGCAGAGCGGCTGTCAGTCAATGTGGGGGGCAGTTACAGTCGTGGCTCTGTATACACAGAGTGGTGACTGAATCCATGCTGGCACCTCTCCTATGACTGAAAGCTGAATGCTGCCGGGAGGGATAGAGTTAATTTCCTCTCAGCAGCGGGGCACTAAGTGCAGGCACTGGGCGGGTGCAAAATGCTATTACCCTGCAGATTAATCTCATATCTACAGGCTAATAAAACTTTTTTCACGTGACCAGTTCCGTTTAAAGAGGTGGTTCACTACTCTGCAATAGTGGCAACATCTTTGTGAAACTGATAGAGAAGGCTTTTTTCAAATACCTTGTTCAGCCAATTCTGCCTCTGAGTGGCGCTATTGCGGTCCGCTCATCCCCATGCAGTGACACCCCTGGGCTCCGTGACCTCTGAGATGTGGTGATGTCACGTCAACTTTCCGGTTGACCTGACATCACTGAGGTTGGCCCCAGTCTTCCTGAGTGACTGTACTGTGGGCGGTGTTTCACCACTCGTCACAGACCAGCGTCACAGAGCAGCATGTCATGCGCACTCTTTCACTTCAGAGCGGCGCAAGCAGGAGCAATGCCAGGTCGTGACGAGCTGTGAAACGCTGCCCACAGCCCAATCACGTCATAGGGATGAAGTGGACCACAATAGCGCCGCTCAGACGCAGAATTGGTTGAACAAGGTATTTGATAAAAGCCTTCTCTATCAGTTTTACAGGGATGGGGCGACTATTGCAGAGTAGTGAACCTCCCCTTTATAGGGATTTTACCACAGAAATTGAGCGGAGGAGATTTATGATGTTCAGCCACTAGATGGCACCGCAGACTTCATAAAGTTACTATAACTAGGAGAGGCCTCAATAATATATAGAATTTTACCATCCAGTGGATGTGTTAACGTAAAACCAAATTCAATAAACATTGCTATAGATGCTGCCGAACCGCAGCACAATTCATTGTACCAAAGTGTATTCCGTCCCAGGCTTTTATTTTAATACAGACTCCTGTAAAGAGGAAGGTGTTTGCTCTTAGGTGTGACGGTAACGTGTAGCTAGTGCACATTTACCCGCAGACTGTTCTCTGGGCTTCTTTGACCCTTGTTTCTACAGATTTGTTCAGAAAATAAGTGATTAAAAGAATTGTACAAAAACCACTTCTCTCCCCTCTGCAGCCCGCACCGGTGCTTCCCCAGGAGGATGGAGGGGCTGCGTATAACGGGGCGGTGCTTCCTCGGGAGGATGGAGGGGCTGCGTATAACTGGGCGGTGCTTCCTCGGGAGGATGGAGGGGCTGTGTATAACTGGGCGGTGCTTCCCCGGGAGGATGGAGGGGCTGCGTATAACGGGGCGGTGCTTCCCCGGGAAGATGGAGGGGCTGCGTATAACGGGGCGGTGCTTCCCCGGGAGGATGGAGGGGCTGCGTATAACTGGGCGGTGCTTCCCCTGGAGGATGGAGGGGCTGCGTATAACTGGGCGGTGCTTCCCCGGGAGGATGGAGGGGCTGCGTATAACTGGGCGGTGCTTCCCCTGGAGGATGGAGGGGCTGCGTATAACGGGGCGGTGCTTCCCCGGGAGGATGGAGGGGCTGCGTATAACGGGGCGGTGCTTCCCCGGGAGGATGGAGGGGCTGCGTATATCGGGGGGAACCTTATTGCAGGATTCCTTCTCATTAGATTCCTTATATTTGGTGTAATTATACCTATTGGTTTTAGGTCTAGTTTAAAGAGTAACACATTTTTTATTATTATTATTATTATTATTATTATTATTATTATTATTAATTTTGTCCTGTATAAGAATTTCTATGCCCCAGGACACTTTTGGATGACAGGCATTATCTATGTACTTTTTATTAACCTCTGAAACACAAGGCAATCTACTATATGTAGATTTTTTGCCTTTAAAGCGCTTTGACCTATTGACATATTGGAAATAAAGCCTGTAATGCTCACGACCGGTGTAGGAGCAGCAAGCGACGGGATTAGTGGACCCACTGGACCACTGGAGGTCCCGGGCTTACCATTTAGTGGGAGGCGTTTAGCTAAGCACCTACCACGAGGCAGACGCCAGAACTACTCCCAGGGTAGTGATCGGGACTGTGGCAGCTGACCCCCAGGACAGGTGACGGACTCTGGTATAGGCACAGGTAAAGGCGGGATGTCTGAGGCAGACGGGCAGGCGGGGACGGACGGCTGTGGTGGGCATGGTAGAGACCCATAGGTATGGGAAAGCAGACTCGGGTATAGGTGACGGGCATAGGGATAACTGGACCTGACAACTAGCTAGACAGACAGGACACTGACTAAAGGTGTTGCACAGGCACCTCTCCTAATGGGAGGGTGCCTTAAATACACATTGCCTCTCAGACATAGGCTGAGGTGCATTTCCTGAAAACCTGGGTTGCACACACAGGCCCCGGTAGGGGAAGGAGGCAGCAGTAAACGTGAATGGCCAGGAGGGTGCAGGGGGAGGACGTAACCCGGCTGGTGCGGTGAGTAAGTCAGCATCAATCCAGGGACACTGGCTCTACAAAAAGCAACTACCTGCATGTTTATCTGAAGGGTAACCATTTTATTTTAATTTTTATTTAATAAATTAATAGTATCCCCCGAAAATAGGCAAATATGTAATATATCTTATTAGAGAAATCTACTTTCTTTATCGTTCCTTTGGGAGATCCAGACCTTGGGTGTTTAGCTTCTGCCTCCGGAGGACACACAAAGTACTACACCTAAAAGTGTAGCTCCTCCCTCTGAGCCTATACACCCCCTGGTGAGCCAGTCACATCCAGTTTATTGCTTTGTGTTCAGGAGGATACATCCACACATGCATTTTCTAGATTTTTGATTTTTATTTGGATAAAGATTGAAGAAATGGGGTCCACGTCTGGAGTCCCGGCATATCCCTTCTCACCCCACTGTGTCGGTGGTGTTGTAAGGTTGATTTCCAAGGCTGGATCCTTACATGCCGTTTTCCTTCACCATCCCTCCTGGGCTCTGGATTGAAGTGGGATCCACCGCGGTCTCCGTGCCTGACAGGAGACCGGTCTCCGTCCACAGCCCCTTGAGGATCCTGCTGGACCGGAGCACTCATCCCCAGGGACCGGGTCCTGTGTCTCAGCAGCTAAGTACTGAGACTTTCATATGTTGGGGTCCATGTCCTTTATTGTGTGGGGAGAGTGTGTTTGTGGTACTTGTTTTGACATTTCCAGCGGGTTTTCTGGCTTTTCGCCGAAAACCGCGCCGATGGTGCCTGCGCGTCGGCCTCGTGGCTCAAATTTAGGCCCCGGCATCACCGGAGGCCTAGTTTCTGTTTCCTGCCCTCGCATGTCACTCAGGCAGAGGGACAGGCGCGGCCCCTCCCGGCGGCCGTCCTGCACAGGGGAGGGACACTCCCCACTACTTGTGAGTGACTCCCCCCCCCCCCCCTGCAGGCCTCTATGGCCCTCCAGTTCCCGCTCTCCTACAGGAGACGCCCCAAGTCCCGCCCCCTCTCTTCGCTCCGGCGGCCATTTTCTTGGAAGGATTCATTCTGCGTCCTGCACTCTGCACCCCTGCTGAGGTGCTGTGCATTGAGGGTCTGGGCTTCGGGATCTGGAGGGCACACAAACCGCTTCCTGCAGTCTGGTAAGCCACAGCCGGTCTATGGTTGTGGACCTCTGCATATACTCCCTGGGGTTCATTTACTTGTACAAGCTACTTTTTTCCCACTCCAGCAGCATGTCTCACACGAGGAGCAAGGCTCCAACGCTTTATACTACATGCGCTGCATGCAAGCTCCTGCTGCCTGAACCAAGCACCTATCCACATTGTGAGGTCTGCTCGAACGTGGAGCCATTTCTGCTTCTCTAGAGGAGATACATTCTCTCACCAGGGAACCTATGCCCGAGATGGTTTCTTTAACCTCTCAAGCTTCAGCTTTTTCTTCTTATGCCATGTCTGCCATGCTAGAGGCTGCTCACCGTACTGCGGTGGCTTCGGCTAATTCCCTCGTTATCCAATCAAATACATCCAGTATGTCATAAACATATTTCTTACATGTGGATACTCCAGAAGATATGAACACTCAGAAAAAGCGGAGTCATAATCCAAAATTTATATTAAAAAGGTATACGTTTATTCAGTACAAAATTCATACAAATAACATACAATAAAAACTGGGGGAATGAGGTGCAAGGAGCAGCTAACTACCACAGTAAAGGTAATTGGTGAGCATAAAAAAATTCAAATGGTATGTAGTGCAACCCACATCCGGTGCGATTAACAACAGTGCAATAGTGCCGCAATCTGGTTAGTCAAATCCTTCAACACACTAAAGTAACAACAGTAACCCTAGGAATCCTCCTCCCACCATATACTATAGGCCTGTAACGTTGTAATAAGTATAAGTAATATGGTTATGGAGGCAAGGATCCCAGTGGTCACATAGTGCTATATCGCAGGTGTGTGGATGAAAGACAGGCATCCAGAG
This sequence comes from Anomaloglossus baeobatrachus, assembly GCF_048569485.1. Classification (NCBI taxonomy): domain Eukaryota; kingdom Metazoa; phylum Chordata; class Amphibia; order Anura; family Aromobatidae; genus Anomaloglossus; species Anomaloglossus baeobatrachus. The sequence goes on along the minus strand of NC_134356.1, from coordinate 618,815,607 downwards.
CTCAGCACTTAATATTAGGCTGATTACATTGGATGTGTAACAGAGCCGCACAACAGCCAGAGTAAGATGTAAGATTAAAGTAAGATTATAAATGCTCACCCATGATTTGAAAAGTGGTAGGACTGTCCAGGGGGCCCCGACGCTGCGTTTCGCGTAGGGCTTCCTCGGGGGGCCATGCATTGGTTGTGTGTACTGGGCTTTTTAAAGCCCAGAGTAACTGTGAAATTACCGCCACACTCGGCGCATGCGCAGCGCGAGCGGGCAGCACGGACGCATCACTTCCGGCCTCAGAGTGACGTCGCGGGTCAGGGAAAACCCTGGTGACGTCACAGTGTCCCGCCCACATCACTCGGAGAGACCTTCCAGGATACGTCTAAGCCGCCAGCTCCCGGCGCGCATGCGCACCAGCAATTACACAGGCAGAAGGTAAACAGAAGATCATAAAACACGTATTATAGGAAGAGGGATCAGCCATATAGAGTTTACCCAGAATGTAACACATATATATAGTACATAGGGCTGAGCAACAGTTATTCATAGCAGTATACACCATAAAGAGTTTGTTGCCCGGGATGATGAAATCATTAGTTGAGAGAGATATGGATCACATCGACCTACACAGAAAATAGATAAAAGACACAAATAAGAATAAATAAAAATAAACACACAATTAAAAACTAAGGACCCAAAAAGAGAAGAGCTCAGCATAATTTACAAAAATGGGGCAAAGCTCTGTTGCTCATTAAGACCTCCTGGTCTGAGCGTTCCCAGAATATGGATCCAACGACATTCGCGTTGTGCCAGGAGGCGCTTCATATCGCCCCCTCTCGCACCAATCTTAACCTGTTCAATGCCCCGGACCCGGAAACCAACAGGATCACAATTGTGGTAGGCAAAAAAGTGCCTCGGTATGGGTTTGAGAAGGGACGGCTCCTCAGCGGTGCGTGCTGCTATGATGTCTCTTACGTGTTCACGTGTGCGAACACGCAGTTCCCTGGAGGTGAGGCCCACATAAATTAAATTACAGGTGCATGTTGCATAGTACACCACATAGGTACTATTGCATGATATAAAATCCAATATTTTAAATTCTCTCAATCCGTCCGCCGAAGAGAATACTGTAGATCTCACCATATTGGAACATGCACGGCAATCACCGCAAGGATAAAAGCCAACCCTTCTCCCACCCACAGCCCAGGGACTGTTCACCTTTGCCACATAGTGGCTTTTGACCAAATGGTCCTTCAAGTTCATACTTCTCCTTGCTGTCATCAGGGGAGATATAGGTAGAACACCAGCCAATGTTGGCTCAGTGAGCAGAATGGACCAATGCTTCTGTAGGATTTCACGCATCCGCTCCCACCGGTGGTTATAAGTGGAGATAAAGCGTATGGCACCAGGGGATGACTGTCTGGAGGTGGGTGTTAAAAGGTCATTCCTCTTACTAGATTTGGCCCTAAGGTAACCTCTCCTAATGCACCTCCTGCTATAGCCCCTCTCAGAGAACCTATCTCTTAAATCATTGGCCTGTTCCTCAAACAGCGTGCCCGTAGAGCAAATTCTTCTAGCTCTGAGGAACTGGCCCGTCGGAATTGCCCTAATGGTAGATGGTGTATGGGCCGAGGAGGCGTGCAGGAGGGCATTAACAGAGGTCTCCTTTCTGTACAGGTCAGTATGCACAGTGCCATCAGACTGTACCAAGATTTTTATGTCCAGGAAATCAATCTCCCGTTTGTCAGCCTTATAGGTGAGTCTGATGTTGGAGTCGTTGCAGTTCAATCCCTTCATAAATGTATCTAAATCAAAAAGTGAGCCCTGCCAGATGAACAGTACATCATCGATGTATCTGTACCATCCTTGTACCTGGGGAGCAACGTCTGCCCCGCCGAAGATGCCCCTCTCCCAGAGTCCCAGGAAGAGGTTAGCATACGACGGGGCACACGCCGCTCCCATGGCTGTACCCTGTTGCTGTAAAAAATACCTATCCTTAAAAATAAAAAAATTGTGTGTAAGTATGAACCGCAACAACTCCAACACCAGACCAACCAAGTCCCCATCAAGATTACTCATGGTCAGAAAAAATTGTGATGCCTCCAACCCATCAACATGTTTAATACTTGTGTAAAGGCTTTCGACATCCGCAACCACCAGGAACATATCTGGCTCCAGGGTCATGCCATCCAGACGTTGGAGGACGTCCATAGTATCCCTGACATAGGAGGGCAGCGTTTCCACTAAAGGGTGCAAATAATGTTCGATGAATTTACAAATTGGATCGCATAGCCCTCCTATGCCAGAGACAATTGGACGTCCGGGTGGATTCAGGGGGTCTTTATGAATTTTTGGCAACAGATAAAATGTAGGAATGATGGGATTTTTTACCATAAGACCGTCAAAGACTTTTTTGGTAATGATGCCCGCATTTAGTGCCCGCTCCAGAATCTTCAATAAGATGGAGGAGAAGCTTCCCATAGGGTTGTGGGTCAGAATGGTATAAACCTCCTTACTGCGGAGCTGCCTAAACACCTCACGCTCATATTTCTCCACAGGCCAGATAACCACATTCCCCCCCTTGTCCGCAGGTTTGAAAAGTACGTCATCCCAGGATTTTAACTCGTATAGGGCCAATCTTTGATCCGAAGTAAGGTTATCCTTTTTCTTTTTATTATTAATCTGTTTCAGATCATTAGCCACCAACTGTGTAAAGATCTCAACCTGGGGACAGATGGACAATGAGGGGAATGTGGTAGACCTGGGGAGAATAGAGCGGGGAAACTTATCTGGTAAATCCGTAGTGGACTCACTTGCCAATTCCTCCAGGACACGAACCGCCTCCCGTTCAGCTCGACTGTTGAGGCCCAATTCAGAAAGATTGTTCTTGGAATGTAGTTTTTTTAAAATAATTTTCCTTGAGAAGAGGTGCAAATCCTTTAAGGCTGTAAAATAATCAAAATGATTAGATGGAACAAATGTGAGACCCAGGGACAGAACCTCCCGTTGTTGAGGGGTAATAGAATGGGAGGATAAGTTAATTACCTCCAAAGTTCTGTTCCTGGCTCTCTTATCAGTCTGTGTAGGTGGTGTTGTCTTACGTTTAGTTGATTGTGTAGTAGACCTCAAATTTCTGATAAAGCCCATCCGATCATTCCCAGCCTCAGCATCCTCCCTTCGAACTGAATTGTCCTCAACAGACGAGACCGATGAGAAGGAGGCAGAACGATCACGTTGTAACTGTCTAGGATTTCTATATTGTTTCCTCCACCTATAGACTTTGTTACTCTGAAAATCCAAGAGATCCCTCTGATATTTTTTAGTCTTAGTTCCTATAATTTCTTTTTCCCATTTAAGGATTTCAGCATCGAGATCAGCATAAAATTTTGAAGATCTCTCAGGAGAAAGTAATTTCCTAATATCATCCTGGGTAGTACCCAGATCAGCATCAAGTTCATTTAGGGAATTCTCATTGGATTTTACCAGCAATGTAATGAACCCCCTTGAGCAGTTAGTTGCTAGCTCCTCCCAATCACTTTTAAATGCGTCATCCTCCGTGAGGAAAGCAGGAAAAACCTGAACCCGTAACCCTCTGGGGATGAGGCCACAGGTCAGATACCTCTCCAGGAAAGCTTTATTCCACCATAAACGTAGTCTCTTATGCATGAGCTCTTTATATTTATTATTGCACCAACCCTCTGGAACGCTCTACCCCAAGAAGTTAGGACAAATCACAACTTACTCAGCTTCAGACGCACCCTAAAGACGCATCTTTTTAGGGCGGCCTATCACACTCCCTAATCAGATTCGATTCACATAGTCCCTCTACAACCTCTCACAACATAGCTCCACATCAAACTCCATGGCACCCAAAGGCATCTCAAGGCTCGGGCCCACTGGTCCAGGAAACCATTATCCAGCCCCATTTCCGTGAGATGGTTGGATTGTCATTGTAAATAAGCACTTGAACCTTGCCTCTCCCCCCATCTCATTGTAGATTGTAAGCTCTCACGAGCAGGGTTGTATTTTTTTTTCCCCTCTAAATATTGTATTTCTATAACTGTTACTTGTTTGTATATGATCCTCCTGAATTGTAAAGCGCTACGGAATATGTTGGCGCTATAGAAATAAAGATTATTATTATTATTATTATTATTATTATAGTAAGATCAGTAGAATCCTTAGAGTTAAAATCAATGCTTGCACCACTTTCTCCCCCAAACACTTGGTCAAGTTGTGCACGCCATGTTAGTTCGCGTGCCTTAAAGTCCATTTTACCAGATGATGTAGCTGTGAAAACACAGAACATATATACAATCAAATACATCCAGTATGTCATAAACATATTTCTTACATGTGGATACTCCAGAAGATATGAACACTCAGAAAAAGCGGAGTCATAATCCAAAATTTATATTAAAAAGGTATACGTTTATTCAGTACAAAATTCATACAAATAACATACAATAAAAACTGGGGGAATGAGGTGCAAGGAGCAGCTAACTACCACAGTAAAGGTAATTGGTGAGCATAAAAAAATTCAAATGGTATGTAGTGCAACCCACATCCGGTGCGATTAACAACAGTGCAATAGTGCCGCAATCTGGTTAGTCAAATCCTTCAACACACTAAAGTAACAACAGTAACCCTAGGAATCCTCCTCCCACCATATACTATAGGCCTGTAACGTTGTAATAAGTATAAGTAATATGGTTATGGAGGCAAGGATCCCAGTGGTCACATAGTGCTATATCGCAGGTGTGTGGATGAAAGACAGGCATCCAGAGCTCAGCACTTAATATTAGGCTGATTACATTGGATGTGTAACAGAGCCGCACAACAGCCAGAGTAAGATGTAAGATTAAAGTAAGATTATAAATGCTCACCCATGATTTGAAAAGTGGTAGGACTGTCCAGGGGGCCCCGACGCTGCGTTTCGCGTAGGGCTTCCTCGGGGGGCCATGCATTGGTTGTGTGTACTGGGCTTTTTAAAGCCCAGAGTAACTGTGAAATTACCGCCACACTCGGCGCATGCGCAGCGCGAGCGGGCAGCACGGACGCATCACTTCCGTCCGCCTGTGTAATTGCTGGTGCGCATGCGCGCCGGGAGCTGGCGGCTTAGACGTATCCTGGAAGGTCTCTCCGAGTGATGTGGGCGGGACACTGTGACGTCACCAGGGTTTTCCCTGACCCGCGACGTCACTCTGAGGCCGGAAGTGATGCGTCCGTGCTGCCCGCTCGCGCTGCGCATGCGCCGAGTGTGGCGGTAATTTCACAGTTACTCTGGGCTTTAAAAAGCCCAGTACACACAACCAATGCATGGCCCCCCGAGGAAGCCCTACGCGAAACGCAGCGTCGGGGCCCCCTGGACAGTCCTACCACTTTTCAAATCATGGGTGAGCATTTATAATCTTACTTTAATCTTACATCTTACTCTGGCTGTTGTGCGGCTCTGTTACACATCCAATGTAATCAGCCTAATATTAAGTGCTGAGCTCTGGATGCCTGTCTTTCATCCACACACCTGCGATATAGCACTATGTGACCACTGGGATCCTTGCCTCCATAACCATATTACTTATACTTATTACAACGTTACAGGCCTATAGTATATGGTGGGAGGAGGATTCCTAGGGTTACTGTTGTTACTTTAGTGTGTTGAAGGATTTGACTAACCAGATTGCGGCACTATTGCACTGTTGTTAATCGCACCGGATGTGGGTTGCACTACATACCATTTGAATTTTTTTATGCTCACCAATTACCTTTACTGTGGTAGTTAGCTGCTCCTTGCACCTCATTCCCCCAGTTTTTATTGTATGTTATTTGTATGAATTTTGTACTGAATAAACGTATACCTTTTTAATATAAATTTTGGATTATGACTCCGCTTTTTCTGAGTGTTCATATCTTCTGGAGTATCCACATGTAAGAAATATGTTTATGACATACTGGATGTATTTGATTGTATATATGTTCTGTGTTTTCACAGCTACATCATCTGGTAAAATGGACTTTAAGGCACGCGAACTAACATGGCGTTCACAACTTGACCAAGTGTTTGGGGGAGAAAGTGGTGCAAGCATTGATTTTAACTCTAAGGATTCTACTGATCTTACTAATAAATATAAAGAGCTCATGCATAAGAGACTACGTTTATGGTGGAATAAAGCTTTCCTGGAGAGGTATCTGACCTGTGGCCTCATCCCCAGAGGGTTACGGGTTCAGGTTTTTCCTGCTTTCCTCACGGAGGATGACGCATTTAAAAGTGATTGGGAGGAGCTAGCAACTAACTGCTCAAGGGGGTTCATTACATTGCTGGTAAAATCCAATGAGAATTCCCTAAATGAACTTGATGCTGATCTGGGTACTACCCAGGATGATATTAGGAAATTACTTTCTCCTGAGAGATCTTCAAAATTTTATGCTGATCTCGATGCTGAAATCCTTAAATGGGAAAAAGAAATTATAGGAACTAAGACTAAAAAATATCAGAGGGATCTCTTGGATTTTCAGAGTAACAAAGTCTATAGGTGGAGGAAACAATATAGAAATCCTAGACAGTTACAACGTGATCGTTCTGCCTCCTTCTCATCGGTCTCGTCTGTTGAGGACAATTCAGTTCGAAGGGAGGATGCTGAGGCTGGGAATGATCGGATGGGCTTTATCAGAAATTTGAGGTCTACTACACAATCAACTAAACGTAAGACAACACCACCTACACAGACTGATAAGAGAGCCAGGAACAGAACTTTGGAGGTAATTAACTTATCCTCCCATTCTATTACCCCTCAACAACGGGAGGTTCTGTCCCTGGGTCTCACATTTGTTCCATCTAATCATTTTGATTATTTTACAGCCTTAAAGGATTTGCACCTCTTCTCAAGGAAAATTATTTTAAAAAAACTACATTCCAAGAACAATCTTTCTGAATTGGGCCTCAACAGTCGAGCTGAACGGGAGGCGGTTCGTGTCCTGGAGGAATTGGCAAGTGAGTCCACTACGGATTTACCAGATAAGTTTCCCCGCTCTATTCTCCCCAGGTCTACCACATTCCCCTCATTGTCCATCTGTCCCCAGGTTGAGATCTTTACACAGTTGGTGGCTAATGATCTGAAACAGATTAATAATAAAAAGAAAAAGGATAACCTTACTTCGGATCAAAGATTGGCCCTATACGAGTTAAAATCCTGGGATGACGTACTTTTCAAACCTGCGGACAAGGGGGGGAATGTGGTTATCTGGCCTGTGGAGAAATATGAGCGTGAGGTGTTTAGGCAGCTCCGCAGTAAGGAGGTTTATACCATTCTGACCCACAACCCTATGGGAAGCTTCTCCTCCATCTTATTGAAGATTCTGGAGCGGGCACTAAATGCGGGCATCATTACCAAAAAAGTCTTTGACGGTCTTATGGTAAAAAATCCCATCATTCCTACATTTTATCTGTTGCCAAAAATTCATAAAGACCCCCTGAATCCACCCGGACGTCCAATTGTCTCTGGCATAGGAGGGCTATGCGATCCAATTTGTAAATTCATCGAACATTATTTGCACCCTTTAGTGGAAACGCTGCCCTCCTATGTCAGGGATACTATGGACGTCCTCCAACGTCTGGATGGCATGACCCTGGAGCCAGATATGTTCCTGGTGGTTGCGGATGTCGAAAGCCTTTACACAAGTATTAAACATGTTGATGGGTTGGAGGCATCACAATTTTTTCTGACCATGAGTAATCTTGATGGGGACTTGGTTGGTCTGGTGTTGGAGTTGTTGCGGTTCATACTTACACACAATTTTTTTATTTTTAAGGATAGGTATTTTTTACAGCAACAGGGTACAGCCATGGGAGCGGCGTGTGCCCCGTCGTATGCTAACCTCTTCCTGGGACTCTGGGAGAGGGGCATCTTCGGCGGGGCAGACGTTGCTCCCCAGGTACAAGGATGGTACAGATACATCGATGATGTTCTGTTCATCTGGCAGGGCTCACTTTTTGATTTAGATACATTTATGAAGGGATTGAACTGCAACGACTCCAACATCAGACTCACCTATAAGGCTGACAAACGGGAGATTGATTTCCTGGACATAAAAATCTTGGTACAGTCTGATGGCACTGTGCATACTGACCTGTACAGAAAGGAGACCTCTGTTAATGCCCTCCTGCACGCCTCCTCGGCCCATACACCATCTACCATTAGGGCAATTCCGACGGGCCAGTTCCTCAGAGCTAGAAGAATTTGCTCTACGGGCACGCTGTTTGAGGAACAGGCCAATGATTTAAGAGATAGGTTCTCTGAGAGGGGCTATAGCAGGAGGTGCATTAGGAGAGGTTACCTTAGGGCCAAATCTAGTAAGAGGAATGACCTTTTAACACCCACCTCCAGACAGTCATCCCCTGGTGCCATACGCTTTATCTCCACTTATAACCACCGGTGGGAGCGGATGCGTGAAATCCTACAGAAGCATTGGTCCATTCTGCTCACTGAGCCAACATTGGCTGGTGTTCTACCTATATCTCCCCTGATGACAGCAAGGAGAAGTATGAACTTGAAGGACCATTTGGTCAAAAGCCACTATGTGGCAAAGGTGAACAGTCCCTGGGCTGTGGGTGGGAGAAGGGTTGGCTTTTATCCTTGCGGTGATTGCCGTGCATGTTCCAATATGGTGAGATCTACAGTATTCTCTTCGGCGGACGGATTGAGAGAATTTAAAATATTGGATTTTATATCATGCAATAGTACCTATGTGGTGTACTATGCAACATGCACCTGTAATTTAATTTATGTGGGCCTCACCTCCAGGGAACTGCGTGTTCGCACACGTGAACACGTAAGAGACATCATAGCAGCACGCACCGCTGAGGAGCCGTCCCTTCTCAAACCCATACCGAGGCACTTTTTTGCCTACCACAATTGTGATCCTGTTGGTTTCCGGGTCCGGGGCATTGAACAGGTTAAGATTGGTGCGAGAGGGGGCGATATGAAGCGCCTCCTGGCACAACGCGAATGTCGTTGGATCCATATTCTGGGAACGCTCAGACCAGGAGGTCTTAATGAGCAACAGAGCTTTGCCCCATTTTTGTAAATTATGCTGAGCTCTTCTCTTTTTGGGTCCTTAGTTTTTAATTGTGTGTTTATTTTTATTTATTCTTATTTGTGTCTTTTATCTATTTTCTGTGTAGGTCGATGTGATCCATATCTCTCTCAACTAATGATTTCATCATCCCGGGCAACAAACTCTTTATGGTGTATACTGCTATGAATAACTGTTGCTCAGCCCTATGTACTATATATATGTGTTACATTCTGGGTAAACTCTATATGGCTGATCCCTCTTCCTATAATACGTGTTTTATGATCTTCTGTTTACCTTCTGCCTGTGTAATTGCTGGTGCGCATGCGCGCCGGGAGCTGGCGGCTTAGACGTATCCTGGAAGGTCTCTCCGAGTGATGTGGGCGGGACACTGTGACGTCACCAGGGTTTTCCCTGACCCGCGACGTCACTCTGAGGCCGGAAGTGATGCGTCCGTGCTGCCCGCTCGCGCTGCGCATGCGCCGAGTGTGGCGGTAATTTCACAGTTACTCTGGGCTTTAAAAAGCCCAGTACACACAACCAATGCATGGCCCCCCGAGGAAGCCCTACGCGAAACGCAGCGTCGGGGCCCCCTGGACAGTCCTACCACTTTTCAAATCATGGGTGAGCATTTATAATCTTACTTTAATCTTACATCTTACTCTGGCTGTTGTGCGGCTCTGTTACACATCCAATGTAATCAGCCTAATATTAAGTGCTGAGCTCTGGATGCCTGTCTTTCATCCACACACCTGCGATATAGCACTATGTGACCACTGGGATCCTTGCCTCCATAACCATATTACTTATACTTATTACAACGTTACAGGCCTATAGTATATGGTGGGAGGAGGATTCCTAGGGTTACTGTTGTTACTTTAGTGTGTTGAAGGATTTGACTAACCAGATTGCGGCACTATTGCACTGTTGTTAATCGCACCGGATGTGGGTTGCACTACATACCATTTGAATTTTTTTATGCTCACCAATTACCTTTACTGTGGTAGTTAGCTGCTCCTTGCACCTCATTCCCCCAGTTTTTATTGTATGTTATTTGTATGAATTTTGTACTGAATAAACGTATACCTTTTTAATATAAATTTTGGATTATGACTCCGCTTTTCCCTCGTTATCCGCAGGATCTTGTGGCTTCGAGAGTGGAAGGCAGATGCTTCTTCAAAGAAGTACCTTGCTGGGCTCCCTTTTGCTGGTTCCCGGCTGTTCGGTGAACAGCTCGATGAAATTATTAAAGAGGCTACTGGCGGGAAGAGTACTTCCATGCCACAAGCCAAGACCAGGAAACCTACCCAGGGTAGGATTCAGCCGAGGTTTCGTTCCTTTCGTTCCTCCAACTGGTCGTCCTCTAAGCCCTCCGCCTCGTCCGCTAACTCAGCTAAGGACCAGAAATCCAACTGGCGCTCAAAAGCGCGTCCACAGAAGACCGCAGGAGGTTCTGCCACTAAGGCAGCCTCCTCGTGACTCTCTGCCCGCTCCAGCAACGTCCTTAGTCGGTGGCAGGCTCTCCCACTTTGGCGACGCTTGGTTTCAACAAGTCTCCGATCAGTGGGTGAGAGATATCATTTCTCACGGCTACAGGATAGAATTCTCTTCCATCAACACAAACAGATTTTTTTCTCTCAACTCCCCCCTGCTCCAAGGCCGCCGCCTTCTCACAGGCCGTGGCAGCCTTGCAGGCCAACGGAGTAATTGTACCAGTTCCCGTCCGGGAACGGTTCAGAGGTTTTTACTCAAACCTCTTCCTAGTTCCCAAAAAGGACGGTACCTTCCGGCCCATCCTGGATCTCAAGCTTCTCAACAAGCATGTTCGGGTGCGGCACTTTCCCATGGAGTCTCTGCGATCAGTCATTGCCTCAATGACCCAAGGAGATTTCCTGGCGTCCATCGACATCAGAGATGCCTATCTGCATGTGCCAATTGCAGTTTCTCACCAGCGTTGGCTACGCTTTGCAATAGGAGAAGATCATTTCCAATTCGTGGCTCTCCCCTTCGGGTTAGCCACGGCGCCTCGGGTATTCACCAAGGTCATGGCAGCAGTGATCGCGGTTCTGCACCTTCAGGGGTTGGCAGTGCTCCCTTACCTGGACGACCTTCTAATCAAGGCTCAATCCAGCGCAGACTGTCAGCGGAGTGTCTCGCTCACTCTCGCCACTCTAGCCCAATTCGGGTGGCTTGTCAATCTTCCCAAATCCACTCTGACTCCGACCCAGAGTTTCACGTACCTAGGGATGCAGTTCGAGACTCTGCCGGCACTGGTGAAGTTGCCCTTAGACAAACCGCTGTCACTTCAGTTGGCGGTGCGCTCTCTCCTGGGGCACCACCGTTATACCCTCAGGCGTCTGATGCAGGTGCTGGGTCAAATGGTGGCGTCCATGGAGGCGGTTCCCTTTGCCCAGTTCCATCTGCGCCCCCTGCAGCTGGACATTCTCCGCTCTTGGGACAAGCGGCCTTCCTCCTTACACAAGTCAGTGGCTCTGTCGCCACAGACCAGGAGCTCTCTTCAGTGGTGGCTTCGGCCCCTCTCCCTGTCCCAGGGGCGCTCCTTCCTGGCCCCGTCCTGGGTGATTCTCACCACGGATGCCAGTTTATCCGGTTGGGGAGCGGTATGTCTCCACCACAGAGCACAGGGCACTTGGACTCCGTCCGAGTCAGCCCTTTCAATCAATGTGCTGGAAACCAGAGCCGTGCTTCTAGCTCTTCTAGCATTTCACCACCTGTTGGCGGGCAGGCACATTCGAGTCCAGTCAGACAACGCGACAGCGGTTGCCTACATCAACCATCAGGGCGGGACACGCAGCCGCCTGGCAATGATGGAGGTACAACGCATTCTTCAGTGGGCGGAGGACTCCGGGTCCACCATATCCGCAGTCCACATTCCAGGCGTGGACAACTGGGATGCAGATAATGTCAGCCGTCAAACCGTGGACGGTGGCGAGTGGTCCCTGCACCCGGCAGTATTTCAGTTGATCTGCCGCAAATGGGGCACTCTGGACGTGGACCTAATGGCATCCCGTCACAACAACAAGGTTCCGGTTTATGTGGCTCGCTCCCACGATACTCAGGCATTCGCCGCGGACGCTCTGGTTCAAGACTGGTCCCAGTTTCGTCTGTCCTACGTGTTTCCCCCTCTAGCGCTCTTGCCCAGAGTTCTGCGCAAGATCAGACTGGAGGGCCGTCGAGTCATTCTCATTGCTCCGGACTGGCCCAGGCGAGCTTGGTACCCAGACCTGCTCCATCTGTCCGTAGAGGTGCCGTGGCATCTCCCGGACCGTCCAGACGTACTCTCGCAAGGTCCGTTTTTCTGCCCGAATTCTGCGGCCCTCAAATTGACGGCGTGGCTCTTGAGTCCTGGATTTTGACGGCTTCTGGTATTTTTTCCTGAAGTCCTCTCCACTATGACTCGGGCCCGTAAGTCTTCCTCCGCTAAGATCTATCACAGGACTTGGAAAATTTTCCTGTCCTGGTGTCGCTCTTCCGGCCATCCTCCTTGGCCGTTTTCTTTGCCGACCCTTCTGTCTTTTCTACAGTCCGGTCTGCAGCTAGGACTGTCCTTCAACTCTCTCAAGGGACAAGTTTCGGCTCTGTCAGTTCTGTTCCAGCGGCGTCTCGCTCGGCTGGCTCAGGTCTGCACCTTCATGCAGGGCGCGTCTCACATCATTTCGCCTTACCGGCGGCCCTTGGATCCCTGGGACCTTAACTTGGTCCTCACGGTCTTACAGAAACCCCCCTTTGAACCTCTTAGGGAGGTTTCTTTGTACCGTCTTTCACAGAAAGTGGCATTTCTGGTTGCCATAACTTCTCTCAGGAGAGTCTCTGATTTGGCTGCGCTATCCTCGGAGTCACCTTTTTTAGTCTTTCATCAAGACAAGGTGGTTCTCCGTCCGTCTCCGGACTTTCTTCCTAAGGTGGTCTCTCCCTTCCACCTTAACCAGGACATTACCTTACCTTCCTTCTGTCCGGCTCCTGTTCATCGCTTTGAAAAAGCTCTACATACGCTAGATCTGGTGCGTGCTCTCCGGATCTATGTGTCTCGCACCGCTGCGCTTAGGCGGTGCACCTCTCTTTTCTTTATCGTTCCTTATGGGAGACCCAAACCATGGGTGTATATCTACTGCCTCCGGAGGACACACAAAGTACTACACTCAAACGTGTAGCTCCTCCCTCCGGGCTATATACACCCCCTGGATGACAATCTACCCAGTTCAATGCTTTGTGTTTTCAGGAGGTACACACACTTGCATTCTCTGATATTTTTTTCATTTTTATTTTTGATTTTCAAGATTTGGAAGAAAAGCGGGTCCAGTCTGGACTCCCGGCATGTCCCTTCACACCCCACTCTGTCGGCGGTGCTGTTAAGGTTGACTTTACAAGGCTGGAGCCTTCACATGCCGTGCTCCTTCACATTCTCTGAGAGGCTCTGGTTTGAAGTGGGAGCCGTCACGGTCCTCTCTGCTTGCAGGAGACCGGTCTCCATCCGCAGCCCTGTCTGGTTCCTGCTGGAAGGAGCGTTCACCCCCCCTCAGGGACTGGCCCTGCGTCTCAAAAGCTAAGTATTGAGACGTTTTTCAGGGGTCCCGGGTACTTTTATTAGGGGGACAGTATGTGTTTTATCGTTACTGTAAATTCCGGCCGGTTCTGGGGGTTTCCCCTCAGAACCGCGCCGAAGGTGCCTGCTCGTCGGCCGCATTTTAAAATCTATGCCCCGGCTTCTGTTTGGGCCTAGTTTCGGTTTCGGATTCTCTGCATGTCATACAGGCATAGCGTGGCGCCGCCCACCGCTCGGCCAGCAGAGGGGAGGGCACTCCTCTCTGGGGAGATGTTCCCTCCCCTGTATCTCTCTCTGCATCTCTCCCTGGCCCTCCGTTTTCCCGCTCTTGGCCTAATACCCGCCCCCCTCCTCCTTCCAGCGCCATTTTCTCAGCGTTCTTACACTGGACGGCGCTGGATGCTGCAGCTGCTGCTGTTTAGGAGGGCTGACGCTTCACTTGGGCTTTGAGCTGTGGAATCCGGAGGGCACACAGAGAGCGGTCTGGTAAGCCACAACCTCTGGTTGTGGGCTTTTTATTACACTCTCAGGACATTCTACAGGAGTGTTTTCTTGCTGCAGAGCTTCCACCTCAGCAGCATGTCTGTCACCCGGAGCAAGGCTGCAAACATGTACGCTATATGCACTGCATGTAAGCTCATTCTGCCAGAGCCAAGCACATACCCACATTGTGATGCCTGTGCTAATATGGTTGTGTCTCAGCCTGGAGCCTCCTCAGGGGTCCCTCCGGCTGCTCCGGCACCGGTGGCTGAACCCCCGGCTTGGGTAGCATCCTTTTCACAAGCTATTTCCCAGTCTTTTGCCGACTCCATGGGGCAGCTGTCCCGGACACTGCTGACCATGCATCAGCCCCCTTCTCAGGGTGCTTCTGCTGCTCCTAGCTCTGCAGAGCTCTCAGAGCATGTCCTAGGACCCCGTCCCCCTAAACGGAGACGCAGGGACCCTTCTCCTTCCTCTTCCCACGGCTCTGATTCACGTACCGAGGTACAGGGCGAGGAGGATTCGTTTACTGTGGGCTCAGACGCTACCTCTATGTACCCCATTGACTTGTCTGAGGGTGATGCGGATGTTAGTGACTTGATTGCGTCCATTAACTCCGTACTGAACCTCAACCCACCAGAGTCAGAGGAACAAGCCTCTCTGGTAGAGATGCACCAGTTTACCTCACCTAAGAAAGCTTGGAGTATGTTTTTTAACCACTCCAGCTTTCAGACCACTGTTACCAAGCCCAGGGCCTGTCCTGACAAACGTTTTCCGAAGCGTAGTTCAGATGACCGTTTTCCTTTTCCACCAGAGGTGGTTAAGGAATGGGCCCAGTCCCCAAAGGTAGACCCTCCGGTGTCCAGGATCTCAGCCCGCACAGTCGTAGCTGTGGCTGATGGCACTTCTCTTAAGGATCCCACTGACCGCCAGGTTGACCTTTTGGCCAAATCTGTATATGAGGCGGCAGGAGCCTCGTTCTCCCCGTCTTTTGCGGCAGTGTGGGCTCTTAAGGCAGTCTCTGCCTCTCTGGAGGAGATACATTCCCTTACCAGGGACTCTATTCCTGAGATGGGTGCCTTAACTTCTCAAGCTTCGGCTTTTGCATCCTACGCCATGTCTGCCATCCTGGAGGCTTCCCACCGCACGGCGGTGGCCTCCGCTAACTCCCTCGCGATCCGCAGGATCTTGTGGCTTCGAGAATGGAAGGCAGACGCTTCCTCTAAGAAGTACCTTGCGAGTCTCCCTTTTGCTGGGTCCCGGCTGTTTGGGGAACAGCTGGATGACATAATTAAGGAAGCCACTGGCGGGAAGAGTACTTCCTTGCCACAGACTAAAGCCAGGAAACCTGTCCAGGGCAGGATCCAATCGAGGTTTCGTTCCTTTCGTTCCTCTAACTGGTCATCCTCTAAGCCCTCGGCCTCGTCCACTACCGCAGCCAAGGACCGTAAATCAAACTGGCGCGCAAAGCCGCGTCCTCAAAAGACCGGAGGAGCCGCTGCCACTAAGGCAGCCTCCTCTTGACTATCTGGCTGCGCCAGCAACGTCCTTGGTCGGTGGCAGGCTCTCCCACTTTGGCGACGTGTGGTTTCAACACGTCGCCGATCAGTGGGTGCGGGATATCATCTCCCACGGCTACAGGATAGAATTTTCTTCCAGCCCGCCAAACAGATTTTTTCTGTCCACACCCCCCTGCTCCAAAGCCGCCGCCTTCTCTCAGGCCGTGGCATCCCTGCGGGCCAACGGGGTAATTGTTCCGGTTCCCGCCCGGGAACGGTTCAGAGGTTTCTACTCAAACCTCTTTCTAGTCCCCAAGAAGGACGGTTCCTTCCGGCCCATCCTGGATCTCAAGCTTCTCAACAAGCATGTTCAGGTGCGGCACTTTCGCATGGAATCTCTGAGATCGGTCATTGCCTCAATGACCCAAGGAGATTTTCTGGCATCCATCGACATCAGAGATGCCTATCTGCATGTGCCTATTGCGGTCTCACACCAGCGTTGGCTACGCTTTGCAATCGGGGAGGAACATTTCCAATTCGTGGCTCTCCCCTTTGGCTTAGCCATGGCCCCTCGAGTGTTCACCAAGGTCATGGCAGCAGTGGTTGCGGTCCTGCACCTCCAGGGGTTGGCAGTGATTCCTTACCTGGACGACCTTCTAGTCAAGGCCTCATCCAGTGTAACTGCCAGCGGAGTGTCTCTCTCACTCTCGCCACGCTAGTTCAGTTCGGGTGGCTTGTCAACCTGCCCAAGTCCACTCTGACCCCGACCCAGGTACTTATGTACCTAGGGATGCAATTCGAGACTCTGCCGGCACTTGTCAAGTTGCCCTTAGTCAAACAGCAGTCCCTTCGTCTGGCGGTGCGCTCTCTGCTGAGGCACCGCCGTCATTCCATCAGACACCTCATGCAGGTGCTGGGTCAGATGGTGGCGTCAATGGAAGCGGTTCCCTTTGCCCAGTTCCATCTGCGTCCCCTGCAGCTGGACATTCTCCGCTGTTGGGACAAGCGGATCTCTTCCTTGCACAGGCTGGTGGCTCTGTCATCACAGGCCAGGAGCTCCCTTCAGTGGTGGCTTCGGCCCCTCTCTCTGTCTCAGGGACGCTCCTTCCTGACTCCGTCCTGGGTGATCCTCACCACGGATGCCAGCCTCTCCGGTTGGGGAGCAGTATTTCTCCATCACCAAGCACAGGGCACTTGGACTCCGTCCGAATCAGCCCTCTCGATCAATGTGCTGGAGATCAGAGCTGTGTTTCTAGCTCTCCTAGCCTTTCACCACCTGTTGGCAGGCAGGCACATTCGGGTTCAGTCGGACAACGCGACAGCGGTTGCCTACATCAATCACCAGGGCGGGACTCACAGCCGTCTGGCGATGTTGGAGGTTCAACGAATCCTCCAGTGGACGGAGGACTCCAAGTCCACCATATCTGCAGTCCACATCCCAGGCGTGGAAAACTGGGAGGCCGATTATCTCAGCCGTCAAACCGTGGACAGCGGCGAGTGGGCCCTGCATTCGTCAGTGTTCAGATCAATCTGCCGCAAGTGGGGCACTCCGGAAGTGGATCTAATGGCATCCCGGCACAACAACAAGGTTCCGGTTTATGTGGCTCGCTCCCACGATCCTCAAGCCTTCGCAGCAGACGCACTGGTTCAAGATTGGTCTCAGTTCCGTCTGGCCTATGTGTTTCCCCCTCTAGCGCTCTTGCCCAGGGTTCTGCGCAAGATCAGAATGGAGGGCCGTCGAGTCATACTCATTGCTCCGGACTGGCCCAGGCGAGCTTGGTACCCAGACCTGCTCCGTCTGTCCGTAGAGGTGCCGTGGCATCTCCCGGACCGCCCAGACCTTCTCTCTCAAGGTCCGTTCTTCCGCCAGAATTCTGCGGCTCTCAGATTGACGGCGTGGCTCTTGAGTCCTGGATCCTGACGGCTTCAGGCATTCCTCCCGAGGTCATCTCCACCATGACTCAGGCTCGGAAGTCTTCCTCGGCCAAGATTTACCACAGGACTTGGAGGATTTTCCTGTCCTGGTGTCGCTCTTCCGACCACGCTCCTTGGCCGTTCTCCTTGCCGACCATCCTGTCTTTTCTACAGTCCGGTCTACAGCTAGCTCTGTCCCTCAATTCCCTCAAGGGACAGGTGTCGGCTTTGTCGGTATTGTTCCAGCGGCGTATCGCCCGACTGGCTCAGGTGCGCACCTTCATGCAGGGCGCATCTCACATCATTCCTCCTTACCGGCGGCCCTTGGATCCCTGGGACCTTAATCTGGTCCTCACGGCCTTACAGAAACCCCCCTTTGAGCCTCTCAGGGAGGTTCCTTTGTTTAGACTTTCACAGAAAGTTGTTTTTCTAGTAGCCATAACTTCTCTCAGGAGAGTTTCTGATTTGGCTGCGCTCTCTTCGGAATCTCCCTTTTTGGTGTTTCACCAAGACAAGGTGGTTCTTCATCCGACTCCGGACTTTCTCCCTAAGGTGGTGTCTCCTTTCCACCTTAACCAGGACATTTCATTGCCTTCTCTATGTCCGGCCCCTGTGCATCGTTTTGAGAAGGCATTGCACTCCTTAGATTTGGTGCGGGCGCTCCGAATCTATGTGTCACGCACCGTCGTTTTTAGGCGGTGCACATCACTTTTTGTGCTAACCACTGGTCAGCGCAAGGGTCTCGCTGCTTCTAAACCGACCCTAGCTCGTTGGATCAGGTCGGCTATCACCGATGCCTACCAGTGTTCTCAGGTGCCTCCTCCGCCAGGGATTAAGGCGCACTCGACCAGAGCTGTCGGTGCCTCCTGGGCTTTCAGGCACCAGGCTACGGCTCAGCAGGTTTGTCAGGCTGCCACGTGGTCCAGTCTGCACACTTTTTCAAAGCACTACCAAGTGCATGCTCATGCTTCGGCAGATGCGAGCTTGGCAGACGCATTCTTCAGGCGGCTGTCGCCCATTTGTGAAGTTAGGTTTTGCCTACTTCTCAGTTTGGTTTATTTCCCACCCATGGACTGCTTTGGAACGTCCCATGGTTTGGGTCTCCCATAAGGAACGATAAAGAAAAAGAGAATTTCTTTGTCGCTCCATTGGGAGACCCAGACAATTGGTGTATAGGCTATGCCTCCGGAGGCCGCACAAAGTATTACACTTAAAAGTGTTAAGCCCCTCCCCTTCTGCCTATACACCCCCCGTGCTCCCACGGGCTCCTCAGTTTTTTGCTTTGTGTGAAGGAGGTCAGACACGCACGCACAGCTCCACAGATTGGTCAGCAGCAGCTGCTGACCATGTCGGATGGAAGAAAAGTGGGCCCATATAGAGCCCCCAGCATGCTCCCTTCTCACCCCACTCTTGTCGGTGGTGTTGTAAGGTTGAGGTATCCATTGCGGGTACGGAGGCTGGAGCCCACATGCTGTTTTTCCTTCCCCATCCCCCTTAGGGCTCTGGTGGAAGTGGGATCCTATCGGTCTCCAGGCACTGAGACCGCGCTTCATCCACAACTCCTGTGGAGCCTGCTGGATAGGAGCCGGGTATCGTTCAGGGACATGGCCCTGCTACTTGGAGGTACTCTGTATCCCGGTGGGGACCGCGCACAGCAACACTCCAGCTTTGCTGGGTGTGCTAGTGCACCGGGGACCACGGCGCTGACCGGGTTAATATGTGCCATTACACACTCAGCGTTGCTGAGTGTGTTTATGTATTGGGACTGCCGCACTGACCGCCGCGGCCATGGAAACACTGCGGCGCGGCTGGGACTTGTAGTGCGCCGGGGACTTTCACGCCGGCCGCGCTTTTACGGCGGCCGCGTTTATTACTAGAGTCCCCGGCTTTTTGCGGCCTAGTTTCCTTTCCTCCCGCCCACAGCCCTGACAGGCAGGGGAAGGGCGGGACGCTGCACAGAACGAGCAGCACTGAGGGCTGGAGCATGCTTTGCATACTCCACCCCCCTCACTGTGCACAGTGCGGGCACCAGTTCCCGCACTTTCTGGGTCACGCCCACGGCTCCCTCCTCTCCTCAGGACGCCGGCAGCCATTCCTGTCAGCTCCTCGGACGCAGCAGAGGGGGACAAAGTCTGGGAGACCCAGGCAGGGACTCTGGTGGCCTCACAACCGCTTTAGGCGGGTGGTAAGCAGCACCTGTGGTGCTAGCCCCATTGTGCAGTAGTGTAACATTATATGTTTATGGTATATATGTTTTACACTGTATGGTGCACAGTTGATTTCTGGCTATATACCCTATTGTGTTACTCAGGGAAGATAATAGCATGGCGCCCACGAAAGGCAGGGGTGCCAAAACACAGGCTTATTATGTTGCATAATTGTGTGCACTGTTCGGCCCCTGTGGCACTTACTCAGCCGGAGCCTCTGCTAAGAGGGGCCCAGGGGGAGCCACCTGCTAACACTGTTCAGGTGACGGGGACGGAGTTTGCAAAACTCTCTGAGACTATGGCTAAGATACTAGAAGCCTTGCAGTCCAGGCCGGTATCTCAGCACAGGGACTCTGTTGAATCTTTGTTCCCTGGCCCACCTCAGCTGGACCAACAATGTCCTCCCGGGGTATCTCATGGATCCCAGGCTGAGGGTTCTGACACAGACCCCAGCCCCAGACCGACTAAGCGAGCTCGCTTAGATTTTCCCTCGACATCATCATATTGTGCAGGGTCTCAGAGGGGGGAATCTCTGGTTGATGATGCGGAGACAGCTGATCAGGATTCTGATCCTGAGGCCGCTCTCAATCTTGATACTCCGGACGGGGACGCCATAGTGAACGACCTTATTGCGTCCATCAATCGTATGTTGGATATTTCTCCCTCAGCTCCTCCGGTGGAGGAGTCAGCTTCTCAGCAGGAGAAATTCCGTTTCAGGTTTCCCAAGCGTACACCGAGTATGTTTCTGGACCACTCTGATTTCAGAGAGGCAGTCCAGAATCACCATGCTTGTCCAGATAAGCGTTTTTCTAAGCGCCTTAAGGATACACGTTATCCTTTTCCCCCTGACGTGGTCAAAAGTTGGGCTCAGTGTCCCAAAGTGGATCCTCCAATCTCCAGACTGGCAGCTAGATCCATACTTGCAGTGGAAGATGGGGCTTCACTCAAAGATGCCACTGACAGGCAGATGGAGCTCTGGTTGAAATCCATCTATGAAGCTATCGGCGCTTCTTTTGCCCCAGCGTTCGCAGCCGTATGGGCGCTACAAGCTATCTCAGCAGGTCAAGCGCAAATTGACGCAGCCATACGCACGTCCGCGCCACAGGTGGCGTCCATAACCACTCAGACGTCGGCATTTGCGTCCTACGCTATTAATGCTGTCCTGGACTCTGCGAGCCGTACGGCGGTTGCAGCCGCCAATTCGGTGGTACTCCGCAGGGCCTTGTGGCTACGGGAATGGAAGGCAGATTCTGTTTCCAAAAAGCGCTTAACCAGTTTGCCAATTTCTGGCGACCGATTGTTTGGCGAGCGTTTGGATGAAATCATCAAACAATCCAAGGGAAAGGATACATCCTTACCCCAGCCCAAACCGAACATACCCCAACAGAGGAAGGGGCAGTCGAGGTTTCGGTCCTTTCGGGGCACGGGCAGGTCCCAATTCTCCTCGTCCAAAAGGCCTCAGAAAGATCAAAGGAACTCTGACGCATGGCGGTCTAAGTCACGTCCTAAAAAGGCCACCGGAGGTGCCGCTACCAAAGCGGCTTCCTCATGACTTTCGGCCTCCTCACTCCGCATCTTCGGTCGGTGGCAGGCTCTCCCGCTTTTGCGACGCCTGGCTGCCACGGGTAAAAGACCGTTGGGTGAGAGACATTCTGTCTCACGGTTACAAGATAGAGTTCACCTCTCGTCCCCCGACTCGATTCTTCAGGTCATCCCCGCCTCCCGAGCGAGCCGAGGCTCTTCTGCAGGCGCTGGGCACTCTGAAGGCAGAAGGAGTGGTGGTCCCTGTTCCTCTTCAGCAACAGGGCCACGGTTTTTACTCCAACTTGTTTGTGGTCCCAAAGAAGGACGGGTCTTTCCGTCCTGTCCTGGACCTGAAACTTCTCAACAAACACGTAAAGACCAGGCGGTTCCGGATGGAATCCCTCCGCTCCGTCATCGCCTCAATGTCCCAAGGAGATTTCCTTGCATCGATCGATATCAAAGATGCTTATCTCCACGTATCGATTGCTCCAGAGCACCAGCGCTTCTTGCGTTTCGCCATAGAAAACGAACACCTACAGTTCGTGGCACTGCCGTTCGGCCTGGCAACAGCCCCACGGGTTTTCACCAAGGTTATGGCTACTGTAGTAGCGGTCCTCCACTCTCAGGGTCACTCGGTGATCCCTTACTTGGACGATCTCCTGATCAAGGCACCCTCTCAAGAGGCATGCCAACACAGCCTCGACGCTACCCTGGAGACTCTCCAGAGTTTCGGGTGGATCATCAATTTTCCAAAGTCAAATCTGACACCGGCCCAATCGCTCACATACCTTGGCATGGAGTTTCATACCCTCTCAGCGATAGTGAAGCTTCCGCTGATCAAGCAGTGGTCACTACAGACAGGGGTACAATCTCTCCTTCAAGGCCAGTCACACCCCTTGAGGCGCCTCATGCACTTCCTGGGGAAGATGGTGGCAGCAATGGAGGCAGTTCCTTTCGCGCAGTTTCACCTGCGTCCTCTTCAATGGGACATCCTACGCAAATGGGACAGGAAGCCGACGTCACTCGACAGGAACGTCTCCCTCTCTCAGGCGACCAAAGCTTCCCTTCGGTGGTGGCTTCTTCCCACTTCATTATCGAAGGAGAAATCCTTCCTACCCCCATCCTGGGAGGTGGTCACGACGGTCGCGAGTCTGTCAGGGTGGGGAGCGGTTTTTCTCCACCACAGGGCTCAGGGTACGTGGACCCAGCAAGAGTCCTCGCTTCAGATCAATGTTCTGGAAATACGGGCAGTGTATCTTGCCCTGAAAGCGTTCCAGCAGTGGCTGGAAGGCAAGCAGATCAGAATTCAGTCGGACAATTCCACAGCGGTGGCATACATCAACCACCAAGGCGGCACACGCAGTCGGCAAGCCTTCCAGGAAGTCCGGCGGATTTTGATGTGGGTGGAAGCCACGGCCTCCACCATCTCTGCAGTTCACATTCCAGGCATGGAAAACTGGGAAGCAGATTATCTCAGTCGCCAGGGCATGGACGCAGGGGAATGGTCCCTTCACCCGGACGTGTTTCAGGAGATCTGTTGCCGCTGGGGGGTGCCGGACGTCGACCTCATGGCGTCCCGGCACAACAACAAGGTACCGACGTTCATGGCACGGTCTCAAGATCCCAGAGCTCTGGCGGCAGACGCCTTAGTTCAGGATTGGTCGCAGTTTCAGCTCCCTTATGTGTTTCCTCCGCTGGCACTGTTGCCCAGAGTGTTACGCAAGATCAGGGCCGACTGCCGCCGCGTCATCCTCGTCGCTCCAGACTGGCCGAGGCGGTCGTGGTACCCGGATCTGTGGCATCTCACGGTCGGCCAACCGTGGGCACTACCAGACCGACCAGACTTGCTATCTCAAGGGCCGTTTTTCCATCTGAATTCTGCGGCCCTCATCCTGACTGTGTGGCCATTGAGTCCTGGATCCTAGCGTCTTCAGGGTTATCTCAAGACGTCATTGCCACTATGAGACAGGCTAGGAAACCAACGTCCGCCAAGATCTACCACAGGACGTGGAAAATTTTCCTGTCGTGGTGCTCTGCTCAGGGTTTTTCTCCCTGGCCTTTTGCCTTGCCCACTTTTCTGTCCTTCCTTCAATCTGGACTGGAAAAGGGTTTGTCGCTCGGCTCCCTTAAGGGACAAGTCTCAGCGCTCTCTGTGTTTTTCCAGAAGCGCCTAGCCAGACTTCCACAGGTACGCACGTTCCTGCAGGGGGTTTGTCACATCGTTCCTCCTTACAAGCGGCCGTTAGAACCCTGGGATCTGAACAGGGTGCTGATGGTTCTTCAGAAACCACCATTCGAGCCAATGAGAGATATTTCTCTCTCACGCCTTTCGCAGAAAGTGGTTTTTCTAGTAGCAGTCACTTCACTTCGGAGAGTGTCTGAGCTAGCAGCGCTGTCATGCAAAGCCCCTTTCCTGGTGTTTCACCAGGACAAGGTGGTTCTGCGTCCGGTTCCGGAATTTCTCCCTAAGGTGGTATCCCCCTTTCATCTCAATCAGGATATCTCCTTACCTTCTTTTTGTCCTCATCCAGTTCACCAATGTGAAAAGGATTTGCACTTGTTAGATCTGGTGAGAGCACTCAGACTCTACATTTCTCGTACGGCGCCCCTGCGCCGCTCGGATGCACTCTTTGTCCTTGTCGCTGGCCAGCGTAAAGGGTCACAGGCTTCCAAATCAACCTTGGCTCGGTGGATCAAGGAGCCAATTCTCGAAGCCTACCGTTCGGCTGGGCTTCCGGTTCCCTCAGGGCTGAAGGCCCATTCTACCAGAGTTGTGGGCGCGTCCTGGGCTTTGAGGCACCAGGCTACGGCTCAGCAGGTGTGTCAGGCGGCTACCTGGTCGAGCCTGCACACTTTCACGAAACACTATCAGGTGCATACCTATGCTTCGGCGGATGCCAGCCTAGGTAGACGAGTCCTTCAGGCGGCGGTTGCCCACCTGTAGGAAGAGGCCGTTTTACGGCTCTCTTACGAGGTATTATTTTACCCACCCAGGGACTGCTTTTGGACGTCCCAATTGTCTGGGTCTCCCAATGGAGCGACAAAGAAGAAGGGAATTTTGTTTACTTACCGTAAATTCCTTTTCTTCTAGCTCCAATTGGGAGACCCAGCGCCCGCCCCTGTTTTTTTGTGTACACATGTTGTTCATGTTGAATGGTTTCAGTTCTCCGATATTCCTTCGGATTGAAGTTACTTTAAACCAGTTTATAATTCTTTTTCCTCCTTCTTGCTTTTGCACCAAAACTGAGGAGCCCGTGGGAGCACGGGGGGTGTATAGGCAGAAGGGGAGGGGCTTTACACTTTTAGTGTAATACTTTGTGCGGCCTCCGGAGGCATAGCCTATACACCAATTGTCTGGGTCTCCCAATTGGAGCTAGAAGAAAAGGAATTTACGGTAAGTAAACAAAATTCCCTTCTTTGTTACTTACCGTAAATTCTTTTTCTTATAGTTCCGACATGGGAGACCCAGCACCCTCCCTGTTGCCTGTTGGCAGTTTTTTGTTCCGTGTGTTTCACCGGCTGTTGTTAGTAGACAGAGTTCTGGTCTTGCCGAGTTTTACTCTATCTCTACTTATGGGTGGATGTCCTCCTTCAGCTTTTGCACTGAACTGGGTAGATTGTCATCCAGGGGGTGTATATAGCCCGGAGGGAGGAACTACACGTTTGAGTGTAGTACTTTGTGTGTCCTCCGGAGGCAGTAGCTATACACCCATGGTTTGGGTCTCCCATGTCGGAACTATAAGAAAAAGAATTTACGGTAAGTAACAAAATTCTCTTTTTTGTGCTAACCACAGGTCGGCACAAGGGCCTCCCTGCTTCTAAGCCGACCTTAACCCGTTGGATTAGGTCGACCATTTCGGACGCCTACCAGAGTACGCAGGCG
This sequence comes from Anomaloglossus baeobatrachus, assembly GCF_048569485.1. Classification (NCBI taxonomy): domain Eukaryota; kingdom Metazoa; phylum Chordata; class Amphibia; order Anura; family Aromobatidae; genus Anomaloglossus; species Anomaloglossus baeobatrachus. The sequence goes on along the minus strand of NC_134356.1, from coordinate 618,790,473 downwards.
CCTCCCCCGCCGGGGATCAAAGCACACTCGACCAGAGCTGTCTGTGCCTCTTGGGCCTTTAGGCACCAGGCTACGGCTCAACAGGTCTGTCAGGCTGCCACTTGGGCTAGTCTGCATACCTTCTCGAAGCACTACCAAGTGCATACTCATGCTTCGGCAGATGCGAGCTTGGGTAGACGCATCCTTCAGGCGGCAGTCGCCCATTTGTGAAGTTAGGTTCTGCCTACTTCTTAGTTTTTTTTTCTGTTTATTTCCCACCCAGGGACTGCTTTGAGACATCCCAAGGTCTGGGTCTCCCAAAGGAACGATAAAGAAAAAGAGAATTTTGTTTACTTACCGTAAATTCTTTTTCTTATAGTTCCGTCTTGGGAGACCCAGCACCCTCCCTGTTGCCTGTTGGCAATTTCCTTGTTCCGTGTGTTTTCACGGGGCACAAGATTCTAATAGCAACAGCGCTGCTGCGCTTGCATAACAAACATATACATCCCCAAGGCACCTTTTCCATATACTTCTATGCTTCAGTGCACATCATCCCTCACCCTTCAGTCACCTATTATACAGCAACTTGACTAAGACCCTGGTGGGTCGAAACGTCGTTGGATGTTGCTTGATCACCTGTTTAAAATAAATGATTTTTCACCTTCTTGCAAATTTACATATTGAGTGCAGTGAATCTATTATTATATGTTTTCACCGGCTGTTCTCGTGGACCGAGTCTCCGGTCGTTCCGGCTTTTGCTCTGTTCTACTTGTGGGTGGCTATTCTCCTTCAGCTTTTGCACTAAACTGGATGTGACTGGCTCACCAGGGGGTGTATAAGCTCAGAGGGAGGAGCTACACTTTTAGGTGTAGTACTTTGTGTGTCCTCCGGAGGCAGAAGCTAAACACCCAAGGTCTGGGTCTCCCAAGAAGGAACTAAAAGAATTTACGGTAAGTAAACAAAATTCTCTTTTTTTTATTTTTTCTTCGCCAGGACTGTTTTCGAAATGCTCAATTCACAGGTAAAATCTGTTTTCGGTGAAGACAGATTTTTCCATTGCTGAGATAGATGACAAATGGTGCTCGTAACCTTCTATGTCAAGGGGAGGAGGAGGGAGGAGCTCTGCTTAGCTCCGCCTTTAGCCTCCTCACTCTGTTACATAGAATTTTATCAGTAGCTACAGTCCTCTTTTATCTTTCCCATCCATTGAGATTATTGAGACCGTCCAGGAGGAGAAAGAAGCCGATTTTTCTGATGAGAGATATCACAATGTTTCTTGTTTTCAAGTGAACCATTAGTAGGCGGTAAGGAGTACTTCCTCCAGCCTGGATCCTATGACTTGTATTGTACATTATCTAGACAATATCATGTATTCTCCTCTCCCGTTACAGATGAGGAAGACACAGAACCCGCTACGGACGTTCAAATATGCAAAAGGGAAAAAAAGAACGGTCGCAAAGAAAAGAGCGGAGTCGTGAGTGGTCCCATGTACGCCGGATGTGCTCCAGAGGACTTATTTAATTATTCTACAATGGGACCCCTTGCGCTTTTGCCGTTATCGGATTGCGATGGACTTCAATGAATTGGTGCAGGGGGATTCTGGACAAACAGGATTCCAGTCGTCATTTTGTAAAGAGTCTTTTATGTGAAGTTTATTTAAATAAATCTTCTATCTCTTGTACGGGCCATGTTCTGTTCTGACACTGGTAGGAATGATGTGAGGATACGTCATCGGTGTCCTATGGGTGCTATAAACCATGGGTGCACAACCTGCGCCCCTCCGGACTCGTAACCAATCTGGTCAGTGTCTGATTGATGCTCACATGTAATTTACATCTCCGGGAGAGAAGGAGTGGTGGGCAGCCCCAAAGGGACTGGTACTAATAGTGCACTGTGTGGCCATCCACGGGGCCCCCATATTTTGGCAGAATTGGGGAGTCACAAAAAGACAAGATGTGGAGAAGTTGCCGCCATACCTGAGTGCTGCTATTTTCACTATCACTTATGGGGGAAGGGAAACACTCAGCTATTTCAGCATTTCATATCAAAGGGGTTTCTCGTTAAAATAAGTATAGGGTGAATAGTAACTATTCATGTTGGGATTTTTCGTAACAAATCCCAAAGTACTATTCCAGTATTCGTCACCATTAACAAACAAGTCAATAGGGAAATAGAGCATTTTTCTTGCCATGACGAATGGTATTCAGTAAGCATTATCCGAACACGAATAGTTACTGTGAGCGAAATAATAATATAATAATATTTATTCATTTATATAGCGCTGTTAATTCCACAGCGCTTTACATACATAGGCAACACTGTCCCCATCGGGGCTCACAATCTAAGGTCCCTATCTGTATGTTTTTGAAGTGTGGGAGGAAACCAGAGAACCCGAAGGAAACCCACGCACACACTGGGAGAACATACAAACTCCTTGCAGATGGTGTCCTTGTTGGGATTTGAACCCAGGACCCCAGCTCTGCAAGACTGCAGTGCTAACCACTGAGCCACCGTGCCGCCCTGAAATACACTCCTTCTATGCCATTGAAACTCCAAATTAATAAGATTTGGCTTACAAGCGTTTGGGAAATCAATGCAGCACACACGCTTTGTGGTGTACTGAAGGTTTCTGCTTTATTACATCATGTGACCAGTTTATATAGTATCCCAAACAAAGAAATCACTCCTTTGAACTATGCACCAATAAGAGCAGCAGAGGTGTGTGTAGAAATGTGAAACCTCCCCGCCCATCAGTGTTAGCTGAGACCTATGACATTATTCAGTTATAAGACAAGGTGGTTTCTATAAGAACAAAACGGATTGTATTCTCTGTTATTATTCACCCATCTCTAGTTATCACCTCTCCACAGAATGGGTGATAAATTACTGATCGGTGGTGGTCTGAGGCAATGGCCCCGCATTGATGGTAAAAATAGGACATTTTTATCCCCCCCAACTGGCCACTTTGATCCTCGTTACAAAGTGGAGTGGTGGGTGGGAGGTTAGATTACTGCTCTATTCATACTCTAGGGGGAGCTGCCAGAAAAAGGGGGCACGTCGTCCAGCATTCCCATAGGTAATGAAAGGAGCAGCGGTGAAGCAGGGATATTGCGGCTTCATTCTAACAAGGAAAAAAAAATCCCTGTTTTGCCGATTGGTGCAGGAACCAGCGGCTGGACCCCCACTAATCAATAAGGGATCGCATATCCACTGTATAGGTGATAAGTCGTTTTCATAGGACAACCCCTTTAAGTACAATGGCGAGAGCTGATACATGGATTCCTGCCTGGATTGTGAATGGGGAGAAGTGAACCTTTATCCTGATAGGTGGCAGAAGGTGACACCTAATATCTACGTTTTGTTGTGGCCCTTGAGGTTGTTACTGTGAATCTTAGCCCCCCAAAAAAGTGTGCACCCCTGCTTTTATGTAAACTTTAGCAACCCTTTCAATTCTATCCTATGGCTACTAATGCGTCTGCATGGTTACTGACTATAAACAAAGTGTGTGGTCTGATCCAGCAAAAAAAGCTTTATTTTTCATATTTTGCTTCCTCCTCTTCTGAAATCTCTGACAGTAAAATAGCGACAATGGATTAACAAAGGTCTGCAGGATCTGACTACACAAGGGTGGGCTTGTAGTCTGTAACCATGGATACACATAGGTCTGCATGGACCTACAGTCATATGAAAAAGTTTGGGCACCCCCATTAATGTTAACCTTTTTTCTTTATAACAATTTGGGTTTTTGCAACAGCTATTTCAGTTTCATATATCTAATAACTGATGGACTCAGTAATATTTCTGGATTGAAATGAGGTTTATTGTACTAACAGAAAATCTGCAATCTGCATTTAAACTAAATTTGACAGGTGCATAAGTATGGGCACCTCAACATAAAAGTGACATATAATATTTTGTAGATCCTCCTTTTGGAAAAATAACAGCCTCTAGTCGCTTCCTGTAGCTTTTAATGAGTTCCTGGATGAATGTATTTTTGACCATTCCTGTTTACAAAATAATTCCAGTTCAGTTAAGTTTGATGGTCGCCGAGCATGGACAGCCGCTTCAAATCATCCCACAGATTTTCAATGATATTCAGGTCTGGGGACTGGGATGGCCATTCCAGAACATTGTAATTGTTCCTCTGCATGAATGCCTGAGTAGATTTGGAGCCGTGTTTTGGATCAGTGTCTTGCTGAAATATCCATCCCCTGCGTAACTTCAACTTCGTCACTGATTCTTGCACATTATTGTCAAGAATCTGCTGATACTGAGTTGAATCCATGCGACCCTCAACTTTAACAAGATTCCCGGTGCCGGCATTGGCCACACAGCCCCAAAGCATGATGGAACCTCCACCAAATTTTACTGTGGGTAGAAAGTGCTTTTCTTGGAATGCCGTGGTTTTTTGCCTCCATGCATAACGCCTTTTTGTATGCCCAAACAACTCAATCTTTGTTTCATCAGTCCAGAGGACCCTCTTCCAAAATGCAACTGGCTTGTCCAAATGTGCTTTTGCATACCTCAGGCGACTCTGTTTGTGACGTGCTTGCAGAAACGGCTTCTCTCGCATCACCCTCCCATACAGCTTCTCCTTGTGCAACGTGCGCTGTATTGTTGACCGATGCACATTGACACCATCTGCAGCAAGATGAAGCTGCAGGTCTTTGGAGGTGGTCTGTGGATTGTCCTTGACTGTTCTCACCATTCTTCTTCTCTGCCTTTCTGATATTGTTCTTGACCTGCCACTTCTGGGCTTAACAAGAACTGTACCTGTGTTCTTCCATTTCCTTACTATGTTCCTCACAGTGGAAACTGCAGCTTAAATCTCTGAGACAACTTTTTGTACCTTCCCCTGAACAACTATGTTGAATAATCTTTGTTTTCAGATCATTTGAGAGTTGTTCTGAGGAGCCCATGATGCCACTCTTCATAGGAGATTCAAATATTATTATTATTATTTATAGAGCACCATTGATTCCATGGTGCTGTACATGAGAAGGGGGTTACATACAGAATACATATACAAGTTACAATAGACAGACTAGTACGGAGGGAAGAGGGCCCTGCCCTTGCAGGCTTACATTCTATAGGATAGGAGAACAACTTGCAAGTGGCCACCTTAAATACCTTTTCTCATGATTGGATACACCTGCCTATGAAGTTCAAAGCTCAATGAGGTTACAAAACCAATTTAGTGCTTCATTAAGTCAGTAAAAAGTAGCTAGGAGTGTTCAAATCAAGAAATTTATCAGGGTGCCCATATTTATGCACCTGTCAAATTTAGTTTATAATGCGGATTGCACATTTTCTGTTAGTACAATAAACCTCATTTCAATCCAGAAATATTACTCAGTCCATCAGTTATTAGATATATGAAACTGAAATAGCTGTTGCAAAAACCCAAATTGTTATAAAGAAAAAAAGGTTAACATTAATAAGGGCGCCCAAACTTTTACATATGACTGTATATGCTGGCATGGCAGATTTGATGTGCTGGGAGCTTTCCCAGTAGAGGGGGCACTGCTAAACAATATGGTGTCGCCCTGCTTATCACACGGCTGTAGACCTACAACTGCCAGCCATGTAATAGTGATTATAGCAGAATGTCCAGACGGCTCCCTCCCTCGCTTCTTGGCAGTTGCACTCGCTGATCTGACACACTTTGCCCCCTTTCTAGGGCTGGAGACTTGGTATCTCCTTGGACCATAGTCTTATCTCCTGAATGCCCTATCTTCCAAGATCATCTTCATCCCCTGGCTTCATGTCTTGCTTTCTCACCTTGTACTAACCCGCTGGCAATGAGGCCGATTCCAAGAGATAAGATAATATTCCGCTGTCCTTGCCCTGCCGTGCCAAATGCATTGCTCCTTTCCTGATAAAGTCAGCAGTCAAGGTGTGCTAATCAATCACTAATATATTCTGCTGGCCACCATCCAAGATGTCCTTAAATCCTCACAGCTTTCTTTCAAGGAAAGAGCTGTGCAGTTTATCTTTAAAGATGAGTAAAGGCACGTTCACACATGCTGAAAATAAGGGCATTGTCGAATTAACTTTAACCCCTTTGCCTCAGATTTATGGGGTAGACGGTGTGATATTTGTACAAAGTGCTGTAAAATGTATGGCGCAGTGATGGAGGAGGAGTGGCACCCGCACAGGTTGTATATTTCAATTGCTAATCTTCTAAAATGGCTGGTATCCAACATAATGCCAGTCTTGGACACTTAACCCCCTTAGATGCAATAGCTTAAAATGACTGCATCTAAGCGGTTAGCCAGAGGAAGTGAGCTCCATCTGTCCCCTAAGTTTCCTAACTGACCATGTGTTTTCATGGTAGCCAGAGGTCTAACGTAGGACTCCGTCTGCCATATTTGTACTCCTATTACCCAACAAGCTCGTCAGTTTCACAACTGACAATCCAGGGAGAGCTATTCGTAATCTGAATGGCACTCATTGAGGGTAAAAACATCATTTTCGGATGTTGTGTGTGTAAAAGAAAAAAAAAGGCTCTCCCCCGGAAATGCTCTGTTTATGGCTGACTGTATGTGGGTGAGAGCCGAACTGCCCACTCATTGACTTCCATTATACTCAGGCCTTAAGAGCATCTGACCTGCTCAACTCAAGTAACGAGCACTCAAGCATCGTAGTGTTTACTTATCATCTATAATAACCCCCCCCATAAATGTAATAAAATTACCATAAAAAAGGGGTCTAAGACATGTATGGGCACCAAATATATTTAATACATTGGCACATATGGATGCAACTGGACCTCCAGGCCGGGGTCTACATGTGAGCTTCTATCTGTAACCCTGAAATGTCACAATCGCAGGGCGCGGATGTGTTACCATGGTGTCTGGGGACCTGCCGGATGCCACCATGACTGGTGTCTTGGTAGCCCACAGGCTGGGCTTCACAAGAGATTGTAATTTACCTTATAAACTACAATATGGCCGTGTATAGAACAAATAATTAAAGCATAACCTCTTTGCAGCTAAATTGTATGGTCCCCCTTCATGTTGGTCAGACATATGGGTCCTTGTAGCATTCTAAATTCTATGAAGACAAATGTGTTCCCCTTCCAATTATGTAGTAATGTCTCCCCTCCTTGGCCCCTTTCAGGAATATATGTCCCCCATTCTGGTATATGTCTCCCATCCTGGGCCTCTTCCAGGTGTATATTTCCCTCATCCTGGTCCCGTCCTGGTATATATGTCCCTCCACACTGGGCCCCATCTTGGTATATATGTCTCGCATCCTGGAAAATATGTATCCCTTCCTGTTATACATGGTCCCTATCCTTGTATATGTGTTCTCCATTCTGGATTCATCCTGGTACATATGTGTTGGCGCCCATAAAATTGTTCCAGAAAATAAAGTATTTCTCCCATAAAATTATTGCAATTATACATGTTTTGTCATACACATATTTATTTCCTTTGTGTGTATTGGAACAACACAAGAAAAAAAGGCAAATTGGACATAATTTCACACAAAACCCCCAAAATGGGCTGGACAAAATTTTTGCCATGTTTCCAGAACTGTGGGTAAACAACTTTGCTCATTCAAACTCACCTGTGGGCAATATGAAAATCACACCTGAAAATAGATAAAAGGGGAGAAGTTGACAATCTTTGCACTGTATGTCTGTGTGTGTCAGACTAAGCAGGGAGATGAGGACAGTCTCTGGATTTGAGAAACAAAATTGTTCATGCGCAATTTAAAGGGAATCTGTCACCAGGTTTTTGCCACTTAATCTGAGAGCAGCGTGACGTAGGGGGAGAGATCTTGATTCCAACGGTGTGTCACTTACTAGGCTGCTTAGTGTAGTTTTGATACAATCACTGATTAATCAGCAGTAGATTATGATTACAGGACTACTTGCTGTACTGCCAAACATAAAAAAAACAGAACCGTATTTTTGTTTTCAATTACTCTCTAAAAAGAGTTCACAAGAATTTGAAATTAGACAAGTTATATGTACCCCAAAATGCTGTCATTGACAAATACAAGTCATGCTGGTATGAAAGCTCTCATAAAGCTACATCGACAGAACAATAAAATACTATACTATGACTCCTGCGATGGCGATGTGACAATGTAAAAATAAATCTAATATACAAAGATGAGTGTGTGTGTGTGTGTGTGTGTGTGTGTATGTATGTATGTATGTGTGTACATATGTCCTCTAAAGGAATCTGCACCGTCGCATTTACAATCACAATTTTTCACAGTCGCCTCATTTGACCCAGGGAACGTCATAGACTATGTTTTGAGGGAAAATTTTACCCCGCACTTTACAGTTATTCGCCCACAAAAAAAGCTTACTGTGTGGATGTGTGACGTAATATATTGGCTGTTTTGACAGGTTGGATATTTATCAGGTGGCCTATAGCAACCAATCACAGCTCTGCTTCTATTTTGGTACAGTTAATTAATAGGAGCTCTGATTGGTTGCTATAGGCTCTAAAGGACATTCTTAGTATAAGGCCACCTTCACACGCCCATGTCTCCGGTACGTGTTAGGTCTGTGCCCCCATGTACCGGAGACACGGGCACACGTAGACCCATTAAAATCAATGGGTCTGCGCACACGTGCGTGTTTTGCCATGGAACGTGTATACATGTGGAGCATACGCGTGTCCGTGTGTTCCACACGTAGACATGTCCACGTTTTTTCCGGCATCACGGGTGTCACACGGACCGCACGGATGTAGTGTGGATGCGGTCCTGTGTGACACGCACCGGAGAAAACTCATGTGTCAGAGAAAAAAATTAAATCTTTACTCACCTTCTCCAGCCCTCCTGTCTCTGCCGCTGCTGTCACTTGCTGTCGACCGCCGCTCATTATGCTCATTTAATATTCACTTCACTTCGACGGAAGCAGCAGCAGCGGGGAGTCGGCAGGGCTGTAGACCGAAAATCAGCACCACGGACAGCGACGCCAGGGACAGGTGAGTAGAAATTATCCGTTCTCCGTGTGTTATCACGGATAACACACGGAGAACACACATAGTGCCATAAACACGGAGGGGAAAATACACCTTTCACACGTCCGTGAAAATCACGCACGTGTTTCACGGATGTGTGAAGGGGGCCTAAGACAGCTTGTGTGTCAGATAGTTTGTGGTTAGAGGGAGAGTGGGAGACAGACAGAGAGAGAGACAGAGGGAAAGAAGGAGAGAAAGACAGAGAGACACTTAGTGACTATCTTGGGCAACACCGGGTACTACAGTTAGTAAATAATAAAGAAAAATTACTTTGTCCTAAAAATGGACACGTCCTTAAGGGTTAAAGATGCTGTTAAATTATGTATTTTTTGTGCTTTTTTTCCCCACAAAAGGATTCTACAAAGAGCCTAAAAACTGTAAATAAACATGTAAATAAACAAAATCCTTTCTTAATTGCACAGTCTCTGTTTCTGCTTGAAAAAGAATATGAAAAATTACTGCATCAAATCTGCCTAAAAAAACATAAAAAATGTGGCAAAAACACAATAATTAGAGCAGATGGCTTCTGCGCACACTTGCATAAAAATGCAGAGAACCCCCCCCCCCCTGTGCTTTTTTTACGGAGGGACCACATGATCTTATGTAGTGAAAATTACCGTTGGGTAAGTAAAAAAATTGTTTAAAAGAACAGAGAGTCCTCAGTGGTTGATTCCTTTTAATGGCGATTGCCATTGCCATTGCCAGGTATCAACCACTGAGGACTCTGTTCTTTTAAACAATTTTTTTATCTCTACTGGCTAACACGGTACAAAGATATATTTTACTTGTATCAAAACGTTGGGTAAGTAGACGATCCCCTGCAGTAGTATAGCAGTATGTTTGCAGCACGGTGCACATTTCTTCACTCCCGGACTTCTATCAGACTTACAAACACCAATTCAAATGGAAAAGACTAGGGGTAGATCTGACCACTGACTCCCAGGCGTTGACACTAAGCTCTCCCAGGCTTCTGAACGGCAGATGCACCCAAGCTGTGATATAGCCTTTTATTGTTAAATACACTTTAAATCTTCTGTTTTATTGCATTAATAGGACATATAAAAGTGCCATAAAACCACGAAGCAGCAGGGGCCATATCAGCTCCACGCAGTCTTCTAGCTCAGCAAGACAAAAAGACAAGACATGATATTTTATTTTCGATGTCAGCCTGACCTTATATTCGCATGTGATGGACCTTGACTGCTCTACAGATCATTATTGTTTGCGCTCACATTCTAATAACTGCGTTGTATAAAATCACACCACATTTATGGTCTAATAAGGACGTTATCTTGATGGCCACTGGGTATTTCTTACTGACGTTATCACAGCCTTGTTTCTTAAAGGGATCAGACTCTGTGTGTAATAATGCTGATGTTCAGTTACATAAAGCTCCTACAGTAGGGTGAGGAGTGCGCTCCTGCACAGAAACCTACCCAGGAATGCACCTGTATTACAGAGAGAGTAATTCACAAAAATAGAATTCTGAAACTTGAGGATCAAACTGCAAACTGCATATCATTGGCTCTAAAAATGAATGAAGGAATGAAGATTGCAAACCATGGAGCTATCAAGTTGCTACTTATTTCCACAGGATATTCTGCAGCATGTGAATATCCTTTGTGTCTAAATAGGATTTTGTAAAATGGAAACTACAAATCCACTAGGTCTTAGCTTGCTCTAACTTTATGCCAAGAAGCAGGGATATAAGTGGCTTTAGCTGTCCTAGTGTTTGACTTTGATATGGAAAAATCACTAGGACCAAAAATAGTTTTCTTTACCTACCAAAATATAGCGTTTTAAGAACCCTATAATTATTTGACAAATGTTGATCGAACCCACCAATATCGACGGGTTCGTCCGACGTTCTAGTGTTTATGGGGGTATTGATCAACTGATAGTCAGTAGCAGGACTGGGACATGGTATTTTGGTGTCCTTGTCAGATGAAGCCGATGGTGCCCCCATGTCAACCCTCAGCCACCATGTAAAGGGATGGGTCAGAACCATCATCAATACATGAATACGAAACCAAAATCATCATCAGTACTTTAACATGAATACATCACCAGAACCATCAACAGTACTTAAAAATGGCCCCAAAAGCATCATAAGTAAATTAATAGGTCACTAGAACCAACATCAGTACATGAATACATCCCCAGAACCACCATCAGTAGATAAAAACATCACCAGAACCACAACCAGTACATTAAAGCATCACCAGAATCTCCATCAGTACATGAATATATCACAAGAACCACTATCAGTAAATAAATTAAATTCCAGTATCATCATTAGTACTGAAATACATCACCAGAATCACCATTAGTATATGAATACATCACCAAGCTTAGTACAGAAATCAATTGTGTCAAGTCCGTATACAGTATATTTGTATCTCATGAACGTACAACTCCCAGTATGTCCTTAACAATAGTAAGGAGATGCTGGGAATTGTTGTTTTCAGTCATTATCAGACTGTGGACCATACAGGAACCACAGTACTGATGAGACGTAGTCAGTATTAACAAGTGAACATTTACATCCAGTTACCTTATAGGTGACATTTTCTCTTGGCAGATTCTTTCTTTTCATCTCCATCGTGTCCAGATGCCATGGTGACTTTTCACATCCACAGCCTTCCCTCTTATCCAGTCTTCTGCAGCACATCCCAACACAGTGCCCTTAAAAATAAGGGTGTCATTAAAAGGCCCTGTGCATAAAAAAGTCAGACCATATTATGACCAAAAAAGCCTCCTAAAGTATAAGGCATCCCCACTGTCAGCCTTAATGAGGTACAACTGCCCCACTGTCTGCCATTATCAGCTATAACCACCACACCATCTGCCCCTATGAACCAAGGCCTATACCATGGCTGTCTCCTCTCCACTGTTTTCCCTTACACTCTCTATAGCTCCACACTGTCTCCCTGCCATGCTAACCTCTCCTCATACTGTGCCCCCATTTCATGCTGCCCTTTCCCCATAATCATATTGTGCTCCTTTTCACACTATGTCCTCATCCTGCCCACCTTGTTGTCCTTTTCAAACTGTACCCACTCAACAGTCTTCCTTCTTACACAGTATGATGGTCACCAAGCAGCCCATACAGTATAATAACCACAACACCATGATGTTCATCCCAGTGCTCCATGCAGTTTGGTGTCTCCCATAACCTCCCATTATATAGTATGATGGTCTCCACAGTACCCCATACAGTATTGTGGCTCCCCAGTCACCAATACATTAAAATGGTCCAACTGCACCTTATATACACCATAATGTCCCCCACAGCACCCCAAACAGTGTGAAATCCACCACAGCCCCCCAATATACAGTATAATATCCACAATATACACTAAGATGTCCACCACATTCCCCCATGCAGTATGATCTTTATTTATTTTTTTTTTATGTATGATATCCACACAGCCCCTCATTATATAGTGTGATGGCCTCACAGCACCCCATACAGTATAATGTCCTCCACAGTACCCCACACAGTATGATTTACACTACCCACAGCTAACCTCTCTTGTACTATCCCCATAGCCAGCCTCTCTTGTAATGCCCCTGTAGCCAGCCCCTTATGTTCTCATATATGAGCCCTTTATGTCTCCATATCAGTTCCTCTTGTAATGTCCCCATAAGCAGCCCCCTTATGTCCCCATAGACAGTCCCTCTTGTAATTTTCCTATAGCCAGCCCCTCTTGTAATGTCGCCACAGCCATCCCATTATGTCTCCATAGCCAGTCCCTCTTGTAATGTCCCTACCGCCCCTCTTATGTCACCATAGCCAACACTTTATGTTTACATAGCCAGTTATAGTAGCTTCCATTCTATTAAATGGAAAATAAAATAAAAAAAATTAATAATCTTATACTCATGTCGCGGGCGGAGGAGGGGACGCCGCGCTCTCCACTGCTCGGGTCCGGCTGCCGCTGCGGCTGCTGCGGCCTGCTGCTGCTCGGTGGCTCGAGCGATGGGCCGGATCCCGGGGACTCGAGCGGCGCTCCTCGCCCGTGAGTGAAAGGGGATTGGGATTTGGGATAGTTTATTGTCCGTGACGCCACCCATGGTTGTGGTGATTAAGTGGACACCACCGCTGCTCTGTCTGGGGAGCCCGGGAGTGATGGTATGGAGCAGCCAGTTGTTGATTTGCCCCTCCGTGGGTAGGGGGTTTGGTGGTCCCGGGGCCCAGTGATGGGGTTGGTATGGTGGACAGGCGGGTATGGGGCCTGTGGAGGTGCAGGGGCGCAGGGACAGCGCTGTGCCGCACGGCACGGAGGTACTCACTCAGCCAGTAAACACGACACAGTTCTCGGTAAACAAACGGCTGGTTGGACGGGTCCTTCGGATGGTTACGGTGCTGATGTTCCCTGCAGTTAGCGGTGACGGTCTCTTCCCTGCACCTATGTAAAGTCTTTTTGGTAGCGATGGGTTCCCACCGGTTACCCGCTCCCCGGCCTGGACATGAGCCGGAGGAGCCCCTCTCTTGCCCGCAGGTGCTGGCCCTGGGAAACTGGTGCCTTGGCGGTGGCGGTGTCTCCCCTTAACGGTCGGACTGTTGCCTTCAATCGGGACTTGGTTGTTAGGAGACAGAGGTCCCCTTCACTGACGGATTTGGCAAATTATGGCGACTCCTAGCCTTGCCGGGATCCGAAAGGCCCCTGCCCTGGTGCTGACTGTTCTTCGTATACTGCTCCGGTACCGCCGGGTCACCACCCGTCCGCGGTCCTTCCAGCAACCTCCAAGCAGTCCCCCTGCAGACTATCACTGCCGTCTGCTGACCTTGCTGTTTCAGTCCGGGGCACACACCCGGACCAACTTCAGGCTTTCTTAACTGTTCCTTTTCTGTCTCTGTCCTCCTCTACCACTTCACTGTTTACTCCTTCACTTCCCTAGCTGTTCTGCTTCTCAGACTCTAGTCTGACTTCAACTTCAACTCTCTCAGATCTGCCTGGTTTTCCCGCCTCCAGGGCTGTGAACTCCTCGGTGGGTGGAGCCAACCGCCTGGCCCACCCCCTGGTGTGGACACCAGCCCCTGGAGGAAGGCAACAAGGATTTTAGGTTAGCCTAGATGTACCTGCCGGGAATGTGGGGTGCGTGTGATGTTGTGACCTGTGACCCCTGGCTTGCCCAGGGCATCACACTCACCTAATCCATGCTTCTATGATATGGTAAAGCAGTGGGCGCTGGATGTCCAACGTCCTCTGTGTGCACTGGAGTTTCCAGCAGAAGAGACAGCTGATTATATCTCCTCTGCTCCTGTCCTGGGCGATGTCAACATCGATTGTATTTGTGTCTTATAGATGCGAATACAATTGAGTGCAGGGAAGGGGCAACAGCCATGGGGTGCAGGCAGAGAGAGGGGTGAGCGGTGTCACTGACATGGATACTGCTCCCCTCTGTGCCATTGCCATCTCTGTGCTGAATGCCTGCAACTGATGGAAGGTGACAGGCGGCTACAGGCATTCAGCAATGTCAGCATTTTTTCTTTCCAAAATGAGCCACCCTTGGGTAGGCCGGAGGTAGCATCCTAGGCAAGTGCCTGCCCTGCTTACTTCTCATCCTGGCCTTGGTCGGGAGGGATGTCGATCGGGTATGTCTGATATCAGACTGCAGATCTCTTTGTTCTCCCAGAGACAAGCGCTGGCTGTGACATGTTATTAGGCCCGCTATCTCAGAGGACACAGGAACACTCGTTTGTACAATCACTCCTACGTATGGGAGACTCAACCGAGATGGTTGCCGGTCGTACAATCAGTTGAAGCATCAATCAGCTTTTAGAATGAAGGGTGAATAGATTAAAGCTAGGTTCACATTTCCGTCAATTTGTATCAGTCACAATCTTCGGCTCTGGTAAACAATGGAATCCGTTTGGCGGATTCTGTTGTTCCCATAGACTTGTATGAGCGGCAGATTGTGACTGATGACGCTGCGTTGCATCCTCCGCCCGACTGATCAGTCGTGGAACGACTGACCGCCGGGCGGCAGGAACGCAGCTTGTAACGTTTTTTGAGCAGCGCAATCCGTAGGATTTCGCTGCGCATGCTCTCTGGCTCCCTGCACACGTAACCAGGGTACACATCGGGTTACTAAGCAATGCGCTTTGCTTAGTTACCCGATATTTACCCTGGCTACGTGTGCAAGGAGTCAGCGCTAAGCGATGTACGCTGGTAACTAAGGTAAATATTGGGTAACCAAGCAAAGTGCTTTGCTTAGTTACTCGATATTTACCCTGGCTACGTGTGCAGGGAGCCCAACACTTCCCCGCTCAGCTCTGCCCCCTCCCGCACTCGACATGTACACACACACACACACTCACCTGTCCCCAGCCATGCAGTCCCCGGCACTGACGTCCTTAGTGCCATGGCCTCGCTCGGCTCCACCCACTCCACACTCCGCCCCCGCACACATTCTTGGTGGCCGAGTGAACAGCTGATCACCCGGCGACCGTCTGCTGTGAGCGATCGGCTGATCACCCGGCGGTTGGCTGCTGTGAGCGATCGGCTGATCACCCGGCGGCCGGCTGCTGTGAGCGATCGGCTGATCACCCGGCGGCTGGCTGCTGTGAGCGATCGGCTGATCACCCGGCGGCCGGCTGCTGTGAGCGATCGGCTGATCACCCGGCGGCCGGCTGCTGTGAGCGATCAGCTGATCGCTCTCATTAGCCGGCCGCCGGGAGATCATCTGTTCGCTCTCAAAAGCCGGCTGGCTATTGTGAACAATCAGCCGATCTCTCTCTCTTTTACAACGGAGTACGACAATGAATTCTAATTCTTGTCATCCGTTGTACAACACATCAGTCACAAGCATCAAGCAACGCATGTGACTGATGCAAAACAACGGAAATGTGAACCTAGCCTAACTAGTAGCCAGAGAATGGAAGGTCCCTGGAGGGGATAACGGAAGGGGCCACATGGGATTGTGGCACCTAAATGAGTTTGAGTTTTTATGGATTAGGATCCCTAGTTAGTAAATCAATAATTGTCACAGTTTTCTATCCCATTAGGTGTAATGTTTGTGAGGTAATTCTGCTGATCACCCATGGGGGCTCGGCCCTAACCTTAATAACAGTGGCTCATGATCCTTAATTGGCGGAGTCATCTGACTCGACCTTGGTGCTGATTGGACGCTATTCTGGCAGTGGACTATTTATACCCCCTCAGGGGTTTGGATCACCTCAGCAGCTGTTTAGCATCTGGAGGAGTCACACCCACCCACCCGAGCCTTTGTGTATTTTCAGTTCATCTTTTCATGTCATCTGGTTTTATTGGATGGATAAATTAACCTATGTTTTTGGGTGTTTTTTGTAAAGGCTACTTTACACACTGCGATCTCGGTCCCGATATCGCTAGTGTGGGTACCCGCCCCCATCTGTTGCGCGACACGGGCATATCGCTGCCCGTGCCGCACAACATCGCCCACAGCCGTCACACATACTTACCTGTCCGGCGACGTCGCTGTGACCGGCGAACCGCCTCCTTTCTAAGGGGGCGGTCCGTGCGGCGTCACAGCGACGTCACTGAAACGTCACTGAACCGCCGCCCAATAGCAGCGGAGGGGCGGAGATGAGCGGGACGTAACATCCCGCCCACCTCCTTCCTTCCGCATAGCGGCCGGGAGGCAGGTAAGGGGAGCTTCCTCGTTCCTGCGGCGTCACACGCAGCGATGTGTGCTGCCGCAGGAACGAGGAACAACCTCGTTACTGCTGCAGTAACGAGATTTGAGAATGGACCCCCGTGTCGCCAATTAGCGATTTTGCACGTTTTTGCAACGATGCAAAATCGCTTATCGATGTCACACGCAACGGCATCGCTAATGCGGCCGGATGTGCGTTACGAATTCCGTGACCCCAACGACTCCGCATTAGCGATGTCGTAGCGTGTAAAGCCCGCTTAAGTATTTTGTTTAGTCAAGTCTTCGACTAAACTGGATTGAGTTGTCTATATGTCTCATAACCCTCAATATAACCTTAGGGCTTTACCTCATCTCATCAGCCAAAGTTTTGTCTATAGTCTTTATATGGCTGTTTAGAGTTAAGTTCTAAAATGGGGTCTACAAACCAAGAGCAGTGGGAAAACCCAACCAGAATGCTCCCATAGCTTTTGAGCTCTCTAGACTCCTGCGATGGTGAAATTAGGGAATTAAGAATAAATAAAATAAAAAAATATAGGCTTATCAAAAACTGTTTGTCATGATCACTTGGTAGTGGATTTGACATAGATGTAGTTCTCTTCTTATTATTTAGGGCACTAATTTACTGGCACTCCCAAACCCCAGCAGTGACCCCACAAACTCATCAGCCCTATTAGAAAATGAGTACTGATATAGACACTATAAGGGGCCGGATTAAGGTTGGTGGGGGCCCCTGGGCAGAAAATCTGGTGGGGGCCCCATAAACGTTAACATTTTTAGCCATAACAGTAGAGCGCGAACTGTAGCATTTAGATATAAATTTAATGAACATTTATCTTCTCCTGTTCTGCCACATTCAGATTTACAGTACTACAATACAGATACAGTCCAGGATCACTCACAGCAGTCACCTATACACAGTACAATACAGATACAGTCCAGGATCACTCACAGCTGTCAGTTATACACACAGTACAATACAGACACAGTCCAGGATCACTCACAGCAGTCACTTATACACACACAGTACAATACAGATACAGTCCAGGATCACTCACAGCCATCACTTATACACACAGTATAATACAGATACAGTCCAGGATCACTCACAGCCATCACTTATACACAGAAAGTAGAGTTGCTCACATATTTTTTTATTCATCCCAATGTTAAGGCAGCCAGGGCCGGCTCCAGGTTTTTGTGGTCCCCGGTTGAGTCTTAGTGGGCCCCATCCACACACAGACACGCACATACACATACAGGCATACGTACATATACATATTTGAAGACAAATTCACAAAAATACATTTAAACAGACAAATATATGCACAGTCATATACACTGACACACATGCAGACACAGACGCATTACAAGTGTTAATATGGAGAAGTCACAAGCAGCATCACTCACCTCCCCCGCTTGTTTCCGTCCAGCTCCTCCAGGACATGTGGCTGTGTTGCATGATGGCCATCACTAACATGACTGCACACCATGCACACTGACACAGCACTTCTGTATATACATCACAGGAGGGGCTAGGGCCTACAATATATACATTACAGGAAGGGCAGGGGGCATAGACGTTACTGGGGGGGCATAGATGTTGCTGGAGTGGCAAACAGCTCTGGTGGTGTACACATTACTGGGATGGGTGGCTTAGCGCTCTGGGGTGCCGCACTGACTGCTCTGATTCATATATACACACACAGCTCTGCTTCACACACACACACACACACACAGCTCTGCTACACACACACACACACACACACACACACAGCTCTGCTACACACACACAGCTCTGCTACACACACACACAGCTCTGCTTCACACACACACAGCTCTGCTTCACACACAGCTGCTTCACACACACAGCTCTGCTTCACACACACAGCTCTGCTTCACACACACAGCTCTGCTTCACACACACACACACACACACACAGCTCTGCTTCTCACACACACAGCTGCTTCACACACACACACACACACACACTCTGCTACACACACACAGCTCTGCTTCACACACACACACAGCTCTGCTTCACACACACACAGCTCTGCTTCACACACACACACAGCTCTGCTTCACACACACACAGCTCTGCTTCACACACACACAGCTCTGCTTCACACACACACACAGCTCTGCTTCACACACAGCTCTGCTTCACACACACAGCTCTGCTTCACACACACACAGCTCTGCTTCACACCACACATCTTTCTTCAGCTCTGCTTCACACACACACACACACAGCTCTGCTACACACACATAGCTCTGCTACACACACACACAGCTCTGCTTCACACACACACACACACACACACACACACACACAGCTCTGCTTCACACACACACAGCTCTGCTTCACACACACACAGCTCTGCTTCACACTACACATCTTTCTTCAGCTCTGCTTCACACACACACAGCTCTGCTTCACACACACACAGCTCTGCTTCACACACACACAGCTCTGCTTCACACTACACATCTTTCTTCAGCTCTGCTTCACACACACACAGCTCTGCTACACACACACACAGCTCTGCTTCACACACACACAGCTCTGCTTCACACACACACACACACACACAGCTCTGCTTCACACACACACACAGCTCTGCTTCACACACACAGCTCTGCTTCACACACACACAGCTCTGCTTCACACACACAGCTCTGCTTCACACACACATCTCTGCTTCACACACACAGCTCTGCTTCACACACACAGCTCTGCTTCTCACACACAGCTCTGCTTCTCACACACACAGCTCTGCTTCACACACACACAGCTCTGCTTCACACACACACACACAGCTCTGCTTCACACACACACAGCTCTGCTTCACACACACACAGCTCTGCTTCACACACACACAGCTCTGCTTCACACACACACACAGCTCTGCTTCACACACACACAGCTCTGCTTCACACACACACAGCTCTGCTTCACACACACACAGCTCTGCTTCACACACACACACAGCTCTGCTTCACACACAGCTCTGCTTCACACCACACATCTTTCTTCAGCTCTGCTTCACACACACACAGCTCTGCTTCACACACAGCTCTGTTTCACACACACAGCTCTGCTTCACACACACACAGCTCTGCTTCACACACACACAGCTCTGCTTCACACACAGCTCTGTTTCACACACAGCTCTGCTTCACACACACAGCTCTGCTTCACACACACACAGCTCTGCTACACACACAGCTCTGCTACACACACACAGCTCTGCTACACACACACACAGCTCTGCTACACACACACAGCTCTGCTACACACACACACACACAGCTCTGCTTCACACACAGCTCTGCTTCACACACAGCTCTGCTTCACACACACACAGCTCTGCTTCACACACACACAGCTCTGCTTCACACACACACAGCTCTGCTTCACACACACACAGCTCTGCTTCTCACACACACAGCTCTGCTTCACACACACACACACACACACAGCTCTGCTTCACACACACACACACACACACACACACAGCTCTGCTTCACACACACAGCTCTGCTTCACACACACACAGCTCTGCTTCACACACACACAGCTCTGCTTCACACACACACACAGCTCTGCTTCACACACACACACACAGCTCTGCTTCACACACACACAGCTCTGCTTCACACACACAGCTCTGCTTCACACACACACAGCTCTGCTTCACACACACACAGCTCTGCTTCACACACACACAGCTCTGCTTCACACACACACACAGCTCTGCTTCACACACACAGCTCTGCCTCACACACACAGCTCTGCTTCACACACACAGCTCTGCTTCACACACACACACAGCTCTGCTTCACACACACACAGCTCTGCTTCACACACACAGCTCTGCTTCACACACACAGCTCTGCTTCACACACACACAGCTCTGCTTCACACACACACAGCTCTGCTTCACACACACCCACACAGCTCTGCTTCACACACACACAGCTCTGCTTCACACACACACACAGCTCTGCTTCACACACACACAGCTCTGCTTCACACACACACAGCTCTGCTTCACACACACACAGCTCTGCTTCACACACAGCTCTGCTTCACACACACACAGCTCTGCTTCACACACAGCTCTGCTTCACACACAGCTCTGCTTCACACACACACACAGCTCTGCTTCACACACAGCTCTGCTTCACACCACACATCTTTCTTCAGCTCTGCTTCACACACACACAGCTCTGCTTCACACACAGCTCTGTTTCACACACAGCTCTGCTTCACACACACAGCTCTGCTTCACACACACACAGCTCTGCTTCACACACAGCTCTGCTTCACACACAGCTCTGCTTCACACACACACAGCTTTGCTTCACACACACACAGCTCTGCTTCACACACACAGCTCTGCTTCACACACACAGCTCTGCTTCATACACACACAGCTCTGCTTCACACACACACACACACACACACAGCTCTGCTTCACACACACACAGCTCTGCTTCACACACACACAGCTCTGCTTCACACACACACACACACACACACAGCTCTGCTTCACACACACACACACAGCTCTGCTTCACACACACACAGCTCTGCTTCACACACACACACACAGCTCTGCTTCACACACACACACACACAGCTCTGCTTCACACACACACACACACACACACACAGCTCTGCTTCACACACATAGCTCTGCTTCACACACACAGCTCTGCTTCACACACACACACAGCTCTGCTTCACACACACACACACACACACACACACAGCTCTGCTTCACACACACACAGCTCTGCTTCACACACACACACACAGCTCTGCTTCACACACACACACAGCTCTGCTTCACACACACACAGCTCTGCTTCACACACACAGCTCTGCTTCACACACACAGCTCTGCTTCACACACACAGCTCTGCTTCACACACACATCTTTCTTCAGCTCTGCTTCACACACACACACAGCTCTGTTTCACACACACACAGCTCTGCTTCACACACACACAGCTCTGCTTCACACACAGCTCTGCTTCACACACAGCTCTGCTTCACACACACACACAGCTTTGCTTCACACACACACAGGTCTGCTTCACACACACAGCTCTGCTTCACACACACAGCTCTGCTTCACACACACAGCTCTGCTTCATACACACACAGCTCTGCTTCACACACACACACAGCTCTGCTTCACACACACACAGCTCTGCTTCACACACACACACAGCTCTGCTTCACACACACACACACACAGCTCTGCTTCACACACACACACACACAGCTCTGCTTCACACACACACAGCTCTGCTTCACACACACACACACAGCTCTGCTTCACACACACACACACACAGCTCTGCTTCACACACACACACACAGCTCTGCTTCACACACATAGCTCTGCTTCACACACAGCTCTGCTTCACACACACACACAGCTCTGCTTCACACACACACACACACACACACAGCTCTGCTTCACACACACACAGCTCTGCTTCACACACACACACACAGCTCTGCTTCACACACACACAGCTCTGCTTCACACACACACACACAGCTCTGCTTCACACACACACAGCTCTGCTTCACACACACAGCTCTGCTTCACACACACAGCTCTGCTTCACACACACAGCTCTGCTTCACACACACATTTTTCTTCAGCTCTGCTTCACACACACACACAGCTCTATTTCACACACACACAGCTCTGTTTCACACACACACACAGCTCTGCTTCACACACACACACACACACACACAGCTCTGTTTCACACACACACACACAGACACACAGCTGTTTCTCTCACACACACACACAGCTCTGTTTCTCACACACACACAGCTCTGTTTCTCACTCACACACACACACACACAGCTGTGCTTCACACACACACAGCTCTGCTTCACACACACACACAGCTCTGCTTCACACACACAGCTCTGCTTCACACACACAGCTCTGCTTCATACACACACAGCTCTGCTTCACACACACACACACAGCTCTGCTTCACACACACACAGCTCTGCTTCACACACACACACAGCTCTGCTTCACACACACAGCTCTGCTTCACACACACACAGCTCTGCTTCACACACACACAGCTCTGCTTCACACACACACACAGCTCTGCTTCACACACACACACAGCTCTGCTTCACACACACACACAGCTCTGCTTCACACACACAGCTCTGCTTCACACGCACACACAGCTCTGCTTCACACACACACACACAGCTCTGCTTCACACACACACACACAGCTCTGCTTCACACACACACAGCTCTGCTTCACACACACACAGCTCTGCTTCACACACACACAGCTCTGCTTCACACACACAGCTCTGCTTCACACACACACACAGCTCTGCTTCACACACACAGCTCTGCTTCACACACACAGCTCTGCTTCACACACACAGCTCTGCTTCACACACACATCTTTCTTCAGCTCTGCTTCACACACACACACAGCTCTGTTTCACACACACACAGCTCTGTTTCACACACACACACACACACAGCTCTGCTTCACACACACACAGCTCTGTTTCACACACACACACACACACACACACACACAGCTGTTTCTCTCACACACACACACAGCTCTGTTTCTCACACACACACAGCTCTGTTTCTCACTCACACACACACACACACACACACACACACATACACACACACACACACACACAGCTCTGCTTCACACACCACACATCTTTCTTCAGCTCTGTCCTTACCTGCTCTGATGCCATCCGCCGCCATCCTCCTGCTGCTGTTCCGGTGCCGCGGCCATCCTCCTGCTCCGGTGAGTCTCCTCTCCTGGCCGCGGCGCCGGTCTTCTCATCCGCGGCGCCGGTCTTCTCATCCGCGGCGCCGGTCTTCTCATCCGCGGCCGCGGTGCCGGTCTTCTCATCCGCGGCCTGGGCGGCGTCCTGCTGTGATGGCCGCGGCATTGGACCCCGCAGCAGAGCAGGGAGCAGGCATACCTCTGACCCCGGAAGTACAAACTACTTCCGGGGTCAATCAGCGTCCTGCGCCCGCAGTTTGTTTTTGCGTCTTAGAGACGCAGATTCAAATAAATGTAGGTGTGCACACCTTCCCCCCCCCCCCCCCCGAAAACACAGCTGATGTATTAGACTGTCTTTACGGAGGGGGAGAGGGTGTGAAGAAAAAAAAAAAAAAAAAAATTGCTGACGGGTGGCAAGTATGGCCCTGGTGGTGGGGGCCCCCTTGGAAGCTCTTATGGGGGGGGGCCCCGGGGCTGAAGCCCCGCCTGCCCCGCCTATAATCCGGCCCTGACACTATATATCATACCTATCATACAGAGAGTCAATGTCAAGGCTTCAGATAAGATGTAAGAATGGATAGCGATTAGATTATCGTTTCTTAGATATACAGAGCCCCAGCATGCCTATTATTATCAATTCCGACTCTACCATGAACATGCTCAGTGGGTGAGTAATAGTATAACATTCTTTTTAAAGGGAAGGTGTCGTCCAAAAAAAAAAAAAATCCAATAACTGAAAAATGTAAAGTATGAATGGTTTAATGTTTTGTTTAAATATTATTATTTGTTTTTAAATTGCGCAAAATGTTTGATATTTTCCACTCTTAAACATTAGGGGGAGCAGCTGCTGAAATCCTACTGTAGAACTAGCTCACTTTACAACTGCAGTGTGTGATGTCACGCCTCCCCCTCCCATTCTGGGTGTTTCCAAAAGGATAAGGGAAGATGAAGTTTAGGATCACAGTGCAGAGCTATTTTGTTGATGACCGCAAAGTGATCCCAATATCTAATTTGACACTAAAGACAGCTCCCCACATAGTGCTCTGCATGCCCCATACCAGCAATGCTCTGCCATGCGCTCGCACGCCCGCAATACTCTGCTGCATGCTCGCATGCAATGCTCTGCTGCACGCACGCCTGCTATGCTCTGCCGCATGCACGACTGCATTGCTTTGCTGTATGCACACCCACCCGCAATGCTCTTCTGCCCACCGCATGCAATGCTCTGCTGCACACACGCCCTCAATGCTCTACCGCACACATGCCCGCAATGCTCTGCCGCACGCACACCCGTGATTACCGCTCCATTTTATACCATGTTTCTCAGTATACCGTGCTCCTTAGTATATCGTGCTCCTCAGTATACCGCACTCCGCTGTATTCAATGCTCTGCTGTATACCATGCTCCTCAGTATACCACGCTCCGTTTTATTACGTTGTATACTACGGTACTCAGTATACTGTGCTCTGCTGAGCTGAAAAGCGGAGCCCTGAGGTGAGCATACGAGAGCGGAGGGAGCAGCGGGGGGGGAGTGGCAGCGGTGGGGAGAGCGGCAGGGGGAGGGGGTAGTGGTGGCAGCGGGGAAGCGGCAGGGGTGAGTGGCAGGGGGAGGGAAACTGGGGCAGAGCAACGAGGGGGGATAGTAGCGGCAGCGGGGTGGAAGGGGGAGCAGCGGGGGGGGGAGTAGCGGCGGGGAGAGCAGTGTTGGGGGGGTAGCGGCAATGTGACGCCCTGGCAAAACCAGGTAGTCATACATATAGGCCCCTGCATAACACCTTCCCACAAAGGGTTACATTCAGCCGACCTGAAACCCTAGTCACCCCCCCAGAGTAGGATAGACACACCAGTGGGCGGGACCAGGCGGATGGAGAACGCTCACCTAGGGGTCAGGAGAACCCGGGGTGGGGAGAACTCTAATACAGGAGTCTAACACAAACAGGACAGACAGTCAGTGAGCCTTGTCTTGAGTGAAAGTTCAAGTTCAAGCCAGAGTGGAAAGTCGTCGGGGTTGGAGCCCCTGCGTGCTGGCTAGGTGGCAGACGGTGGTCGTGTCTGTAGGAGACGGGAAGACAGCTGCCAGAGATCCAAGGTGGACCGGGACAGGGTTGGAGCCTGCTGGTACCGACACTGGAGAACCGACCCGGAAACCATGCACAGAGAAGTTACTTGGACCATGAAGCCAGGACCAGAACCAATGGCCTAGTTAATTAACCAATTGAGGGCAGGATTATAGGTCCTGTCCCAACCAAAGTCCCAAAAGCAGACAACAGCCCACCGCGGGGGATAGGGCATCCGCCAGGTCCCGGTAGATCCCAAGGGCCAGCGTCAGCGGGCACGGCTCCCACCAGTAGTTCTGGGAGCGGGCTTCCGTGTTCCATACTGGAGAGCCCAAAGAGAACTCACAGTAGTGCAGAGGAAAGTGACACTGACCACCAGCCTGGGTGTGGGACCCGGATACACCCAGCCGCGGCGGCCGGCCACCATCACCTTGGTTTACCAGTGGACTAGTCTGAATTATTTAATCGTGAGTAGACTAACATTCCCCGGTCAGACCGGGTGCGCCGGCCCCTGCAATCACCACCCTCAGCAAAGAGGCACTGGGCCCCGGGGCATCCATCCCTACCCACGGAGGGGTTAACATCAAGCTGCCATCCCATCGCTCCCGGGTACCCCACAACAGCAGCGGTGGTTGTACACTTCACCACACACAGTGGGTGGCGTCACAGACAGTTTACGGCAAATCCCGTATAAATACGTCCCCTTTATTTGAAGTATTAGAAAAATATTCCATGTAACCATACTAGAAAAATTCCCGAGGGTCCAGTAACTACCAGGACTCCTCGGGTAGCACAAACTCATAATCATGATTCAAAGAGACAAGAGAATCTGAGTTTTTTAAAGTGCAAGTGTACATTATTTATTTAGACAAAAGTGACAAATTTCAGTAAAAAACTTTTTTAAAAACATGGACGCCAGGACTAATCCGGAGTATATTGGATTACAATATAAAGGTAGATATAGTCTCCCAACAAAGTTCGCAAGGCACATAAGATGTACAACTATGCATAACCACCAAACCAAGTGGCAGGTTGCCAGTACTATACATCAAAATATATGAAACAGGTCATACATAGGCATAGATGGTTTAGAAGGTAATGTAATAACCATGTATCAAGATAGAGGACAAAATATCCAATGAATTAATCATTCCATATCGTAAATCCAGATAATTCAAAATACAATAGTTCCCTAGTGGGTGAACAACACTTAAATAGTGCCCGCAGAAAAACCCAGGGAGAGCTGTTAGGAAGTGAAAGATATACCGGACAGTCCAGGCGTTACGGAGGCCCCCAGAACTCCCTACGTACGTTTCAATTCATGAAGGGCGTAGAATCTTCCTCAGGGGACGAGGTGCCGTGGTGAAGAATCCTCAGAACGCCGGGTTTAAATACCACCGCTCCTAAATGACGAACCCGGAAGTCACGTAAGCGGCGCATGCGCGTGTCTCTCCGGGTAGTCTCGCGTGAATCACCGCCGTCACGCCATCTCGCGCATGCGCGGGAGCGGGGACGCGTCACCAAGGCTCCCGCGCATGCTCGCGGCACATAGACGGCGGCGATGAACACACAGACCAGCCAGGACCCGCGCACGCGCACATGAGGACCGAGCCGTCCACAATTGGTTTATATATAAAGGTAATTTATTATCGCAGTTTCTCAAACAGTTTTCATGTGTAATCACAGCGGTAATCCAAATCTCCAGTTAGTATTGTGGAAATGCAAAATTGCCTAATAGAAGGAGACAATTAGAAAAATATACCCGGCATTAGAAATGGGGCCAGAAAAAAGGAAAATTTTAAAATATATTTCTTTATTTGAAGTGTCCGCGCGACCCCCAGGTCCGGTAGAATCTCTCGAGCCACACTGCGGATCCGGATCCGAGTATCCCGGCTGCTGGCACTGGGGCGGCACAGCATTGGCAGGCATTGGTACTCACACATCCCGAACTGGTAGCAGGGGGAAAGTGCAGCACACAGCATACACTGTGAGCTCCACAAAGATGGCGCCGATCTCCTCCCCTCTGCAGGGGGTGTTTTCAACTCACAACAGGGATCTCTCAGTGTTAAGTCTAGGGGTCAGAGCGTGACTATCAGATCCAATGCCTAGGGCACTGCCGTATTTGAGGTAACTGTCGTTATACACAGCAAATCCAAGATGTCAGTGCCCAGTGTTTCAGTAAAACTAGAATTAAATAAAAACTAAATGAACAGTGAATTTAATTTTGTATTAAAAATACTTGATTTCATAATCACTATTATTAATAAAAAAAAATAAAAAAAATGTGACACCTTACCTTTAAATTTGAATTTGTTAGTATCAAGCTTTAGGCTTACCTGGTGAGATGGATCCTCCAAATCGGGTGAGCACTTATGGACAGGTACAGCAGTCAGTTGAGGCACGTAGGAAACAGGTAGCACATGTACTAGAAGCCGCAGGCAAACATGAGACTGGTAGTAAACTGTCACGAAGTATATATAAATAGGAAAGGAGCCCCTAAACTGGCCCTCAGACTTACAACCCTTCGGTATCCGGTATCTCGGAGGTAGGTTTGATGTTAACCAGGTCCAAGCCCCCAGCGTGACACTAACTCCTGCTCTTTCTCCCCCTCTCCCCCGCCCTCGGGGCGGGATGGGGAACACAAAGAAGAAAACCTTACAAAACGACACGAACAAGGTAGAACGGAAACTCGTACACACAGCACTCAACACACACAGGAGAGACAATATGTGTATTTAGGAGTAACGAAAAAGGGAAGAAACACAAAACTGGGAAATGCTCACACCACTCAGAAGCACAACACAGATCACCATGAACAGGAGAAACACCAAGAAAGGGATCGCTTAAACTATCATCGGCACATACAGGAAGGAAGCCATGCTTAAATAGGGAGGAGACAGCTGCACAAAGCAATTAGCAACCTGAGCTCTTAGGTCCTGCTCACCAGTCTGTGGTGATGAACTCCTGTAGAGCTTAAGACTAGGAAACCTGAACCAACCGACACCAGGCTCAATTTGTTCCTGGGGCTGTGGGAGAGGGATCTATTTTCATTGGATAATCAATCATCAATGGACAGGGTCATTTTTTGGACCCGGTACATTGATGATGTTTTTTTGATTTGGCGAGGCTCTACGGAGGAGCTTCGGGAGTTTTTTTACTCTTTAAACTCCAATACCCTTAACATTAAATTGACGTATAAGTCAGATCCATATCAGATTGATTTTCTGGATGTTCTAATCATGAAGGATGAGGAGGGTTTCCTACAATCTGATATTTTTCGAAAGGAAACTTCAGTAAATTCTGTTCTACAGTCATGGCCAAAAGTTTTGAGAATGCTACAAATATTAATTTTTACAAAGTCTACTGCTTAAGTTTTTCTAATGGCAATTTGCATACACTCCAGAATGTCATAAAGAGTGATCAGCTTAACAGTAATTACTCGCAAAGTCAATATTGGCTAAGAAAATGAACTTTAATCCCCAAAACACATTTCAACATCATTGCATTCCTGCCTTAAAAGGAGCAGCTAACATTGTTTTAGTGATTGTTCCATTAACACAGGTGTGGGTGTTGATGAGGACAGGGCTGGCGATCAATCAGTCATGATTAAGTAAGAATGACACCACTGGACACTTTAAAAGGAGGCTGGTGCTTGGTATCATTGTTTCTCTTCAGTTAACCATGGTTATCTCTAAAGAAACACATGCAGCCGTCATTGCTCTGCACAAAAATGGCCTAACAGGGAAGAGTATCGCAGCTACAAAGATTGCACCTCAGTCAACAATCTATCGCATCATCAAGAACTTCAAGGAGAGAGCTTCCATTGTTGCCAAAAAGGCTCCTGGGCGCCCAAGAAGGACCAGCAAACGCCAGGAACGTATCTTAAAACTGTTTCAGCTGCGGGATCGGACTACCAGCAGTGCCGAGCTAGCTCAGCAATGGCAGCAGGCTGGTGTGAGTGCTTCTGCATGCACTGTGAGGTGGAGACTCTTTGAACAAGGCCTGGTTTCAAGGAGGGCAGCAAAGAAGCCACTTCTCTCCAGAAAAAACATCAGGGACCGACTGATATTGTGAAAAAGGTACAGGGAGTGGACTGCTGAGGACTGGGGTAAAGTCATTTTCTCAGATGAATCCCCTTTTCGATTGTTTGGGACATCTGGAAAACAGCTTATTAGGAGAAGAAGAGGTGAGCGCTACCACCAGTCTTGTCTCATGCCAACTGTTAAGCATCCTGAAACCATTCATGTGTGGGGTTGCTTCTCAGCCAAGGGAATCGCACCACTCACAGTCTTGCCTAAAAACACAGCCATGAATAAAGAATGGTACCAG
This sequence comes from Anomaloglossus baeobatrachus, assembly GCF_048569485.1. Taxonomy (NCBI): domain Eukaryota; kingdom Metazoa; phylum Chordata; class Amphibia; order Anura; family Aromobatidae; genus Anomaloglossus; species Anomaloglossus baeobatrachus. The sequence goes on along the minus strand of NC_134356.1, from coordinate 618,760,645 downwards.
AATGTCCTCCAAGAGCAACTTCTCCCAACTGTCCAAGAGCAGTTTGGCACCCAACAATGCCTTTTCCAGCATGATGGAGCACCTTGCCATAAAGCAAAGGTGATCACTAAATGGCTCATGGAACAAAACAGAGATTTTAGGTCCATGGCCTGGAAACTCCCCAGATCTTAATCCCATTGAGAACTTGTGGGCAATCATCAAGAGACGGGTGGACAAACAAAAACCAACAAATTCTGGCAAAATGCAAGCATTGATTATGCAAGAATGGACAGCTATCAGTCAGGATTTGGTCCAGAAGTTGATTGAGAGCATGCCAGGGAGAATCGCAGAGGTCCTGAAGAAGAAGGGTCAACACTGCAAATATTGATTTGCTGCATTAACTCATTCTAACTTTCAATATAACCTTTTGGTCTCATAATATGATTGCAATTATATTTCTGTATGTGATGTAAACATCAGACAAACACAATTAAAAAACAGAGGGCAACAGATCATGTGAAAATATCATTTTGGTGTCATTCTCAAAACTTTTGGCCATGACTGTACATGCTGCATCATCACATCCTGCACATGTGGTAAACTCTGTCCCTATTGGTCAGTTTCTTAGGTTGAGACGCATTTGCTCTACTAATGAGCTATTCGAGAAGCAGTCGATTGACCTACAAGAGAGATTTCTTCAACGTGGATACAGCAAACGGAGCATCAAAAGAGCATATAATCGCGCCAAATATACATCACGGCAAGATTTGGTTTACCCCAAGAATAAAGCGAAAGAAAGTTCCAAGGTAAGATTGGTCACACAATACCATTCACAATGGGGGAGAATGATGGATATTTTTAAAAAATATTGGCCAATCTTACTTGCTGACCCAGTACTTAGAGATTACCTGACCAATCAACCCTCTGTCACGGCTCGCAGATCCCGCAATTTAAAGGACTACTTGGTAAAAAGTTACTATACACCAAATAATCAGAAGCTCATTGCCATCAGCAATACTCCACAAGTATGGGGTTGCAAGACGTGTGGTACGTGTGTTGCCTGTCCTAATATTGAAAATTCCAAAACCTTTTTGTCATCTCAAGGGAGGGAATTTGTGATTACACAGGCCATCACGTGTACAACCAAAATGGTTATTTACCATGCCACTTGTCCCTGTTCAAAGATTAATGTGGGATTAACTACGCGAGCCCTTAAAATTAGAGCCAGAGAACATGTTCGCGATATCATGGCAGCTGTGAATGAAGATAATGTGGACTTGTTGAAAACTCTCCCAAAACATTTTAAGCTATACCACTCCTGTGATCCAACTGGCCTCCGCATTAAAGGGATTGATTGTATACATACGGATCTTCAGGGGGCAACTTGAGTCAAGCATTGGCACAAAGGGAGGCGAGATGGATCTGGACCTTGGGAACTCTGCAACCCGCTGGATTGAATGAAAATTTGAGTTTCTCATCCTTTCTCTGATCATTATCAGAGCGAGCGAGGTGCTGAACTGAAGTAAAGTGCTGAATTTAAGATAAGTGCATAGTTTCAACACAATTACATAGTGGTGATAACTGTAATTGTTGAATTTCATTAGGGAATTGTGTGTCTGTTTGTGATTCTGTGAAAAGGGGAAAAAAAAAAAAAAGTTAGTCTTGTGATTTAATTAGTAGGATTAGTCACACCTGTTTCTAGAAGCTTCTAGCAGCTTCTGATAGTCATTGTACATCTATATAAACCACCCAGCACAAGCGAGGTGCTGAGCGACCGAGGTGCTGAACTGAAGTAAAGTGCTGAATTTAAGATAAGTGCATAGTTTCAACACAATTACATAGTGGTGATAACTGTAATTGTTGAATTTCATTAGGGAATTGTGTGTCTGTTTGTGATTCTGTGAAAAGGGAAAAAAAAAAAAGTTAGTCTTGTGATTTAATTAGTAGGATTAGTCACACCTGTTTCTAGAAGCTTCTAGCAGCTTCTGATAGTCATTGTACATCTATATAAACCACCCAGCACAAGCGAGGTGCTGAGCGAGCGAGGTGCTGAACTGAAGTAAAGTGCTGAATTTAAGATAAGTGCATAGTTTCAACACAATTACATAGTGGTGATAACTGTAATTGTTGAATTTCATTAGGGAATTGTGTGTCTGTTTGTGATTCTGTGAAAAGGGAAAAAAAAAAGTTAGTCTTGTGATTTAATTAGTAGGATTAGTCACACCTGTTTCTAGAAGCTTCTAGCAGCTTCTGATAGTCATTGTACATCTATATAAACCACCCAGCACAAGCGAGGTGCTGAGCGAGCGAGGTGCTGAACTGAAGTAAAGTGCTGAATTTAAGATAAGTGCATAGTTTCAACACAATTACATAGTGGTGATAACTGTAATTGTTGAATTTCATTAGGGAATTGTGTGTCTGTTTGTGATTCTGTGAAAAGGGAAAAAAAAAAAAAGTTAGTCTTGTGATTTAATTAGTAGGATTAGTCACACCTGTTTCTAGAAGCTTCTAGCAGCTTCTGATAGTCATTGTACATCTATATAAACCACCCAGCACAAGCGAGGTGCTGAGCGAGCGAGGTGCTGAACTGAAGTAAAGTGCTGAATTTAAGATAAGTGCATAGTTTCAACACAATTACATAGTGGTGATAACTGTAATTGTTGAATTTCATTAGGGAATTGTGTGTCTGTTTGTGATTCTGTGAAAAGGGAAAAAAAAAAAAGTTAGTCTTGTGATTTAATTAGTAGGATTAGTCACACCTGTTTCTAGAAGCTTCTAGCAGCTTCTGATAGTCATTGTACATCTATATAAACCACCCAGCACAAGCGAGGTGCTGAGCGAGCGAGGTGCTGAACTGAAGTAAAGTGCTGAATTTAAGATAAGTGCATAGTTTCAACACAATTACATAGTTTGACACAAGAACATAGTTTGAATTTATCCTTATACGTTTCCCATTGGGTTTTTTTCGTTTTTTTCTCTTTGTTTTTCTACTTTACTGTTTATCCCCATTTGATAGGTGCTCCATGGACAATGCTACCAGGTGTGTATCTTGTCAGATGTATGCATGCCTTGAGCAGCCGTTCGAGGGTGACTATGTCTGCACTCGATGCAAGCATGTTGCGTATTTGGAAGCCAAGGTAACTGATCTAAATAAGCAGCTTGCAACACTAAGGGGCATTGCAAACCTGGAGAGGAGTTTAGAGCTCACTGAGCTTTCTCTGGCTGGGTGGCTGGGGCCAGTGATATGGAGGAGGGTGGAAGTGGGGAAGATCAGGACCCAGAGGTAGGTAGCTGGGTAACAGTTAGAAGAAGAGGTAGGGGGAAAAGTGTCAGGGAGCCTAGTCCTGACCTGGCACAACCTAGTAAATATGCCTGTTTGGCTGATATTAGGAATGAAGGGCCTGGACTAGGGTCACTACAGCAGGATGTTGCTCCTAGCAACCAGGAAAACAACTGCTGTAGGAAGGAGGGAAATAGGAGTGCAGCAAAGCCCAGACAGATGTTGGTGGTAGGGGACTCTATAATTAGGCGGACAGACAGGGTCATCTGTCGCCGAGACCGTGAATGCCGAACAGTGTGTTGTCTGCCGGGTGCTCGGGTTCGGCATATTGTGGATCGGATAGACAGATTGCTGGGTGGGGCTGGGGAAAACCCAGCGGTCATGGTGCACATTGGTACTAATGACAAAGTTAGAGGCAGGTGGAAGGTCCTTAAAAATGATTACAGGGAACTAGGAGAGAAGCTGAAGTCCAGGACCTCCAAGGTGGTGTTTTCAGAAATACTACCGGTGCCACGAGCGTCACTAGAAAGACAGCGGGAGCTTAGGGAGATAAATATGTGGCTTAGAAATTGGTGCAGGAAGGAAGGGTTCGGGTTCATGGAGAACTGGGCCAACTTCTCAGTCGGCTACAGGCTCTACGGTAGGGACGGGCTGCACCTCAATGGGGAAGGTGCAGCTGTGCTGGGGGAGAAAATGGTCAGACGGATGGAGGAGCTTTTAAACTAGGATCGGGGGGGGAGGGAGGGTAGTGCAGCAAATAAGGGGATAGATAGAGCAGATAGAGACAGGGAGACGGTAGGGGTCAATGAAGGATTAGGGGGGGATGGGACATACAAGGAACTAGGGAGGCTAGGAGTAATAAAGGTGTTAATAGGATTAAATGTCTACTGGCAAATGCAAGAAGTCTTGCAAACAAAATGAATGAATTGGAGACTCTTATGTCAACCATGGATTATGATGTGGTGGGCATTACGGAAACCTGGCTGGATGAAAGCCATGACTGGGTGACAAACATACAGGGTTATAGTACATTTAGGAAGGACAGGAAAGGCCAAAAAGGTGGTGGGGTGTGTATATTTATTAAATCTAACCTAAAACCTGTGTTGTATGAGGACATTGAGGGGAACAGCAACGATGTAGAGTCAGTATGGGTAAATGTACATGGGGAGGGGAATAATGGAAAAATGCTAATTGGAGTTTGCTATAAGCCTCCTAACATACCTGAACAAATAGAGGGTGAAATGCTGGAACAAATTGAAAAGGCAGCTAATAATAATAATCGGGTTCTTATTATGGGGGATTTCAACTATCCAGACATTCAGTGGGACATAGAATCTTCTGGTTCTGCTAAAAGCTGTAAGTTAATATGGTAAGCTTCAACATAATATTCAATAGAACATTTCAAAGGGGGAATGCTAAAACCTGGAATTTTAGGAAAGCAGATTTCAACAAATTAAGGGAAGAGCTTAAATGTGTAGATTGGGACAAAGTCATGGTAACTGGGGATACCGAACATAAATGGGGTAAGTTCAAGGATATACTACTATAGTCCTGTAAAAAACGTATACCCTCTGGTAATAAAATGTCCAGGAATAAAAAGAAACCACTATGGATAAATAAGACTGTAAAATAGAGAAAGTATAATAAAACAAAAACAAAGGGCATTTAAAATCTTAAAGGCTGAGAATACAGAAATAGCATTGCAGGAGTATAAAGATATCAATAGGAAATGTAAAAAAGAAATCAAACAAGCAAAATTAGCTACTGAAACAAAAATCGCCAATGACATTAAAATAAATCCCAAAATCTTTTATAAATACATTAATGCCAAAAGGAAAACAAAGGATAGTATCGGCCCCTTAAAATATAATAACAAGTTAGTTATAGAGGACAAACAAAAGACTGAGATATTAAATAGGCATTTCTCATCTGTATTCACCAAGGAACTGACTGTACCAGGGATCATTCAACAAGTGAAAAATCAAAGTCCACCACCCGATATAATTAATTTAACACAAGATGAAGTACGCCTACGTCTGAGTAAATTAAACATTGACAAATCCCCAGGGCCAGATGGCATTCATCCACGAATATTGAGGGAATTGAGCTCCGTAATCGACAGACCGCTGTATCTCATCTTTTTAGACTCACTTGTAACAGGGTTGGTGCCTCAGGATTGGAGGATTGCTGATGTGGTACCGATATTTAAGAAAGGTAAGAGGGTAGATCCAGGCAACTACCGTCCAGTAAGCCTGACATCAGTAGTATGCAAAGTTTTTGAGGGCATTTTAAGGGATGACATGCAAAAATATATTGCAGAAAATAATATGATAAGTGACAAACAGCATGGATTCACAAAGATAAGTCGTGTCTAACCAACCTGTTGGGGTTCTATGAGGGGGTAAGTTCAAACCTGGATATTGGTAATGCAGCTGATGTGATTTATTTGGACTTTGCAAAGGCATTTGATACTGTACCACATAATAGCCTTATACTAAAGATCCAGAAGCAAGGACTAGGGGACACAATATGCAACTGGGTAAGGAATTGGCTAAAAGATAGGAAACAAAGAGTAGTCATAAATGGTACATTCTCTAAATGGGCTATAGTCAGCAGTGGGGTGCCACAGGGATCTGTGCTTGGACCGATTCTTTTTACTCTCTTTATTAATGACCTTGTGGATGGGATTGATAGTACAGTGTCAGTCTTTGCCGATGACACCAAACTATGTAGGATATTAAAAACTGACCTGGATAGTACAATATTACAAAAAGATCTGGATAAGATGTCAGAATGGGCAGATACTTGGCAAATGAGATTTAATGTTGATAAATGTAAAGTAATGCACCTAGGACGGAGTAATCCTATAGCTGCGTATACATTAAATGGAAGTAAACTCAGGACTACAGAACAGGAGAAGGACTTGGGTATTCTCATTACAAATAAGCTAAGCAGCAGCACTCAATGTCAAGCAGCAGCTGCTAAAGCAAACAAGGTTTTAGGGTGTATAAAAAGAGAGATTAGATCCCGTGATCCCAACGTATTGTTACCCCTCTATAAATCACTTGTAAGGCCACATCTGGAATACGGGATCCAGTTTTGGGCTCCACATTTTAAAAAGGACATTCAGAAGTTAGAGTCAGTTCAAAGGCGGGCAACTAGACTATTACAATGAATGGAGGCCTCCCATATGATGACAGGTTGAAAAAGTTAGATATGTTTAGCTTAGAAAAAAGACGTCTCAGAGGAGATCTCATTTATATGTATAAATACATGTGTAGTCAACATAAAGGACTGGCACATGACTTATTTCTTCCAAAGACAGTACTAAAGACCAGGGGGCACTCACTGCGAGTGGAAGAAAAGCGATTCCGACACCTAAATAGGAAAGGGTTCTTTACAGTTAGAGCGGTCAGACTGTGGAATGCCCTACCACAAGAGGTAGTAATGGCAGATACTATAACAGCTTTTAAAAAAGGGCTGGATGATTTCCTCAGTACACAACATTGTTGGTTATAAATGACTTAGTGACTAAATGTAGAACTGGTGGAGGAAGGTTGAACTAGATGGACCTAGGTCTTTTTTCAACCTAAGTAACTATGTAACTATGTAACTATATATTATTTTGGTTTTTAATTTATTGGTTTTAATGTGCTTTTATTGTTGTTTCTAATTTTTTTCTCTTTATTTTTTAGTTTTTATATCAATATGTACATTAAACCATGATGGACTGTTGTTGTGTTCACCGCTCTTTCTCACACGTCTCTGCTGGTGGATCATCATTGGTGTAAAGAATAGAATAAAATTCAAGATGGAACATATGTGAAGATTCAGTCCACTTTATGAATGCATTATTCTATGATTATTGTATGCTTATAGACATGGATGTTTAATAAATTGGATATTAATATTTAGTTCAAAGTGTGGGTTTAAGTTTGAGCTACAGTTAAGTCCAGAAATATTTGGACAGTGACACAATTTTCGCATGCCACCACATTGGATTTGAAATCAAACCTCTACAACAGAATTCAAGTGCAGATTGTAACGTTTAATTTGAAGGTTTGAACAAAAATATCTGATAGAAATTGTAGGAATTGTACACATTTCTTTACAAACACTCCACATTTTAGGAGGTCAAAAGTAATTGGACAAATAAACCAAACCCAAACAAAATATTTTTATTTTCAATATTTTGTTGCGAATCCTTTGGAGGCAATCACTCCCTTAAGTCTGGAACCCATGGACATCACCAAACGCTGGGTTTCCTCCTTCTTAATGCTTTGCCAGGCCTTTACAGCCGCAGCCTTCAGGTCTTGCTTGTTTGTGGGTCTTTCCGTCTTAAGTCTGGATTTGAGCAAGTGACATGCATGCTCCATTGGGTTAAGATCTGGTGATTGACTTGGCCATTGCAGAATGTTCCACTTTTTTGCACTCATGAACTCCTGGGTAGCTTTGGCTGTATGCTTGGGGTCATTGTCCATCTGTACTATCAAGCGCCGTCCGATCAACTTTGCGGCATTTGGCTGAATCTGGGCTGAAAGTATATCCCGGTACACTTCAGAATTCATCCAGCTACTCTTGTCTGCTGTTATGTCATCAATAAACACAAGTGACCCAGTGCCATTGAAAGCCATGCATGCCCATGCCATCACATTGCCTCCACCATGTTTTACAGAGGATGTGGTGTGCCTTGGATCATGTGCCGTTCCCTTTCTTCTCCAAACTTTTTTCTTCCCATCATTCTGGTACAGGTTGATCTTTGTCTCATCTGTCCATAGAATACTTTTCCAGAACTGAGCTGGCTTCATGAGGTGTTTTTCAGCAAATTTAACTCTGGCCTGTCTATTTTTGGAATTGATGAATGGTTTGCATCTAGATGTGAACCCTTTGTATTTACTTTCATGGAGTCTTCTCTTTACTGTTGACTTAGAGACAGATACACCTACTTCACTGAGAGTGTTCTGGACTTCAGTTGATGTTGTGAACGGGTTCTTCTTCACCAAAGAAAGTATGTGGCGATCATCCACCACTGTTGTCATCCGTGGACGCCCAGGCCTTTTTGAGTTCCCAAGCTCACCAGTCAATTCCTTTTTTTCTCAGAATGTACCCGACTGTTGATTTTGCTACTCCAAGCATGTCTGCTATCTCTCTGATGGATTTTTTCTTTTTTTTTCAGCCTCAGGATGTTCTGCTTCACCTCAATTGAGAGTTCCTTAGACCGCATGTTGTCTGGTCACAGCAACAGCTTCCAAATGCAAAACCACACACCTGTAATCAACTCCAGACCTTTTAACTACTTCATTTATGACAGGTTAACGAGGGAGACGCCTTCAGAGTTAATTGCAGCCCTTAGAGTCCCTTGTCCAATTACTTTTGGTCCCTTGAAAAAGAGGAGGCTATGCATTACAGAGCTATGATTCCTAAACCCTTTCTCCGATTTGGATGTGAAAACTCTCATATTGCAGCTGGGAGTGTGCACTTTCAGCCCATATTATATATATAATTGTATTTCTGAACATGTTTTTGTAAACAGCTAAAATAACAAAACTTGTATCACTGTCCAAACTGTATATATATAATCTAGCTATAAAATTTTAATATGGGTATGAATTTACATGGGTTGTGGGTGTATATTTTTTGTCTTGTCACCATCAGTCTTTCCTCACATTTTTTCACAATTTTAACTTATTTTTATACATGTCCGTTTGTGGACTAGTATTTACATTGCAGTTTTGCACATTTTTATAGATTTTTAATATATATTTTATTCATGATACACTGTATATCATGCTTTTGCATGACCTGTTTTTTAAGCATCAGTATTGCACTATTTCACATTTATCACTGCATTATATATGTTAATAACACATGTGCATTTGGGTTTTCACTTTATAATGATATAATACACATATTCTATTTATTGGGATCTTCTTATATACATTTCTTTTTATGTTCATTCTCAATGAGCTATATTATGATGGTCTATTTGTGGCACTTTTGCACTTTATGGTATATTATTATATATATATTTTTTTACTGTAGTGTTTTTGTTGTTATTTATTAGGGAAATTATATATACAGTTAGGTCCAGAAATATTTGGACAGTGACACAAGTTTTGTTATTTTAGCTGTTTACAAAAACATGTTCAGAAATACAATTATATATATAATATGGGCTGAAAGTGCACACTCCCAGCTGCAATATGAGAGTTTTCACATCCAAATCGGAGAAAGGGTTTAGGAATCATAGCTCTGTAATGCATAGCCTCCTCTTTTTCAAGGGACCAAAAGTAATTGGACAAGGGACTCTAAGGGCTGCAATTAACTCTGAAGGCGTCTCCCTCGTTAACCTGTAATCAATGAAGTAGTTAAAAGGTCTGGGGTTGATTACAGGTGTGTGGTTTTGCATTTGGAAGCTGTTGCTGTGACCAGACAACATGCGGTCTAAGGAACTCTCAATTGAGGTGAAGCAGAACATCCTGAGGCTGAAAAAAAAGAAAAAATCCATCAGAGAGATAGCAGACATGCTTGGAGTAGCAAAATCAACAGTCGGGTACATTCTGAGAAAAAAGGAATTGACTGGTGAGCTTGGGAACTCAAAAAGGCCTGGGCGTCCACGGATGACAACAGTGGTGGATGATCGCCACATACTTTCTTTGGTGAAGAAGAACCCGTTCACAACATCAACTGAAGTCCAGAACACTCTCAGTGAAGTAGGTGTATCTGTCTCTAAGTCAACAGTAAAGAGAAGGCTCCATGAAAGTAAATACAGAGGGTTCACATCTAGATGCAAACCATTCATCAATTCCAAAAATAGACAGGCAAGAGTTAAATTTGCTGAAAAACACCTCATGAAGCCAGCTCAGTTCTGGAAAAGTATTCTATGGACAGATGAGACAAAGATAAACCTGTACCAGAATGATGGGAAGAAAAAAGATTGGAGAAGAAAGGGAACGGCACATGATCCAAGGCACACCACATCCTCTGTAAAACATGGTGGAGGCAACGTGATGGCATGGGCATGCATGGCTTTCAATGGCACTGGGTCACTTGTGTTTATGGATGACATAACAGCAGACAAGAGTAGCCGGATGAATTCTGAAGTGTACCGGGATATACTTTCAGCCCAGATTCAGCCAAATGCCGCAAAGTTGATCGGACGGCGCTTCATAGTACAGATGGACAATGACCCCAAGCATACAGCCAAAGCTACCCAGGAGTTCATGAGTGCAAGAAAGTGGAACATTCTGCAATGGCCAAGTCAATCACCAGATCTTAACCCAATTGAGCATGCATTTCACTTGCTCAAATCCAGACTTAAGACGGAAAGACCCACAAACAAGCAAGACCTGAAGGCTGCGGCTGTAAAGGCTTGGCAAAGCATTAAGAAGGAGGAAACCCAGCGTTTGGTGATGTCCATGGGTTCCAGACTTAAGGCAGTGATTGCCTCCAAAGGATTCGCAACAAAATATTGAAAATAAAAATATTTTGTTTGGGTTTGGTTTATTTGTCCAATTACTTTTGACCTCCTAAAATGTGGAGTGTTTGTAAAGAAATGTGTACAATTCCTACAATTTCTATCAGATATTTTTGTTCAAACCTTCAAATTAAACGTTACAATCTGCACTTGAATTCTGTTGTAGAGGTTTCATTTCAAATCCAATGTGGTGGCATGCAGAGCCCAACTCGCGAAAATTGTGTCACTGTCCAAATATTTCTGGACCTAACTGTATATATCCGTTGTACCTCATGTCTATATATTTAATATTCGTATGTACACTGAACTTTGTTCCGAATTGTGGCATTCCCTCTGTTATTTAAACTTATGCTAATGCGGTTATTCTTACTATTATATGGTATTGTTGACGCCACTCGAGCGCATGCGCGCTGCGGCTCCCCTCGTCTCCGCGGCAACAGGCGTCTTTACTGGGTTAGTGACGTACCTTGGTGGGCGTTGCTGCATCCTGGTGACGCCTGCTCCTGTGATGACGACAGCAGCATCAGCGTTGCTATGCGCCGCCAGGAAGTGACGTCGGATTTTGTGATCACATGATCGCAGGTCCTATCAGCAAATTGTGCATAATATTTAAGAGCGGCGAACCGATAGGTTCACATTACTTCTCTCCCTGGAAAAAGACTACCGGTCGAAACGTGCGTAGGAGGTTTCCAGACAGGGCGTTCTTCTGCCTAGGTAACACTATTCTAATAATCATTAATGTGGTTACAACAATTGTATTATATGGGTCCGTTCTTGTAACATCAAGCGGTCACTTGTGTCTTACCTTTTGCTAGGATGGAGTTAATGGCTATATCCTCCATGTCTGTTGTTTCTGCTTAGGAGGAGCCCCGTTTATTACTCTATGTATTGACCCTGATTACCTTGCATGTTGCGTGAATTATCCACTGCATGGCCCCATTGTTCCACTCCATTGGTTCATGTTTGATTATTTGGTAATAGTTACCCCTGAGTGCAGCAGCCGCCCTCTGTCTCCACTCTCTAGCTGTCATCTTGCCACCATATTTGTACTAATGATTTTTGTTAATAAAATTTACACATTGCTTCTTCAATGTTGGTTTGCGCATTTTCTCTATATGATTGGTGATTAATTCCTGTAGAGCTTAAGACCAGGAAACCTGAACCAACCGACACCTGGCTCTGGCTGAACAAACCAGAAGTCTCAGGTTGCTTGTGAGACTCTGTAGTGTGAACAGAGTCTGACACCACCATGCCAGTACGTTTGTGTATGGCGCCCCTGAAGCTTCAGTCGCCACAGACTATTGCACCTTATTTAAGGAGTGATATTCGCCTCGGGAAAGGAGGGGGGTTAATCACACATTCACACTTTAGATATAGCTTAGGAGCCTTCTCACAGAGGGGATGGCTCAGGGTAGGCAGGGGGATGGCCATCACAATGCATGGGAATTCCCCGGTCACTGAAGCCAGCCACCTGGGGGGTGGGATCCACTTGGGGTAGAAGTAGGAGCAACACACATAATCTTCAGTCAGTCTACCCGGGACACCAGTTTTGGGACACGACACCTTCACCACTTTCTTCTCTTCACGAGGCCTGTGGCTTGGAGTGAAGCGTTCAGCCCAGGTTCCTTGCGGCTGGAAGGGCAACTCCGAAAAAGGACTTTCTTCTTTCAAACACAAGTGACTGCTTCTAACTTATCTGAGGTCGAGGGGGCACATCACAGCGGGTGACCGGTACTACCCATGCGAGTGGCACAAAGAGTGAGTAAAGACACCTGGAACCGCATCATCTGACTCAGACTCTTATTACTGGCACTTCCGCCCCGTGCCTTGGCGCCAAAGGCCTTCGCCATCACTACTCCCCTCATGATCCTTCCCGGGGCCCGCTCCGCCTGAGGGGAGCGATACCATCTTTGCCTGCTATTACCATCCGCCCCGGAAGACTGCGGTGGCTAATCTCTGGCCGCGTACCACAGGTGGCGTCACGACAATCTTCCTACTACAACCCCCCTCCTTATTGGTGTACACCTCGGGGCACAAAGCCAGGCAGGCCACCGCGACATCCCAGACCACTCCACCGGCCCGGTGACGAGTAACTCAGGTACGAGACCCCGTGCCTGATCCCCCCTGCCCCCTGGGTGCTACATGAGCAGAGCTGAGCACCGCATGAAATAAACTTACAGGAAGCTACAGGCAGTCAGGAGACCGGTAGAAGAGGTAGTAAAAGCAGGTAGCAGAGCTACTGGAGGCTACAGGCAGATAGGACTCATGAACATTAATAGTCTTTATAATAAGACACATGTGTATGTCTTGGTGAACCTTATATAGGCCGAGGCAGACGATCACATGGGAGCATATGGGCCACTTGCCAAGCCTGATGCAGAGAACAAGAGATTTTAGCGGGGTGTAAGGAGCAGGTGTGTAATATCAGGTATGTGTAAAGATATGGACTTGTTGTCGTGTTCCCCTCTCAAAACAACAATTGCGTTATTGTCATGTAATGTGAATTATGTCCTGCATTATTGTGAAATTGTGTCATGGCAATTGTGATATATTGTAGTCTTGTACGTGTGATGCTGACAGTAGGGTCAGACATAGTTAATAGTTGGCACTAGTCCATAGTGGGAGTGGTTAAGATGCAGGGAGAGAGATAGTTTCCTGTGGAACATCTGTGGCGCCTCTGAGTACATCAGGGTGCCACAGGGAACTACATCCTTTCACCCAGGATGCAGGACCTATCCCCCATAGTTCCAGGTTCCTAAGAAAACGGTGTCACTACTAGCAGCACCACAAATCCCAATCACACCTCACATCATGACCTGTCCAACACACCAGTGGGTTGGTCAAGCTGGAATAGGGGCACCCACCTAGGGGTCAGGCAGACTGGTGGGAGGGAAGAAAGCAGTTCAGTGGTAGCCCTCAAAGAGTGAAGAGCTGGAGTGGTAGGTCCCGGGGATCTAGACGGAGGTTGGGTCGCAAACGGTGGTCCGGGACCAGAGGAGTCGGGGACCGGTGGCAGTGACATTGGAAAAGGGTGCGACGGACATAGTCTAGGAGGACTGTCGGCATCAGAAAACCAAAAGAACTGACCGGGACCGAGCACGGTGGGGTACAGGACCCTATGTCAGGAACCGATTCAACGTCCTGATAATTAACTTGTGAGGGAGAGTATCTTCATGAACTTCCCTAAAAGCTCAGAGATTGAAGGCATCAGCACAACGCGGTGGATAGGGTTTTCCAGTAAAGCAGCCCACTGAAATCCTAAGTGCCAGCCATCAAGAGCACAGCTACACTAGACATAGTGAGCGGGGCCCTGACTGCTTCAAGCCAAGGGGGCCACAACAGACAACTAAAATGTTCACGGAGGCGGCTCCGGATTACCAAGTGACACCGGTGGGAGCGGACACCTGGACGGATTGCCCATAGTGACTGTGATGCACGTAGACTTTGGTTTACCTTCAGTGTGAGTGTCTACCTTATAATCCTCATCCAGCACCACAACTACCCACAGTGAGTACCCTGGTCCCCTGCACCTTGCGTTTCCAAATATCCACCAATACCCCAGAGGCCGGGGCCTTCCCTACCTGCGGAGGGACTGACACCTTGCTGCTCCACACCATCTGCCCCGGTACTCCTTCCAGCAGCGTTGGTACTCCCATTACCGCAACCCACAGGTGGCATCACTACCTTATTCCCAGTAAATAACCCCCTTTTCAAGGATCGGAGTGTTTGAAGAGCCGTGGTCTGGACCCTCGAGCCACGACCACCCAGTATCCGAGTACCCCGGTATGCGCCGGGGCGGCACAAATCCGATAGGGCCCAGAATGCGTGAGAACAGACCTGAGGTCTGGTTAGCCGACAAGGCTGCGTGAATGGGTGTCGCTGCAGCTAGAGGAAGCTGGAGCCAGAGATAGCATTAGGAACAGGTGACCAGAACATGAAGTGATCCAATAGAGTTGGGTCAGTGAACTGAACAAATGAGTGACTTAGATGGGTCGGCAAGTAGAACGCTCAACAGCAAAACCCAAGGTAGTTTGCAACTCTGGAAGCTAATGGGCCTGGACGGAATAGCGTGTGAGACAAGGGTGGTACCTTGAGCTGGAATCCCATAGGCATCAGTAGTGTGAAACTAGAGTCAGCGATATTGGCAACTCATTTTCTTTACAAGGAAAACAGGATGAGGGACGCAGGAGAGAAAGGATGACTCTCATGGTCTGTACTGTCATGTTGAGCTGGGTGGTGGTAGTAAAACAACCAGCACTGTTGGTAGAGGTACTTTATGTTGACAAAGAAACATTCATAAAGATATGTGCCTGCTATCTCCTGTGCACAGTTATTGCAATGTTAAGTAAAAGACTGTCCTTAAGAACTGGTGATCTACTCATGGGCTGCCAGCCAAGGTCAAAGGCAGCAAGCTGCCTGCAAAGGCGTACCGTCATCATGACATAAGTCCATACACCCAGCCAGGACCCCATCTTTTATGTAGCGTGCCGGGATGCAGAAGGAGCAGGCCCCACTCATGACTACGTCCCCGTACTATGCTACACTTGGAATAGTTGTCAGGATCTTGCCTTGTTGATGGAATATGGTAATGATATAGGGAACGCTTGAGCCACATCCATGATGGTGACTGCTACATAGTCCAAGATGGCGCTGAGCACAAACTGTAGGATGGTGGACAGTGTCGCAGTGACAAAAGGATATCCCACCCATCATAGGCGGTGGAGAACTGTAAGGGTGTGAATATTTGGCCAGCTCTCAAGAGACTGCACCTATCAGAGGGAGTGCCATGCCTGGAGGAGTCAGTTTGTGGTGAGGAGTGCCCGCCCCCATAGGCCAAAGTAGAGAGTGAAGGTCCACTCATTGCAGAGTGACAGCAGAAAACAGGTGTAGACCTGCAAGAAACGGGATATGGAGCCAGAAGAGAATCCACCCAATGCTAGGCAGAGCTGTAATGCAATATGCAGAAGGATGAGTGGGACAATACCTTTTGATGAACGAGAGTGGAGCTACAGGAAGGTTAAGTGCCAGGTACCAAAGAATGTGGATGAACCCGATTCGTTACCCCAGGAAGTGGAGAGGAATGAAGAAGATATGGATCTGGTAGGGCCTATGGATGAAAACAGAGTCTGCTCTGGAGGATTGGCATGGGACTACCCCATTTGGAAGCCAGGGTCCGAGGAAGAGGAGATGCGGCCTTGCCTGCTGACCTTAACAAGGGTTGAGAACTACATGGCCAGAATCTGGCAGCTCGTCAGTGACCGAGGAGGATTTGACACTGGTGGAGGCAGACGGGAAGTGGGCCAATGCCTGAATGGAGCAGATGCTGGACGGTTTCTTTGTTGAGTATTACCAGAAGTTGACCTCCAGTTGAGCAATTCTCTGAAACAATCTGCTGCTTGACCCTCAGAACCCACCATCCTCTGATAATGCTAATGGAACTCTATTATAAGGCAATCCGCATGACGATCCTCCGAATTGACCCAAGAGTTATTTTTTAGATAGTAACCCTTCTATTTAAATCAGATGCTGCAAGTGGTATGTGACCCGCCTACATCCCAGGACTCACTCCGAAAAACTATGGAATACATGGAAACCTTCTAAATCCTAAACGTAACAAATAGGGAAGAATGCTGGTAAGGGAAACTCAAAAACTGCAGGGCAAAGCAATAAAGATAATTCAGCAAGAATATCCTTAACTGAAGAGCTGGGAATCCAAACATCCATCTATCAGTAGTATTGACAGTAGTGTTGTTTGTGTTATGCTGACAGTACGGTCATACATAGTTAATTGTTGGGACTAGCCCATAGTGGTATTGGCTAGGATGCAGGGAGAGTGAAGCTTTCCTGTGGAACATCAGATAGGGCCCATGTTACCACTAGAAAACAAGACAAGGCATGTCAGCACAGACACTACTGCCTTCCTGTCTCTTTTAATGATGTAGGCACAGAAAAAAAACATCTCCTTGTTTCTACCTGTTAATGGTGTAGACACAGAATTATTTTTTTTTGTTTCACCTGTTATTGATGTAGGTACAGATACTACTGGCTGATTGTCGTCTCTATTTCTTAATCATGTAGGCACAAATAAAATGATTTCCTTGTGTGAACCTGTTAATGATGTAGACATAGATGCAGCTAGCTGTTTGGTGGGTTCGGCTTACCAGTAAGGCCAACCTTACTTTATCGTCAAATATATAGGTCAATTACTAATTTTGTTTGACAGCTATCGACTAATTTATTACTTCCACTCATTTTGTGTATTTAAAATTAGAAGTTGGCAGATACATTTTCTAAATCATAGATAAAGTCATACATTTTTCAAATTTGAAAATCTTTTGAACTATGGTTCTGAAAAGTTGAAAAGTTCAGAATAAAATTGCAAAGAAGGTTGTTTGTAGGATTGAATCATAACACAAAGAGAGAACATTGTCATGCGTTACCTTAAGCGGGCTTTACACGCAACGACATCGCTAACGCAATGTCGTTGGGGTCACGGAATTCATAGACGCACATCCGGCCTCGTTAGCGACGTCGTTGCGTGTGAAACACAGGAACGATCGTTAACGATCAAAATTACTTACCAAATCATTGATCGTTGACCAGTCATTCCTATCCCAATTATCGTTGCTGTTGCAGGGCGCAGGTTGTTCGTCATTCCTGCGGCAGCACACATCGCTATGTGTGACACCGCAGGAACAAGGAACAACACCGTACCTGCGGCCGCCCGCAATGAGAAAGAAAGGAGGTGGGCAGGATGTTTGGCCTGCTCATCTCCGCCCCTTCGCTTCTATTGGGCGGCTGCTTAGTGACGCCGCTGTGACGACGAATGAACCGCCTCCTTAGAAAGGAGACGGTTCGCCGGCCACTGTGACGTCACGAGGCAGGTATGTGTGACGGGTGTAAGCGATGTTGTGCACCATGGGCAGCGATTTGCCCATGACGCACATGAAGCGATGGCCGAGAGGACCACCGCAGTGCAGAGTAGGTTACAGTACACAAGACGAGGTGCGAACAACAAGGGTGTATTTATTAACAGGCGGGGAAAGATGTGGAGAAGGCAGGTTCAGGCACGGGGTATACAGTGGCAAAACGGGATTTAACAACACTTTTGTATTCTCTAGCTGGTCCGCTCAATAGCACGGTGCTCCAACTATTACAGGTTCAAGAAACACAAAACCAGTCAGGTACAATGCTACTCTACACGTAACCTCTCTGGCCTCTGCTAAATGGGCCACACGGATGCCGTGTTCTACCTACTGAAGCCTACTTTAGCCCCTAGTATGTGCACAATATTCAACTCACAGTGATGCTGGGGATGTGGATCCAGTCCCGGGGGCCCCCCAACAATAGTCTCATCTGAAGGTGCGCACTTCTCCTGGGCCGGGTTAAGGAGATCAAAATCTTCTTCCTTCAGATTCCTCGCTGGTTCCCTGTTATCTGCAAGTCTCTCTCTCGATTCAGAAGAAAAACTCCAATCCACACCGGCTGTGTGTTCCTTCACACGCTTCTAAAATCAAAACAAAAACTCACTTCTCTTCTTACACTCGGGCTGTCCATTAGCACACTTTCTGCAGGGGGAGCAGAACATATCATTACCCCTCAACATGGGGAGGTTTCTGTCTCTTAAAGTGGCAGCGTGTTTCTTATTGTCCATAGCAGTAGCACCCCCCAATATGCCTCCCCACTTAATGATGGTCGTCCTCGGCCATCACAGCTTCGAGCCCACTGTGTTTTGAAGGAAGGTTCAAACCTGTAGAGTAGACAACAATGGCAGTACAGCAGACCTAGTACATTGTTCAACATATTGGATTGGTGGAACCCCTGCAGTAGACCTCTGAGATCTTCTAAGATCTTGACTATCAGGCCCGGCTTGACTAGCTTCCGGAGGAACACTTGCTGTGGGAGCTGCAGTGGAATCTTGGCTGGTCTCTTCTTCCCATGGCAGTAGTGGCTCATCCATGGGATCTCCGTTTCCGGAAGGCTGAGGATCCGCCCCTACATCGGGGACTGTCCACCAGTCATCATCGACTTCACACACAGATGACGTAAGTTCAGGGAGTGGGGCAGAGACTGCAGGAGATCTTGGCGTAGAAAGAGCTTCAGACCGGCATGGTCGCAACATATTTCTGTGTAGTACTCTAGGGCCGGACGCTCCATTCTCAATTTGCACCTTGCAGACCGGGCCGTCAGCATACACCCGTTCGATTATTCTGTAGGGTTGAACTTCCCATCTTTCACTCAGTTTACCCTTGGGGCGTTTCTCTCTGACTAACACTCGATCTCCAGGTTGAAGCGGTATCTCTTGAATCGGTTTAGGGCTCATATGTTCTTTCTTCTGTAGCTGTTGACAAGCCAACCGACGTATCGTCCGTAATCGTTGTCGATGTTCTTTCACCCACGAATTGACAGTTCGTTCCATGAAATCCTTTGGCTGCTCCAAATTCAGCTCGATGATTTCTCGCCCAACTCTTCCAAACAGCAGTAGATATGGGGTGTAACCTGTAGTGGAGTGAACTCGGTTATTGTAGGCCCAGACCAGTTCTGCCATTTAATCCGGCCAACATGCCTTCTTATCTTCCTCTAATGTTCTCAGCATTTGAAGTAGAGTTCGGATGAAGCGTTCACATGCTCCATTGCCTTGGGGATGGTAAGGTGTAGTCCGAGATCGCTCGATGTCATACATACGACATAATTCCTCCATCACCTTGCCTTGAAAACATGCACCTTGATCGGAGTGGATCCGCTTCGGGCATCCATACACCTGGATGAAGTCTTGGCAGATGGCCCGTGCCGCCGACTCAGCAGTCTGATCTCTAGTCGGGGTGACTACAGTGAACTTGGAGAAATGGTCGGTCATAACCAAACAGTATTGTAGTCCCCGAGTGGAGTGTCCCACGAGGAGATAATCAATCATCAACAGTTCTAGCGGTTCTTTGGTCTGTATGGTCTGAACGGGTGCCCTTTGTTCGGTGCTTTTAACGAGGTTGCATACTCGACATTGCCGGCAAACCTCTTCCACCACAGACTCCAACCTGGGGCAGTACACGTACTGCTGTAACCATTGGTAGGTCTTTGCAGGTCCAAAGTGAGCGCCAAACTCGTGAGCTTCCTTAGCTACCTCTTGAGCCATTTTTCCGGGGATGACCACCTGCCATCTTGCTTCTATATCTTTTGGCTGTTGTCTCTTACGATATAACACTGATCCTCGAACTTCCAGTCTATCCCACTGGTGTAAGACACTCTTCATCTCGGCGTCCAGGTTAGCCCTTTCTTGTTTGTCTGGCTTCTGCTTCTCAGTTACCCAGTGTTTCATCTGTTGCAGCCCTTCGTCTGCATCTTGAGCACGTCCCCATTCTTCATTGGTTCTCCCCAGGGACCGGGGCAGTGTGCAAGCCTGCCTACTCAACTGGGACGCAACTACCGAGGGCCCAAACTTGCTAAAGTCTGGCGTTTCTTCCTCCTCTAATCGTTCATCGAGATCCCCCACTGGGGTCTCCACTGTCACTCTTGACAGCCCATCCGCATTTGCGTTTTCGGTAGCAGGGCGATAACAGATGGTAAAGTCAAACTTTGCAAGGTGAGCCACCCACCGTTGTTCCAAGGCTCCCAATTTGGTATTCTCAAGGTGGGCCAGAGGATTATTGTCTGTCCGGACCTGGATCTTGGTTCCTTTCAGGAAGCCAGCAAATTTCTCTGTCATGGCCCACACTAGGGCCAGGAGCTCTAGTCGAAAGGAACTGTAATTGTGTGGGTTTCTTTTGCTGTCCCGCAGGGACCTACTGGCGTAGCCAATGACTCTCTCATGTCCATTTTGCATCTGAGACAATACGGCACCGAGTCCATGAAGGCTACCATCTGTGTACAGCAGGAATGGTCGGTCAAAGTCCGCATAGGCCAGGATCGGGGCTGAAGTAAGGGCATTCTTCATAGCCTGAAAAGCCTCATCTTGTCTCTGAGCCCAAGAGATGCCCTGGTTCTTCGACACTCCGGCGGTCCCCCTCAGCAGCTCGTTCAAAGGACCCGCCACCTTTGCGAAGTCTTTGACGAACCTGCGGTAATACCCAGCGAGTTTAAGAAATGCCTTGAGTTCCCTCACCGTTCGAGGGACTGGCCACTTCTGAATGGCCGCCACCTTTTCTGCGGAGGGTAGGACTCCATCTTGTGACACTGTGTGGCCCAGGTACTTGATCTCTCTCTTGAAGAGGTGGCATTTTTTGGGCTTCACCTTCAGGTTATGAGCCTACAGTCTCCCGAGTATCTGTCCAAGCCGGTCAAGGTGTTCTTTGAACGTGGCCGAGAACACGATGATGTCATCCAGATAGATCAGGGTCGCTTCAAAATTTAGGTCTCCCAAGCACTTTTCCATCAGCCGTTGAAACGTGCCCGGAGCATTGGAGAGTCCGAAGGGCATCCGGTTAAACTCAAACAATCCCATCGGGAGGATGAACGGATGTCTTGGCTTTGTCTTTTTCCGCCACAGGTACTTGCCAGTACCCGCTTGCTAGATCCAAGGTGGAGAAGTACTTGGCCTTCCCCAATGCCGTCAAGGATTCTTCGATTCGTGCTAATGGGTACGAGTCGCGAACGGTACAAGCGTTGAGTTTTCTGTAGTCTACACAGAACCGGATGGTTCCATCCTTTTTCTTGACGAGTACCACCGGGGCCGCCCAAGGGCTCTGGCTGGCCTGCACTATTCCTGAATCCAGCATCTGCTTCAGTAACGTCTTTACCTCTTGGTACATCTTGGGAGGGATCTGTCGGTACTGTTCTCGAATCGGACGAGCTTCCCCGGTCGGTATCTCATGCATGATGGCTTCAGTGCAGCCGAAATCTTCAGTGTGGCGAGCGAATGCGGCCTGGTTCTCCCACAGCATAGCTTCTACTGCTTGCACACGCTCAGGGCCCAGCGAATTCACATCCACTTCCATCTGATCAAGGATGGCCTTTCCACTCCACTCTGGGGATGGCATCTCTTTGGCCCTCGCAGAGACTGCTAGGGTCCACCCCACACCTTCTATCGGCGATAAGGATATCTCTTTATGACTCATTACCTCGCCTTTATGTACGTACACCAGGGCCAGATCCGTCCCTCAAGGCAAGGTGGCCTCACCGGGGCCCACATTCAAGGCTCTGATAGGGACGCGTCCTTGTTGGACCACAGCTACTGTACGAGCTATCATAACCTCTTGGTCCACTCTTCCGGTTGCTACAGTCTGAACAATCACTTCTATCCCATCGAGATTGCGATAGGTTCCCACTGGGAGGTGTAATATACTTTCTCGGCCGGGAGGCAGGATTATAGGTTCCTTCCCAGGAGCCCTGATGACCCCTACCGTCTGATGAGATGGCACACTCTTCTGCGTCCCACAGACGCGGATCAGCCGTTGAAGTGCTTCCTGTGTAGGCTTATGTGTAGTAGCTTGCTTCCAGTATCCGGGTCCCCGTTTGGTGAACATAATCTGATCTAATTCACGTAGGACATTCAGCCCCAATATTACAGGTACATCTTCGTTGATGGGCTCGGGGACTAGTAGGGTCCCTTTTTTCCCCACTTCTTGCCCACAGATTCGAACATTCATCCACACAACTCCTGTGACCGGGATCGGTTGTTGATTAGCAGCAATCACTCGGATCAGGGTCTCTTTCTCTGGCCTGGCCAGTGTCTGGAAATGTTGATTGAAATATGCTTCTGGCATCGTCGTCACTTGTGACCCAGTATCTATCAAGCAATTCACTGGGACACTCTCGAATTCAGCACGTAGGATGGGATAACCAGCGATCAAATGTTCGTTATGATACGGAGCGGCCTCCCTTCTCGCCTCCCCCGCAGAGTGCCGCACTAATGCGGGGGTTGGTAGTTTAACGATGGCTTCCGTTGGCTTTGAGTGTTATTCCGGCACCCCCTGGCAATATGCCCCCGACCTCCACATCCCCAGCAGTGGATGTCTTCTCCTCGCTGGGGAATACCTCGTGCCTCTGGTGGCTGACGAGAGGATGCCTGCAGCCTTCAGTCCCCCATTGGTAGAGCCGAGGAATTGTTGCGTGAGTATGATGGGCCAGGTTGGAAGGAGGAGGATACAGCTGAGTAGGGATGTTCACCAGACAAGTCCCTCATTCTTTGCTCCATCTGGGTCAGCTTCTCCTGTACGTTGAGAACGGATTTCTGTAAATCTTGCACCACCTGGACCAGTCCCACCTGGCAGTTTGGGTCCACTCTGGAGGTGGCGGTTTGGACGCGCACCACCCCAGATGCGTAACTTTCTTCTTTACTTCGGGCTACTGCTTCTGCTAGGATTTGACGAAAAGTAAGAGCCGGATTCGCTCGGACCCGTTCTGCCAGGGCTCACCGCAAGGATACGCTATGCAATCCCAGAATAAACTGTTCCCGGAGTATCCGGTCGGTAGAGCCTATGCCGCCGAGTCCATCTGACTCCTTTCTCTGGACCTCTGCTAACACTTCTTGTAGTGCTGTTGCATACTGAGAGATCCCTTCTTCTTCCCGCTGCAGCCTCGAAAAAAATTTGGCGCGAAGATGTCCCGCGCTAGCAGTCTCGCCATAGATCTCTTCCAAGAATCCAACTAACTCTTTCAGGGTAC
Organism: Anomaloglossus baeobatrachus; assembly: GCF_048569485.1. Lineage (NCBI taxonomy): Eukaryota > Metazoa > Chordata > Amphibia > Anura > Aromobatidae > Anomaloglossus > Anomaloglossus baeobatrachus. The sequence continues at coordinate 618,737,312 of NC_134356.1, read as the reverse complement.
TACGGGTGGGTTCTGGTTGTAGACAGACATTTCTACGTGCTTCTCCCTCTAGGGCAGTCAAAGCGATGTCCACCTCAAGCTCTGGGCCGATGTTATACACTTTCAGGGTGCTCTGCAGCCGGGACACCCAGACGCACAGTGCCATGTTATTGCCATCGAATTTTGGTAGCACACTAAATATGGTGCCCATTGGAAGTGTCCTTGCAGGGGTTCCACCATTGCCCACAGCACCCCCATTAATATTAGCATTCCCGCCGTTGCTGTCTGCTGCCTCCATCTTGGTGACCGTACCCTGCTCGCAGCGCCACTTGAAGCGATGGCCGAGAGGACCACCGCAGTGCAGAGTAGGTTACAGTACACAAGATGAGGTGCGAACAACAAGGGTGTATTTATTAACAGGCGGGGAAAGATGTGGAGAAGGCAGGTTCAGGCACGGGGTATACAGTGGCAAAACGGGATTTAACAACACTTTTGTATTCTCTAGCTGGTCCGCTCAATAGCACGGTGCTCCAACTATTACAGGTTCAAGAAACACAAAACCAGTCAGGTACAATGCTACTCTGCACGTAACCTCTCTGGCCTCTGCTAAACGGGCCACACGGATGCCGTGTTCTACCTACTGAAGCCTACTTTAGCCCCTAGTATGTGCACAATATTCAACTCACAGTGATGCTGGGGACGAGGATCCAGTCCCGGGGGCCCCCAACAACAGTCTCATCTGAAGGTGCGCACTTCTCCTGGGCCGGGTTAAGGAGATCAAAATCTTCTTCTTGCTTCAGATTCCTCGCTTGTTCCCTGTTATCTGCAAGTCTCTCTCTCGATTCAGAAGAAAAACTCCAATCCTCCGAGACACACCGGCTGTGTGTTCCTTCACACGCTTCTCAAAGCAAAAAAGAAACTCACTTCTCTTCTTACACTCGGGCTGTCCATTAGCACACTTTCTGCAGGGGGAGCAGAACATTCCATTACCCCTCAACACGGGGAGGTTTCTGTCTGTTAAAGTGGCAGCGTTTCTCTAATTGTCCATAGCAGTAGCACCCCCCAATACACAACCGATGGGGGCGGGTGCTTTCACAGCGACATCGCTAGCGATGTCACTGTGTAAAGCACGCTTTAAATGCAAACATTTATGGGAGGCGGGGGAAAATTTTGGTACGGACCTGATCAGTGATGTCTCTTTATTGGACCTTTTTTTTTTTTTTAAAACCTATTTGTTTCAATGTCAGGAATCTACTTTCAAGGTTTCTTCACTTTGCCAACACGATCACATGATTTGTAAAGAGAACTGATAACGTGCCATGAAATAAATAGAATCATGGCATTTGTCACATGGACTTCCCTGTGCTAATGGCTTATTGATACAAACATTTTCTTATTAATAATTACAAGTATGTTGGCGGAGGCGTAACATTGTAAAAAAAGAAAAAAGAAAAAGCAAAGTCTAATCTGTAGCCACAGAAGTCTAATAAACTTCAATAATGCACGTATCCTTCTCAGCCCCAAACTCCATGATACTTCACAATAAGATTATGTTGCTGTGTACAGTGTGTATATCTTCCACTCGCAAAGGTTCACTGTTGGAAAGCGAGAAAATGACCAGCTGTCTCCATAATTTCAGTAGACTATGAATGGAATGGTAGTACATACACTAAGGCGGGCTTTGCACACTACGACATCGCAGGCCGATGCTGCGATGTCGAGTGCGATAGTCCCCGCCCCCGTCGCAGCAGCGATATGTGGTGATAGCTGGCGTAGCGAAAGTTATCGCTACGCCAGCTTCACACACACACTCACCTGCCGTGCGACGTCCCTGTGGCCGGCGACCCGCCTCCTTGTTAAGGGGGCGGGTCGTGCGGCGTCACTGCGACGTCACACGGTAGGCGGCCAATCAGAGCAGAGGGGCGGAGATGAGCAGGATGTAAACATCCTGCCCACCTCCTTCCTTCCGCATATCCTACGGAAGCCGCAGTGAGGCCGGTAGGAGATGTTCCTCGCTCCTGCGACTTCACACACAGCGATGTGTGCTGCCGCAGGAGCGAGGAACAACATCGGACCATTGCGTCAGCGTAATTATGGATTACGCCGACGCTGTACCGATGATACGATGATAACGCTTTTGCGCTCGTTAATCGTATCATCTAGGCTTTACACACTGCGATGTCGCATGCGATGCCGGATGTGCGTCACTTTCAATTTGACCCCACCGACATCGCACCTGCGATGTTGCAGTGTGCAAAGTGCCCCTTAGGTTATGTGCGCACTAGAAATGTGAAGTTTCTCAAGAAAATTTCTTGAGAAACTTCTGGGAGTGAAAGATTTCCGGACTTCTGGAAAAAATCCACACCAAATCCGCATGCGGATTTGCCGCGGATTTGCCGCGGATTAGCCGTGGAATAGCCGCGAATTTGCCGCGATTTTCCCTCGGGTGGTTCCCTGCGGATTTTGCAGGCTGTACTGCCGAAATCCGCAGGGTACCTGCGGAAAAGAATTGACATGCTCATTCTCTCAAGAAATTTTCTCGAGAAATTCTTCTCAAGGAAATTTCTTGAGAAAAATCCGCACAGTGCGCACAGCTATTTTTTTTCTCATAGAATTTGCTGGGAAATGTCTGCACAAAGATTGCAGACATTTCTCAAGAAATTTCCGCGGCAAATCCGCGGGTAAATCCGCGGGTAAAACGCACTAGTGCGCACAGAGCCAAAGGCCCAGAAATATTTGGACAGTGACACAAGATTTGGCATTTTAGGTGTTTACCAAAACATATTCAAGATACATATACTGTTGAAACCAGAAGTTTACATACACTATCTAAAAAGACACATCTGCAGGTTTTTCTCACTATCTGACATGAAATCAGAATAAACTTTTAGGTCAATTAGGAACCAAAATTATTTAGGTTTGCCAAATGCCAGAATAATGAGAGAGAGAATGTTTTAAGGCATTTTTTATTACTTTCTGCAAAGTCAAAAGTTTCCATATACTAAGGGGTACTTTGCCCGCTGCGACATCGCAAGCCGATGCTGCGATGCCAAGCACGATAGTCCCCGCCCCTGTCGCAGCTGCGATATCTTTGTGATAGCTGCCATAGCGAACATTATCACTACGGCAGCTTCACATGGACTCACCTGCCCTGGGACGTCGCTCTGGCCGGCGACCCGCCTCCTTATTAATGGGGCGGGTCATACGACATCACTGCGACGTCACACGGCAGGCGGCCAATAGGAGCGGAGGGGCGGAGATGAGCGGGATGTAAACATCCCGCCCACCTCCTTCCTTCCGCATATCCTACGGGAGCCGTGGTGATGCCGGTAGGAGATGTTCCTCGCTCCTGCGGCTTCACACACAGTGATGTGTGCTGCCGCAGGAACGAGGAACAACATCGGACCGTCGCGTCAGCGTAATTATGGATTACGCTGACGCTACACCGATGATACGATTACGACGCTTTTGCGCTCGTTAATCGTATCATCTAGGCTTTACACACTACGATGTCGCCTGCGATGCCGGATGTGCGTCACTTTCAATTTGACCCCACCGACATCGCACCTGCGATGTCGTAGTGTGCAAAGTACCCCTAAGAGTACTATGCCTTTAAACAATATGGGACAGCCCCTATGATGATGTTGTCGCGGGCGGGGAGGGGGGCCGCTGCGCTCACCGCGCTCGGGTCCGGCTCTGGGCTGCTGCTTGCTCGCCGCTGCTCGGTGGCTCGAGCGGTGGGCTGGATCCGGGGACTCGAGCGGCACTCCTCGCCCGTGACTGAAAGGGGTGGTTTGGGGTTGGAGGGTATGGTCCGTGACGCCACCCACGGTTTGTGGTGAGGTTGGGACACCACCGCTGCTCTGGACGGGGATCCTGGGAGTGATGACAGGGAGTAGCCGAGATGTTTCTCTCCCCTCCGTGGTTAGGGGGATTTGGTGGTCCTGGGGCCCGGTGAGGTGTCGGGGGAGGAAGGGTTGGCAAGGTGCAGGGTCAGCGCGGTGCCTGACGGCACGGTGGTACTCACTCAGCCAATGATGAATACAGAGTCTCCGGTAAAACAAACGGCTGGATGGACGCGTCCCGGAGCCGGCTGCGGTGGTTACTCCCGGACAGGTGGTGGTGGCTGCCTTTCCCTGCACCTGTTGTGTGTCTTCGGTCCCGATGGCTTCCCACCGGTAACCCGCTCCCCAGCTTGGATGTGTGCTGGAGGAGCCCCTTTTGGCCGCAGGCTCTGGCCCTGGGAATTCTAGCTGTGGCGGTAGCTGTATTTCCCTTTCTCGGTTTGGACGGTTGCCTTCTATCGGGTCTTTGCTGCTAGGAAACCCCGGAGGTTCCAGTCGCTAACGGATTTGACCACTTTAACGGCAACTCCAAGCCTGGTCGGGGTCCGTAGGCCCTGCCGGTTTGTGCTGGCTTCTCTTCGCTCCCCGGTTCGGTACCGGCGGGCCACCTCTCCTGCAGATGGCCACCAACGTCTGCCAACCTTGCTCTCGGTGCCCGGGCCACGTACCCGGACACGGTCAGTCTGCTCCTCTACTACTTTACTCCTCACGCTTTCACTCTCTGAACTACTCTCTAGCTCTGCCCGAGCTTAACTGACTTCCTTTCCCGCCTCCAGGACTGTGAACTCCTCGGTGGGTGGGGCCAACTGCCTGGCTCCACCCCACCTGGTGTGGACATCAGCCCCTGGAGGGAGGCAACAAGGATTTGTGTGGGACTGATGTACCTATCTCGGGGTGTGGGGTGTGTTGTTGCAGTACCTGTGACGACCTGGCTTGTCCAGGGCGCCACAATGTCATGTCCTTGGAGGCTTCTGATAGGTTTGGTGTGGCGTAAAGCAAAAAAAATTACAAAGTAAGTGTCCCAAGCTTCTAGCATCATTTTAAGACAAGGATGGAATGACTCCAAAAGGTGCCCTGATAAAGTGCTGATTGAAAGGTCTGTCTTAATCCTTACTGTAGGGATTTAGCTCTTGTAGGCGATGGATGGGATGCAGTAAAGAGACACACACAGGTTTCCAGTCCAAAAAGGTCAGGGTTTTATCCACACATAACACATAAACATAAATTTATAGTCTTACTTCAGGGCAGGAATACAAAAGGAAAGAAAGTCCAGCTTGGCATTCAGCACAGTACAGAGTCCAGGACCAAGGCTGCCACCAGGAATTTCAGGGCCCCATACTGCCAAAGTGTTCAGGCCCCCTTAAGACTCCACCTTTGCCCCAGTTCTGCCTCTGTGGCACCCCTGAACTGGTCAGGCACCACTGAGAACTGCACCCATGCTGGGGGCACTACAACACAGGTAATCCAGAAGGCTGACCGGGGTGTGGTTACACAGGCACATAGTAATCAGGTCTCCCACATTGACCTTTGAAGGGATCCCTGGGAAATCCAGGAGGGGGCGTGGCCTCTATCTCCACTCAAGGGGTGTGGTAGAGAGTCTGGTTGCTAAGTTGCGGAGGCAGACACAGAGGGAAGGGAGTAGTGAGCCGAGTCAGTCAGTGAAGCTCAGGGCAAGAGAGCAGTAGCAAGGAGGAACCCTGCAGGCTGTCACTAGTCAGACACCGCAGGTACAGTGGTTGCTGGCAGGGGAGAACGGTCACCTGGTAGTGCCGCCCGAAATCCACCTAAGGCCGGAGTGCAGAGAGGTGGCTGAGTACGGGGACTGCCAGGCGAGGACCAGGCCACACGGGGTTACAGGTCCCCAGAGCAGGGGCCCATTCAATTGGCCTGCTCAACCTGCAGGTGGGGGTACTTCATACCCTCCACCAAAACACCACAGAGTCGGCAGCCATGTAGCAACGAGAGGGCCCATAGATCACAAGAGGCAAGCAGCCGGAGTGACCTGGTCCAGGCTACAAGCAAACTGGTCGAAAAAGGGGAGAACAGGCAGAAGCAACTTCCCTGGGTGACCCCGTAGGACTACAAGTGTGGGTCACCACAAAAACACGAGGGCTAGGAAGGTGAGTCAGTAGCCACCCCCTAAGTCAGCCTGAAAGAGCCTGGTTCCCCTCTTGGAGCATCACAGCATCGCCCAGGTTAACTCACCACTGCCACCTGAAGTGAGTAAAAACCCTGAAAGACATTCCTGCTGTGCGTGTGAGTTCTTCTGCGACCTGTGGTACTACACACCTACACCAGGCCCTGGGGCCAGCCTCACTCTCGGGAGGCCACCACATCTAACTGCATTCAACATCAGCCCCAGGCGTCCCCTAATATGCAGTGGCGGTCGCCCTGACCGCAATACCGAGAGTGGCGTCACGAATACTATAGAAGTCAACCTACCTGTGAGCAGAAGGACCCAGGACGCGCCGTCCCTAAAGACCCTGAGACGACCTGAAGGTAACGGGGCCACGGGGCGGCACACCTCCACCCCTCAAACCTTCCACAGTTCCACCGCCACTCTTAGAAAATCTACAATTCTACAACAGTCCTCACCAAACATTAACTGCTAGCCATTATTTTGACAGCCTGAAAAAAGCTGCATGCACCGTTTTTCGGGTTGTATAAAATATGGAGGCTGGGATCTGCATATAGTGTATATGAAGCACTCACGGGGCAAGGGGTTAACTTTACTCGTCGCCGGGCCTGGTGATGTCGGATCTGGGAATGTCATGGGTGGCCCTGCCCGGTTTTGTGGTCCCGAGGCATACAATAAAAAGAGGGTAGGATGATGATGGTGGAGATGATTTGTCTCGTGACGCCACCTGCGGTACACGGCCAGGGATTAGCCGTGGCAGCTGTCGCTGTCCTCTGGGGTGGATGGTTGTAGCAGTTAAGATGTTTATGCTCCCCATAGGTGGAACGGGCCCCGGAGAGGATGATAAGGGGAGTAGTGGCCGCTGGCACCAAAGCGCGGGGCACCGGCGCCAGCAAGAACAGGCAGACACAGTTTCAGGGTTTCTTTACTCAAAGTCCCGGTTGCTGCCCCTGGGGTACCAGTCTCCGCCGTGCTGGGCTCCAGTCAATCCCGAGCAATTCAAGGTCACCACCAGTGTTCCCACTGTGAGTCCTTTCTGGTCGGGGTCCCTCCATTCCTGATGTATGTGAAATATGGAACTGGCTGTGGGTGTTTCCTGCACTCTCCGCAGACCCTGGAATCCCTGTTGGCTGTGAGGAACTCGGGCTGACTAACCTGCTCCAAGCCACGGGTACTATGGCACTCCCAGAAGTGTGAAGGTAGAGAGTAAATTTGTTTGGACTGAAGTTCCAACTGTGCTCCTCACCCCAACCTGTGCCCGGAGCTAACTCACTAAGTCTGAAGATGCTCCTTCCTTTTTCCCAAGTGGTGCTCGCCCCCCAGGTGGTTGTCCTAGTGACCGGGAAAGTCCCATGCTTCGTGATGGCCACCCCCCTATCTACTCCAGGCCATCCCCCCAGTGGGAAAGCACCTAACTGTTTGTGGTTTGTGAATGTGAGAAACACCAGCGATTAACCTCTCCTTACCCGGGATGAGTACCACACCTTAAGTGAGGTGCAGTACCCTGTGGCGACTGAAGCCTCAGGGGGTCCACATATACACAGCTCTATACTGTACACACACATCCACACTATATACATATAGTATACACAGACATAATGCAGAATGTGTATACTGTGTATGAGCCGCAAACAGAAGCTGAAAGACAGACACACACAGATTATACTCATGAGCCGCAAGCGAGCGGCTCTGACGCTGAGGACACAAGGTTCAAGTGGAGTCCTGGTGCTCGGCGGTGACTGAAGGATCCACCCTCCTCGCTTTGACTTCCTTTGTCTTCCGGGACGGTCCTGTTTGCACTGCGCATGGCAGCCTCTTTTTCGCATGCACAGTACAAACTTCACAATAATGAACAGAGGGCTGGCCAGCAGCGTATGACGTCACTGATGATATTACACACGGCCGGCCGGCCCCCCCCTTCAGCGGCCATACTTTAAAGTAGCTGTGGCTATGACTGGGGCTCTGGGACTTAATAAAGCTAAGCACCATATTTTTTGGACTATAAGAGGCTTTTAACTATAAGACGCACCACAGGTTTACACAGCACGAAATAGAAAAAAAAACAAACATTTTTCCCATTAAAACTTCCCTGGTGGTTTAAAGGGGATCAATCATTATTACTAATTTTAAATGTACTAGGGTAGAATAGAGAGGTAATAAATCTATTGTTAGTGTCTTTCTGCAGTGTATATATTATACCCACACAGTTCTGCTATATGCCTATAGACATACATGGCTCTGCTACATTCCCATAGACATACACGACTCTGCTACATGCCCATAGACATACATGGCTCTGCTACATGCCCATAGATATTCACGGCTCTGCTACATGCCCATAGATATACATGGCTCTGCTACATGCCCTTAGACATACATGCCTCTGCTACATGCCCATAGACATACACAGTTCAGTTACATGCAAATATAGACACACACAGCTCTACTACATGCACTTATAGAGAAACATAGTTCTACTATATGCACATATACACACAGCTCTACTACATGCACACATACACAGACACAGCTCTACTACATGTGCACTACATGCACATATACACAGAGCTCCATTACATGCACTGTGCAAATATACATAAACACAGCTCTACTACATGCACTGTGCAAATATACATAAACACAGCTCTACTACATGCACATATGCACACAGTTCCAACCTATAGACACACACACAGCTCTATCACATGCACATATAGACACACACAGCTTTCCTATATGCACACTACACGCTCCTATAGACACACACAGCTCTGCTGCATGCACACTACATGCTCGTATAGATAAACATAGCTCTGCTACATGCACACTCAACACTTCTATAGACACACGCAGCTCTCCTACATGCACACTACACGCTTCTATAGACACAAACAGCTCTCCTACATGCACACTACATGCTCCTATAGACAAACATAGCTCTCCAACGTGCACACTACACATTCCTATAGACACACACAGCTCTGCGACATGCACACTACATGCTCCTATAGACACACAGCTCTACTAAATGCACACTACATGCACTTATAGACAAACACAGCTCCACTTACTGCACCTATAGAGAAACACAGCTCTTCTACATTCACACTATATGCACCTATAGACACAAACAGCTCTGCTACATGCACCTATATACAAACACAGGTCTGCTACATGCACACTACATGCACCCATGGACACACACAGCTTTAGTACATGCTCCTATAAATACACATAGCTCTACTACATGCACCTATAGACACACACAGGTCTGTACATGTGTTGCGGGCGGGCGATGGATCACAACTGGGGGGCCGCTCGAGGCACTCGGATCCGGGTAGTGGCTGTGGCTCGAGTGGCAGCCGGATCTGGGGCTCGCGCAGCCGTCCGTCGCCCATGAGTGAAAAGGGGATATTTACAGGGGAGATTGTCTGTGACGCCACCCGTGACAGGAATCAGCAACAGCACAGAACACAGTAACAGCAGTGTCAGCACAAGAGACCTGATAACTAGCAATGCAGAGTTTATTGCCCAGGCACCTTCCTTAAGGTGAAGGTGCCATAAATACCTGATGTCTCTCAGCCATAAGGTGAGAGGCATTTCCGGGTTATGCGTACTGGCCCTTTAACAAAACGGGTATGTCCACGTGAATGTTCTATGGATACTCCTGGGAGGCTTGAGCGGTGTGCGCAGGCCCTGGGATACAGCAGCATGGACCGGGGACAAAGCAGTTACTGCTGGAAGGCCAGGAAGTTCAGAGTGCCGGCGCCTCCACCGGGGACCGGTGCGGGACAGCATAGGGACGCTGGTGGTACGGGCATTACAGGCTCCAACAATGAAGCTGGTTCCAGTGAAAGTTTGGAAATCAACATGGATCCATTACATGACACCAGTGTGTACCTTCATTCAGTGCTGTGTGGCACAACAGGCAAAATGAGACATTACACTAAACTTGAGATATCCTCTCTGTCATGTCCCACAACTTGGGAAATAGTCAATGTTTCAATTGTTGTGAAGTATATTGTGTTCCTAGGTAGAAGGTTTGACTTTCCTTGTATTTTGTCCTTTCCTCCTCCCTGTACTTCTGTGATGTCAGCATTTCCTACCCTTCTTCTCCATATAGTGTGTTGTATCAGACATCTTATGTAGCATGTTGTATGCTCTCTGAGAAGATTGACTCTTTTTACCTGCTACTTTTATCATCAATTCAAGATTTAAGTTAAAACATCCATCTTTTCCTGGAGTCTTCTTACAATGAGATTGTGGCTGAGTTAAACTACTGAGGAATTAATATGAACGTGAGTACAGCAAATATGAATAGTCCAGGAAGAAAATGGCTAGTTCAGGCACCACCACATCTTACATATCCGTGAGTCAGAATCAGTGTCGGACTGGCTACCAGAGAAACCGCCAGTAATACCAGGCCTGGCTGTGGTTACCTGCATTGAACTCCGGAGCTCTCACCTGAGCTCCGGAGTGCAGCCCAGCCTGTCCGCAGCTGTCATGAACTGAACCGCAATCGCCGAGAAATCAGTCGGCGCTCGTGGGTCAGTCCTGCAAACCCTGAGTTCAGTCCAGGCTGCACTCCAGAGCTCAGGTGAGAGCTCCAGAGTTCAATGCAGGTAACTGCAGCCAGGCCTGGTATTACTGGCGGTTTCTCCGGTAGCCAGTCCGACACTGGTCAGAATACTCCCATACACAATAGACCCCTTTTGGCGATCTCTCCCAAGTCCCCTATGCACAAGAATGCTTAGCTCGGCCAAGTTCTCCAGTTTTTTCTGTAAGACAACAGGTCCTAACATCATTGGCAGTTGATATCCTCCTGGACAACAAAAGGAACGGCCATCGGAAACCCAACATGCCGGATCTTTCTCTCTCCCAATTTCACATGTTGGGAGTGAGTCAAGAGTCCTCCAAAGACATTGGACTGTTGGTTGATCCCACCAATATCGGTGTGTTCAGTTTATATTGATCTAATATGTATGAGGGACTTTACTATCCATGTAATATACAACTATCCTCCTGGGTCCTCTACAGAGTATATGATCCCCTCCCTTTTTATTTCAGTATTCTTAGTAGAGAATTTACATACGTGACTCAATATGATTCCCCAGCCCAACAGTACAGTGTCCTTGAAGAATATAGTAACCAATTATACTTTATCTTCTGTGTAATTACCGCGTGTATCTACAGTTGACAGCTATCATTATACCGTTATCAGGTTTCTGTCCTTGAGACCAGTGCTGTAAGCTAAGAACATATTTTTATACTCTTTAATAGCGAAATATTTTATGTTTCCTGCATTAAGATCAATTATTAGACTTATTTTTGCAGTCACCTTTGTTAATTACAGGGTGGGAAGAAGATCTTTGGACTAAAATCTGTCATTTAAGGGTGGCTTTATACGCTACGAGATCGCTAGCCGATGCTAGTGATGGCGAGCGTGATCGCACCCGCCCCTATCGTTATGCCGATATGTGAAGATCGCTGCCGTAGCGAACATTATTGCTATGGCACCGTCACACGTACTTACCTGCTTGGCAACGTCGCTGTGACCGGCGAACCGTCTCCTTTCTAAGGGGGCGGTTCGCACGGCGTCACAGCGACATCACTAAGCGGACGCCCAATCAAAGCGGAGGGGCGGAGATGAGCGGGACGAACATGCCGCCCACCTTCTTCCTTCCTCATTGCTGGCGTGTGGCAGGTAAGGAGAGGTTCCTCGTTCCTACGGCGTCACACGTAGCGATGTGTGCTGCCGCAGGGAAGAGGATCAACTTCGCCCAAGCGACAGCAGCAATAATTGGGAGAGGACCCCCATGTCAACGAGGAGCGATTATGGACATTTTTGCAACGATCCAAAATCGCTCCTAGGTGTCACACACAACGAGATCGCTACAGCGGGCAGATGTGCGTCACAAAATCCGTGACCCCAATGAGATGACTGTAGCGATCTTGTAGCGTGTAAAGCCCGCTTTACTATTTACTTTGTCTGATGAGGTGGTAAAGGATAAGGAACAGCACTAATACATTCAGCAAACCATATGAGACTCTTGGGTGTCAGTGTTTCAGCACTTTCAGGGGAGGTTCACATGTAACGTTAAAAAAAAGAAATCGAGAGAAAAAACTCTTCTAAAATCTAACTTTTATTATTAAATCTAAAAATGTACATATTAGGACTACTCTCAAGTTAAAAAATACAATGATGGATGTATATGATATGGGTGTAATCAGGTAAGTAAGGAAGGGAGGGAGACTGTACCTAATCAATCATCAAAACACTCAGATCCTGACTAGCTGCAGAGGTTGGCACCCTTAAAGTTGATATGGTGCTCTCGCTCAACTTCGGCAATCCCTGGACACCCTATTATTCACCTAAATATCTTGAAATACAGGATAAAGTCTAAAGTCTGGGAAGCCTAAGGCTACCGTCACACTTTAGCGACGCAGCAGCGATCCCACCAGCGATCTGACCTGGTCAGGATCGCTGCTGCATCGCTACATGGTCGCTGGTGAGCTGTCAAACAGGCAGATCTCACCAGCGACCAGTGACCAGCCCCCAGCCAGCAGCGACGTGCAAGCGACGCTGCGCTTGCACAGAGCCGGCGTCTGGAAGCTGCGGACACTGGTAACTAAGGTAAACATCGGAGATGGTTACCCGATGTTTACCTTAGTTACCAGCGCACACCGCTTAGCTTAGCGTGTGCAGGGAGCAGGAGCCGGCACTGGCAGCATGAGAGCTGCGGAGGCTGGTAACGAAGGTAAATATCGGGTAACTACCTTGGTTACCCGATGTTTACCGTGGTTACAGCTTACCGCAGGCTGTCAGACGCCGGCTCCTGCTCCCTGCACATTCAGGATTGTTGCTCTCTCGCTGTCACACACAGCGATGTGTGCTTATCAGCGGGAGAGCAACAATAAAAAAACGAACCAGGGCTGTGTGTAACGAGCAGCGATCTCACAGCAGGGGCCAGATCGCTGCTCAGTGTCACACACAGCGAGATCGCTAATGAGGTCACAAAAACCGTGACTCAGCAGCGATCTCAGTAGCGATCTCGCTGTGTGTGAACTACCCCTAAGTCAAACAATAGCCATGTAATAGAAGATTATAGGACCACTATAGACCATCAAAACAAATGACCAATGCATATGGTCCTAGGGATCATTAAGATAAATAGTCAAGGAAAGTATATTAATAGAAAACAGTTGGTCCTGGTGAAAAGTGTGACGCCCTGGCAAAACCAGGTAGTCACAAAAGTGTACCTCCTCCTTGTTACCACCAGAAACCTACACTCAGGCATTACAGACAGCCATTAAACCCTAGCCACCCCCTCGTGATAATAGGGACACACCAGTCGGCGGGATCAGGCAGATGAGATCGCCCACCTAGGGGTCCTGAGGGGTCAGAGGCGGGAACACGTGGGTCTGTTGGAGTTCAAGTTGAAGTTCAGTTGAGGAGTTGTAGTGAAGTGGAAGTCAAGTGCAGAATGTGCAGTGTAGTCAGGGGTAGGAGCCCTTGGACTATCCGGCTAGGTGGCAGATGGTGAATAGGGCCACAGGCGACGAAGATCCGGTCGCGGGAAACCTTAAGTGGACCAGGGCAGGGTTGTAGCCCGACGGTGCCGACAGCGGGAATCCGGTCCGGAGGCCGTGCACAGACGGGGTGCCTGGACCCTAGGGCGAGGAAGGTTGCAAGCCCCTCTCCAATTAACCAGCCGGGGACAAGGTTCCAGACTTTGCCCCATCAACTGCCCAGATAGAGCGAAACGGAATCCCAATGCGGGGATAGGGTGTCCGTCCAAAAACCCACTGAGATCCCAAGGGTCAGCTTTCGCAGGCCACAGCTTCCAACTACACACAGAACCGGGAGTGGACTTCTCCGTTCCATGCGAAGTTGTCCAAAAGGAAAGAGAAACACAGAGTGCAAGAGGAAGGGACACCTGTTCATCAACTTGGGTGCGGGACCCAAATGCACCCTACAAAGGCAGCCGGCCACTGGCAACTTGGTTTACTATTGCACTTGTGTGAAATTACTGAACTGTGAGTACACCATTGACCCCCGGTCCAGCCCGGCGCGCCACCTCCAGCAGCCATCACTCCCGTGTTCAGACCGCGGGACCCGGGACTACACCTCCCCTACCGGTCGAGGGGATCCCATCTTGCTGCCCCGCTCCATCTGTACCGCCCCGTGCTCAGCAGCCGAGCCGCTCGGATCTGGACCTTCAGTGGGTGGCTCGAGGGTCTCCGGACTTGGGGATCTCGCGGTCACTTAAACTGAAAGGGGGGTTGTGGTTTGGGGACTGTCACAAACCACCGGGGGGGTCACTCAGAAATCCCCCGCGCTGGCTACCAGTACGTCACAATCGGGGGGTAACAAGTGGGGTCACCCCTCCTTTATACCTCCCGACCGACAGACAGAGCACGTGACGCGCTCTCTAGCGCCCCTCTTATAGTCAGGCCAATTATGGAATTGCCCGACAATAAGCAAGGAGGCCGCTATACTACTTATGCCGATTATTGAAGGGTCCCCGGTGAGAGTAGGGTATATATTCCCCCGACCTCCGCGGGCGGAATATATAAAACCTCCCTGAATCTCACTGGCCTCCCCACAATAATCCTTGGCACAACTCGCTGCCACCAACCGATTTACGGTAACTATTAGCCGAACACACAGACGTGGGATTCAAGATCGAGATAACAGAACAGCCCAAGATTAATTATATAATTTAATCGCCTAAAGCACACTAGAAACTACAATATATACAATAGGGAATCTACAGAATATACATATGTCAGAGTACAGTTACAGATAAAGCATGGTTTACAACAGGTATGCAATTCAATCAGTTACCTTGTGCGTCTGGCCACAGGGGGGCGCTGTAGACCAGGTTTCCAGGAACTCTCTCACAGGTCTGTCCCAACCAGGCCCCCGAGCAGAAGAACACTGGAAAATGGCCGAAGTAGGGTTATCAACCTGGGCAGATCCAGGTCCCCTCCTACCTTAGTGACCTCACAGGGAAGCACTGCCACTCCCCCTGCATGGATCAGAATTATCCAGCAAAGGGGATATTGGCCATAACTTTGCCTGGGAGCGTCGTAGGCGGACGCCAATGCTCTCATTGTGACAGTTATGAATTTAGCTACAGAACGAGGGGACTCATGACCTGTCTGCCAGTTCCCCATTGGCTGATATCACGCCTGGGGCATTTCCCAATGTCCTGCTCCCATAAAAAGGGGGTGCCGGCATCGTCCACATGCGGAGACACCATTTTTATGGTTGCCATATTTATCGGAAATATGGCTTGCGAGATATGAACCATTTTTTACTGGAGTCGTTCTGTCTGGCTATTTCCATAGCCTTGCTAACTAGCTAGCAGCTCCTACTACAGGGTGACGGCAGGGAGTCATCCTGTGTCCATTGTCCCTAAGCCACCTCATTTCCATATCACAGGACATGGCCATGGATTTGTTGCTAAACCAGTTGTGTGAAGGGAAGGGGGGGGGGGGGGTGACACCAGGAGAGGGCTTCCTGACATGACTTGAATGTCATGATTTATCGTCATATCTCCGGATTTACCTCACACCTCCCCCCTTTTGAGGGCGCTAGGGGGCAGCACACTCCGGTGTTCCCCCGTGCGCCCGTCCGCGACCTCTCCTTGTCGGGACAGCCCGTCTGCGTTACCGTGGTCACGGCCCCTTTTGTGGCGAATGGTGAAGTTGTATTGCTGGAGCGCAAGGCTCCATCGCAACAATCGCCCATTCGTCCCAGAGACGGTGTGCAACCAGCTGAGGGGATTGTGGTCCGTCTCCACAATGAAGTGGCGCCCGTATAGATAGGGTTGCAGACGCTGCAGGGCCCACACTATGGCCAGGCACTCCTTTTCCATCGTGGAATAGGCCACTTCCCTTGGTAACAGCTTCCTGCTCAGGTACAAGACTGGGTGCTCTTGGCTCGCAGAGTCCACCTGGCTGAGCACCGCACCGAGGCCGAAGTCACTGGCGTCGGTCTGTACTACAAACGGCCGCGTGAAGTCGGCTGCCTGTAGCACGGGCGGGCTGGACAGGGCGTCCTTTAGGGCCCGGAAGGCTGTCTCGCAGTCCATTGTCCAATCGACTGCAGAGGGCAGCTTCTTCTTGGTGAGGTCCGTCAAGGGCTTTGCCAGGCTACTATAGCATGGAACAAACCTCCTATAGTACCCCGCGGTCCCCAAGAAGGACATCACCTGCTTCTTGGTCCTGGGGGTGGGCCAGGATGCGATGGCTTCCACTTTCTCAGGCTCGGGCTTCAGTGTTCCCCCACCTACCCGGTGACCGAGGTACTGGACCTCGCTCATGGCCAGCTGACACTTTCCCGGCTTGATGGTCAAACCTGCCCGGTGGATCCGCCTGAGCACCTGTGCTAGATGCTCTAGGTGGTCCTCCCAGGTGGGACTGAAGACGGCAATGTCATCCAGGTACGCGGCCGCGTACCCTTCAAGTCCCTTGAGCAGGGTGTTGACCATCCGCTGGAAAGTGGCAGGGGCATTCCTCATCCCGAATGGCATCACCGTGGACTCGTACAGTCCAAATGGGGTAATAAAGGCAGAGCGTTCCCTGGCCTTGTGAGTCAGGGGGATCTGCCAATATCCCCGGCTCAGGTCCATGATGGTCAGGTACTGAGCCCCGGCCAACTGATCGAGCAGGTCATCGATGCGTGGCATTGGGTACGCATCGGCGACCGTGACAGCATTGAGCCCCCTGTAGTCCACGCAGAACCGAGTGGTTCGGTCCTTCTTAGGGACGAGGACTACAGGCGAGGCCCAAGCGCTGTTGGATGCCTGGATCACCCCCAGCTCCAGCATCTCGTCAATCTCCTGGCGCATGTGTTGCTGCACCTCCAGGGAGACCCGATATGCTGAACGCCGGATCGGGGGATGATCCCCAGTGTCCACGTGATGGACAGCCAAGTCAGTCCTTCCGGGCTGGTTGGTAAACAACCCCCGGAAGGGGTGTAGGGTGGCCCACAGCTGGGACCGTTGGTCCTCCAAGAGCTGGTGGCCAACCTCCACATCCTCAATGGATCCGCCTGCCCTAACCTGGGCTAGCATATCCAAGAGGGTTTCCGCTTCTCCCTCCTCGGGCAGGTTGCACACGGGGAGCGCACATGCCTCCCGCTCATGATGTGCCTTCATCATGTTCACATGGAAGGGCTTCCGCCTTCCACGGGCAGGGTCCAGGGTGACCAGGTACGTCACAGGGTTGAGCTGCTGGTACACGAGGTATGGGCCTTCCCAGGCTGCCTGAAGCTTGTCCTGTGGTACGGGGACCAGTACCCACACCTCTTGACCCACTTGGTAGGTCCTCTCACAAGCGTTCTGGTCGTACCAACGCTTCTGATCGGCCTGGGCTTGAGCCATATGGTCGTGTACCAGTTGCGTCAAGGCCTGCATTTTGTCCCGGAAGCGCATGACATACTCGATAACCGACACTCCAGGGGTGGCCAAATCCCCTTCCCAAGCCTCTTTCACCAGAGCCAGGGGGCCCCGCACACGTCGCCCGTACAGGAGCTCAAACGGTGAGAATCCTGTTGAGGCCTGTGGAACCTCCCGGTAAGCAAATAACAGGTGTGGGAGATACCGCTCCCAGTCACGCCCATGGGAGTCGACCAACATCTTAAGCATCTGCTTTAAGGTGCCATTGAACCGCTCGCACAGGCCATTAGTCTGTGGATGGTACGGGCTGGCCACCAGATGTCGCACCTGGACTTGCTTACAGAGGGCCTCCATCAGCTGGGACATGAATTGGGTCCCCCGGTCAGTGAGCATTTCCTGGGGAAAACCCACTCGGGAGAAAATCTCCAGCAATGCGGTGGCCACCTTGTCAGCCCGAATGGACGACAAGGCCACTGCTTCTGGGTACCGGGTGGCATAGTCCACTACCGTCAGTATGAAGCGTTTCCCGGAGCTGCTGGGGATGGCCAGCGGGCCGACCAGATCCATAGCCACCCTCCTGAAAGGCTCATCGATGATTGGCAGAGATACTAGTGGGGCTTTGGGGTGTGGCCCCGCCTTCCCCACTCTCTGACAGGTTTCACACGAACGGCAGTAGGCAGCCACATCGGCCCCCATTTTTGGCCAGTAGAAATGCTGGTTTAACCTGGCCTTGGTCTTAGCGATCCCTAGGTGTCCGGCCATCGGAATCTCATGTGCGATCCGCAACAACTCCGTCCGGAACGGATAGGGTACCACCAACTGTCGGTCCCTGGGCCACGCCTCCGGTGAACCCTGCTGGACCGTGGCCCGGTACAGCCGTCCTTGGTCCCAGACCACTCGCTCCGGGTCCGAGTCCGAGGGAGGCTGTGCCGCCTGCTCCTTTAGAGCTTCCAGGCTGTCGTCAGCTTCTAACGCTGCCTGAAACCCCTGACCAGATGTGGCCAGAATCGACGAGACTGTCACATCTTCGGTCAGTACCCCGGGACCTGTGTCCTGGCCTCCACCCGACTCGGCTGCCACTTGGTCAGAAGGGGAAGAGCTATCGGACCTCCGGGAGGCCCCTTGGCTTCCAGCACTCCCACTGCGGGTGACAGCGGCCACAGCCGCTGCGACCGTGGGTCGTGCCTGCTCCTCCTCCGTTCCTGACCAAGTCGCCGGTTCAGGCAGACCTACCTGGCTTCCTGACACCCCGGTTGTGGGGGAACCATGCACCGAGATCTTACCTGGGAGCACTTCCGCTCCTGGACCGGCCCCAATCTCACCTGCCTGTTCCCCTCCTGCAGCAACAGAACCCCGGTGTGAAATCTCTGGGGACCCCACATTTGCTGTGGTAGCCCCCACCCCACACACTGGTCCTCCCCCTGCAGCACCCTGCTCTCTGCTTATCCCTGCAGAGGGCAACAGATCCCAGCTCACAGGCTGGTTACTTGTAGAGGCATTGTCACACCTTTCTCTGACCCCCTCCCCTGTCACAGCTGCAGCTGCGTGTGTGTCTATGGTGTCTGTGCAAGCAGAAATATCAGAGTTCACTCCCTCCTCCCTTACATCATTCATAGATAACACATTAACATTGTCAGGAGTCATGTCAGTACGGGCTGAAGGTTCAGCCTTTGGGGCGGGGCCAAACTGGGAGGTTATTTGCCCCAAATCTGTCCCAAGTAGCACGTTTGCAGGGATCCGATCAGTTACCCCCACCTCCCTCACCCCCCGCCCTGCGCCCCAGTCCACATAAATGTCAGCAACAGGCAGCGCCGGGTCAATGCCTCCAATCCCGGAGACAGCGAGGGTTTTTCCAGGGATCAAGTCTTGGGGGGACACCATCTCAGGCCGCACCAGAGTCACCTCCGAGGCGCTGTCTCGCAGTCCTATGGTCACAGACTGGCCGACGGTGACAGGTTGGAAGCTGTCCAGGGACCTACCACCACCCCCACCCACACAATACACCTTGGGCGGCCCTTGGGACGGGGACGGAGCCGGGGCCTTGGGACGCTGAGGGCACATGGCCTTGAAGTGTCCAGGTAGGTTGCACTGGTGGCACCGTCTTGGTTCTGCCACGGGCCTGGAGAGGGGAGTTGAGGGGGACACCCCCTGCAGTCTAGGGGCAGGTGGGGCAGTCGCAGAATTCATCTTACCCCCTCTCCAGGTGCTGCTGGTGGCCGCTCTCCTGGCCTCAGGGGCCCGGTTGTTGGTGTAGTCATCGGCAAGGGCAGCTGTAGCCGTGGACCCCTTTGGCTTCTGGTCTCGGATGAACTGGCGGAGATCCTCAGGGCAGTTCCACAAGAGTTGCTCCGTGATGAACAAGTCCAGGATCTCCGGTCCGGTGGAAAGCTGCAGGCCTTGGGTCCAGTGGTCGGCAGCTCGGGCAAGTGCCCGCCGGTGGTCAGCCCAGGAGTCCTTTGGTCCCTTCTGTAGGCTCCGGAACTTCTTGCGGTAGGACTCCGGGGTGAGGTTGTACTGTTGGATCAGGGCCCGCTTGATGGTGTCGTAGCCCTGATCTGCCTCAGCAGGCAAGTCCCCAAGGACATCCAGGGCCTTACCCCTTAAACGGGGGGTCAGGTATTTGGCCCACTGGTCCTTGTCCAGATGGTGCTGCAAGCAAGTCCGTTCAAAAGCAGTCAAGAAAGAGTCCAAGTCTCCATCCTTCTCCAGCACTGGGAAGTCCTCAACACGGACCTTTGGAAGTTTGGTGTCTCGAAGGTCACGTGTGGCTGATGAGGGCCGGAGCTGAGCTAGCTGCAGCTGGTAGTCACGCTCTGCCTGGCGCTCTTCACGCGCTGCTTGCCGCTCACGCTCGGCCATGAGTTCCTTGTAGCCCTCCCGGTCTCCAGCCTGGCGTAGGGCCATAGCCATTTGAAGAAGGCTATCCGAGCCTCCCAGGCTCGGTGGAATGGCACGTGGTGATCTGCGGCCCGCTGCGGAGCCTGGTGCTTCACTGTCCATTGCAGAGCGGAGGGCTGGCGTCTGGCTCGTTGAGGACCCTTGGGCGAGCTGCTCCTCATCTTGTCCAGCAGTGCCCGGTTGTGCAATGTCCTCTGCAGAGCTGTTTTCTGGCGTCGAGCTCCTGGAGGACTCGTGGGCAACCTCCTCATTGCTGTCCACAGCACCGTCCTCCCTCTCTTCGGCTCCTGCTTTAGCATTGGCCAGTTGCATAGCTCTGCTCCTGGTGCCATCAGCCATTCTTGCAGACTTTTGGTCACTGACACAGAACTGACACCTGATGCCTCCACACACCTTACAGTATCTGCACTCTGACACTCTAGTGTTGAGCTAGTCTGAAGACCCCAGCAGCCACAGCTGCTGCAGGCAGTCTTTAGTGTCTGGGAGTATGGGTCTCACACTCACACACACTATTATCTCGATCCCACCGCTATGCCACCAATATGTCACAAACCACCGGGGGGGTCACTCAGAAATCCCCCGCGCTGGCTACCAGTACGTCACAATCGGGGGGTAACAAGTGGGGTCACCCCTCCTTTATACCTCCCGACCGACAGACAGAGCACGTGACGCGCTCTCTAGCGCCCCTCTTATAGTCAGGCCAATTATGGAATTGCCCGACAATAAGCAAGGAGGCCGCTATACTACTTATGCCGATTATTGAAGGGTCCCCGGTGAGAGTAGGGTATATATTCCCCCGACCTCCGCGGGCGGAATATATAAAACCTCCCTGAATCTCACTGGCCTCCCCACAATAATCCTTGGCACAACTCGCTGCCACCAACCGATTTACGGTAACTATTAGCCGAACACACAGACGTGGGATTCAAGATCGAGATAACAGAACAGCCCAAGATTAATTATATAATTTAATCGCCTAAAGCACACTAGAAACTACAATATATACAATAGGGAATCTACAGAATATACATATGTCAGAGTACAGTTACAGATAAAGCATGGTTTACAACAGGTATGCAATTCAATCAGTTACCTTGTGCGTCTGGCCACAGGGGGGCGCTGTAGACCAGGTTTCCAGGAACTCTCTCACAGGTCTGTCCCAACCAGGCCCCCGAGCAGAAGAACACTGGAAAATGGCCGAAGTAGGGTTATCAACCTGGGCAGATCCAGGTCCCCTCCTACCTTAGTGACCTCACAGGGAAGCACTGCCACTCCCCCTGCATGGATCAGAATTATCCAGCAAAGGGGATATTGGCCATAACTTTGCCTGGGAGCGTCGTAGGCGGACGCCAATGCTCTCATTGTGACAGTTATGAATTTAGCTACAGAACGAGGGGACTCATGACCTGTCTGCCAGTTCCCCATTGGCTGATATCACGCCTGGGGCATTTCCCAATGTCCTGCTCCCATAAAAAGGGGGTGCCGGCATCGTCCACATGCGGAGACACCATTTTTATGGTTGCCATATTTATCGGAAATATGGCTTGCGAGATATGAACCATTTTTTACTGGAGTCGTTCTGTCTGGCTATTTCCATAGCCTTGCTAACTAGCTAGCAGCTCCTACTACAGGGTGACGGCAGGGAGTCATCCTGTGTCCATTGTCCCTAAGCCACCTCATTTCCATATCACAGGACATGGCCATGGATTTGTTGCTAAACCAGTTGTGTGAAGGGAAGGGGGGGGGGGGGGTGACACCAGGAGAGGGCTTCCTGACATGACTTGAATGTCATGATTTATCGTCATATCTCCGGATTTACCTCACAGGGACGTAGGTGTACGGCCGGAGCCATGTTAAGTTCGTGACGCCACCCACGGGATGTGGTGAAGGTGGACACCACCGCTGCAGTTACGGGGCACCCGGGGGAGATTTTTGGCAGCAAGTTGTTAACCCCTCCGTGGGCAGGGATGGTGGCCCCGGGACCCGTTGGGGGTGTTTGGCGGTGCAGGGAGATGGGCGACCGGAGGGTGCTGTTGTACTCACTATTAGTAAACACACGAGTCTCTGGTAAACCAAGGTGATGGTGGTCGGTGCCCGCAGCCAGCTGCGGTCTGGTCCCCCACCCGGCTGGTGGTCATTGTCTTTCTCCTGCACCTGTGTTGGATGGTGGACTGCCTGTGCTTGCAACTTCAGTAGTCTGCTCCTGGCTTGTGGTCGCCTAAGGAGCCCTTTGCCCGCAGACGCTGGCCCGTGGGATCTCTGAGCCGTGGCGGTGACTGCTTATCCCCCTCATTGGGCTGTTGCATTCACTCGAGACTTTGGGTGGGACAGGACCTCTAGTTAATTAGCTAGCCCCCAGTAGCTTCTGGACCTAGCTTCAGGGTCTTAGTACCCCTCTTTGTTCTCTGGTTTCCGAGTCGGTTCCCTGGGTCGGTACCGGCGGGCCACTACCCTGTCCCGGTCCACCTCGGTTACACCGAGCCGTCTTCCCGGCTCCTGCAGACGGAGACCGCCGTCTGCCTCCTAGTCAACGGTACCAGGGCTCCTACTTTCCTTTCCAGGGGATCCCGTCTTGCTGCCCCGCTCCATCAGCCCCAGGCGCCCCATCACCAGGCAGCGGCAGTGTCACCATCCCTCACCGCAACTCATGGGTGGCTTCACAGACACCTCCCCTGTAAATATCCCCTTTCCGACAGTTGTGAGGACGGACGGCCGTGCAAGCCCGAGTCCGGTCACCACTCGAGCACACAGCAGCGAACCCGGATACGAGCAGGCCCTCGAAAGAAGCGGCAGCGGCCCCCGCCCGCAACATAAGCACCCATGCAGTATATCATATAAATAGTAGCGTATACCTGCATATGTCAACAAATAGTTGGTGAATCTAAGGCCCCAGCTACATAGATTATCAATCGCTATACTTATCCTATTGTCTCCAAACATTCTCAGCTAAATGTCCTCAGTAGTACTTAAGACCCATGTCCCGACGCGTTTTCCCCCGTCCTTCTGGAGTTCATTGGGTGACCTGTGTGACAGGAAGATTTAAATTACTGTAGGAGTGTGAGAGTGTGGATGTAAGGCCTGCAGTTTTGCTTCCTGTCCATAAGGGGGTCTCTGTGCAGGCTGGACAAAAGAGTACTGGATCTGGTTGCGAGAAAGAGACTGTCTGGTGAGCATTTCGGATACAGCACTGTGACTTTAAAAGGAGAGCTCCCGTTTTCTGTATGTTATGGACTGGTTGACTTGACCGGTGCTCTCCCTCTGAACTGTGAACTTGGACTATCCCTGTCCCAAAAAGGGCAGGAAAGGGAGAAAGATTGGGAGAAGAGTTTAGGCGGGAAGAGGAGCAGTTGGATCACCTGAAGGAAGTGAGACAGAAGGGACACTGTGTTTTGTCCAAGAGCGGTGGTTTGAGGAGAGGTACGGTGCCGGCTGCGAGAGAGCCCTGATCACCATCAAGCAATTACCGGACCGAGACGTTCCTGAGGTCAGCATATCTGAGGAAGAAAGAGTTGCTCCCTGCCCTGCAAGGAGAAATGCGCACCGACAAGCATCACAGCACCGAGCTCCCGAGAGTGGACTTGACTCCCGAAACTGGACTATAAGTCTTTCCCAGGGCATAAGGGGGCTTTACACGCTACGATATCATTAATATTTATCGTCGGGGTCACGACGTAAGTGATGCACATCCGGCGTCATTAACGATATCGCAGCGTGTGACACTTATGTGCGATCTAAAACGATCGCAAAAGCAGCCAAAATCGTTTGCTGCTGAGAGGTCGTCCTAAAACAAAAAATCGTTTACCTCTCATTAGCGATGTTGTTCCTCGTTCCTGCGGCAGCACACATCGCTACGTGTGACACCGCAGGAGCGAGGAACATCTCCTTACCTGCGTCCACCGGCAATGCGGAAGTAGGAGGTGGGCAGGATGTTTACGTCCCGCTCATCTCCGCCCCTCCGCTTCTATTGGCCGACTGCTGTGTGACGTCGCTGTGACGCCGCACGACACGCCCCCTTAGAAAGGAGGCGGATCGCTGGCCAGAGCGACGTCGCTAGGCAAGTAAGCCGTATGATGGGGGAGCGCGATTTTGTGCACGATGGGCAGCGATATGCCCGTGTCGCACAAACGATGGGGGAGGGTACGCACGCTAGCGATATTGGTACCGATATTGCTACCGTGTAAAGCCCCCTATAGTGTAGGCCTCTTTAGCTGGAATGGGGTATCTGCGCGGCTTGAGTAACGAAGGCTAGTTAGGTTGCTAGTGCAGTGTAGTTGTGATTAATTTGAGTTTTTCCAGTTTATTGTTGTGGTGATCTTTGTAATAGCTGTGGCAACATACTGTTGGCGTGATACAGCTAGGATTTATAGTTTTTTAAGACTTTACTGTCGCCAGTATAATTACCCCAGTCACTTGTATAAATGCTTATTTCCTGACTGTTAATAAAAACCTACCCTTGGTTCTGCAATCTAATTTTGGGTACCGTAATTGCATCCTACACTAGGGTGATCTCTTGGTCACCGCTACACTTGTAAGAGGTGCTAGTGCCACATCGGTAAAGCATGCATTTGCTACAGGACTGAGAACTGAAATCCAGAAGACATCCTCGGGTGTTGCCAGCACAAGACCTCTTGTTGAACATATTCCTGTCTTGACTTTTCCAGATGGTTGTTGGCCACCAAAGATACAGATACTCCGTTTGAATTTACTGATACCCTCCTTTGGCCCTTCACTCCCTGTAACGGGCAAATGGAATCGTAAGCAATGTGCGCACGCTGCGGTTTTTTTTACGCTGCGTTTTTTGCTGCAAAAAACGCACCCGCGGCAAAAACGCATCGGTAAAAACGCATGCGTTTTTGCCGCGTTTCGGTGTGTTTTTGGTTGCGTTTTTGATTTCTTCGTTTTTCTGCATTTTTACAATGCATTGCATGGGTGGAAAATGCAGTAAAACGCAGAAAAGAATTGACATGACCATTTTTTTTTCAGCTCAAAAACGCAGCTAAAAAAAAAAAGTTGTGTGCGGACAGCAAAAATGAAAACTCATAGGCTTTGCTGGGGAAGCAAAGTCCCTCAGTTTTGAGCCCAAAAACGCACAACAACGCACCTGAAAAACGTGCAAATATGCCGCGAAAAACGCACTGTGCGCACATAGCCTAAAGGGAGTGTTACACGCAGCGATATCGCTAGTGATATCGCTGGTGAAAGCACCCGCCCCTGTCGTTTGTGCGTCACGGGCAAATCGCTGCCTGTGGCGCACAATATCGTTCGGAGCCGTCACACGTACTTACCTGACTAGCGACGTCACTGTTGCCGGTGAACCGCCTTCTTTCTAAGGGGGCGATTCATGTGGCGTCACTGCGGCGTCACTAAGCGGCCACCCAATAGAAGCGGAGGGGTGGAGATGAGCTGCTGAAAGATCCCACCCACCTCTTTCTTTCCTCATTGCCGGCGGCCGCAAGTAAGCTGTAGTTCGTCGTTCCCGAGGTGTCACACGTAGCGATGTGTGCTGCCTCAGGAACGACGAACAACCTGCGGCCACAACATTCAACGATAATTTGAAAATGAACGACGTGTCAACGATCAACGATAAGGTGAGTATTTTTGATCGTTAACGGTCGCTCGTTGGTGTCACACGCAACGACGTCGCTAACGATGTGCATCTCGGAATCCGTGACCCCGGTGATATATTGTTAGATATGTCGTTGCATGTGACGGGACCTTAAGTCTTGAGCTCAGGCCCCGTGAGGACATTTTTGGCTGGAAGTGTGCACACATCCGTTAGTGGTTGGCGCCAACCTAGGTTAGATAGGCTGCAGCCGTTTAGACAGAAACTGAACTTGTTCTCACAGTACACTGCAGTTGCTTTTAAAGTTTGGCACCTGGATAGCCTGCTACTGTGTATGGGGTACAGAGGAGAGTGAGGTTAGCACTACATTTAAGTTTGTAAGCCCTTGTGGTGACCCACCAACAGGTCTTTCTGTGCACTTATTATTTTTTCATAGCCCAAACTGAAGGCCCCGTTACACGCTACAATTTATCTGACGATCTCTTAAACGATGTGACACGCCCAGATCGTTGAAACGACTTGCCGAGATCGCATATAGGTCGTTTAGTAGCGGTCACACGTACACATCTCACAAACGACGCAACATCGTTCAACGATATATTGTGTGACCAAGGCGGTCGTGTGGATGTTGTTTGTCATTGGCAGGGTGTCAAACGTAGCAATATGTCTGTTGCGTTCAAAACGACGAACGAGATTTTGAAAATGAACGACGTGTCAACGATTAACGATTTTCACTATATTTGCGATTGTTCAGAGTCGCTCGTAGGTGTCATACGCAATGACGTCGCTAACGATTACGTAAGTGCGTCAAGGAAACCGTGACCCTGACGACATATTGTCAGATAAATCGTAGCATGTAACGGGGCCTTAAGTAGTATTCGCGCCCTTGCACTAGGCAAATCGTGCATTAGGTAAATTTTTCCTGAGCACTCCAGATACATTGGAAAGTGTCGCTGGGGTCGCACAGTGGTCCCGTTCTTTACTGGCTGGATGTACGTTATATTTCCTTTGTGATTATTTCCATGATTTACTTTGTGCTACTTATTGCAATCCACTTTTATCATAAAAACGCACTTCCCCGACATTGTCTGGTCTCTGTCCTGGCAACCCACTCTATTCTGAAAGGAAACTCTCTGGTTCACAGTAGCGCTGATGATATATTCTCTCCTTTGGATGTAGAATATCAGTGTATGTACACGTGGACTCCCGGGTACCTACCATATTTCCTGTTTAAGCCATGTGGTCACTTCCTCAAATAGAGAAAATTATGTGATAGGGCGGTCATGGAACACACACTGCTCTCCATCGTACATGCCTGGAATGCAAATACGACGCAAGCAACATCGGAACCCGCAAATATATAGAATGCCTGTCATGGGTGTGTCATGGGTAACAGACAGTCATGTGGTTCCTGGCCATAGAAGGTCACAGTGTTTGGCTGCACAAAATGCTCCCTAACATTCTATTGTTCCTGCTGTCAGTATACCTTGGTATAGGTAGCTATCCTGCTGGATTCATCTCTCCCCTTTTGGACTCAGCAGGAGCTTGGCTTGCCTTCCACCCAGCTGCCGAGCATCAGTATTCTCTTGGTGCTTAAATACCCCTTCCTCCCTTGGACTGGTGCTGGTGATATTTTTCAGTTCATTCAAGCCAAGGTTGCAAGCAGGTGACTTATACTCCTCTGTGGTATCTTTGCTGAATTTCTACCTGTGTCACCCGAGGATAAGTAGTTCATGAATTTTCCCCCTGTGTGTCCTACTTGTATCTTCTGTAGTGTTTAGTGAGGTTGACAAAGCGCTCACCACATCCATTCCCTATTTAGAGACCAGCACTAGGGATACCTGGAGTCAGGTATCCGGCTCAACGCATAGGTGTGGAACCTAACTAGGGTAGATTATTTTCCTTTTCCAATCCCCCTGTCTCAGAGAACATGTAATAACCGCGATGACATGGAACGAGATAGATCCCAAGTCACCACCATGCCTAAACTAATGTTAAAACTATAAATAATTTCATTGTTATGCAAAATGATTTCTAGAAAAAAATATATAGTCAGGTATATGAATAACCAATTATACCAAATTGCTGAAAATGATTGTTTTCATATGTAGTTTGAAACACAGTTATTAAATGAAACATAAACAACTGTGGGAGGCTTAAACTGGGTGAGAAACCGCCGAACTCTACTACAAAGGTGAGATTCTGGAAGACAGTTTCATGTCTCAGGTCACACACCATGGCAAGACTGAACAAAATAAGATACAAGGTAGTTGTATTGCATTAGCAAGGTTTCTCCAAGGTTGAGATCTTAAAGCAGACTTGGGTTTCAAGATGTCCTGTCAGCTCTTTTGAAGAAGCATCAAAAACTGAGCAACATTGAGTACCATAGACACAGTGGTCAGCCAAGAAAACAGTGCAGCAAATTAAAGACAAATCCAGCTTTCTTGGCTTCGAAATTGGAAGATGTCCAGCAGTCCCATCAATTCGGAATGAACACAAAACCTCAAGTCTGTTTCTGTAACGCCTGCCTGGAGCCACAGACTCAGACTGGTTGTAAAGGGAGGCTAGAGGAAAGCCGTTCACAAAGCAGGACCCCGAGAACTCTGCAACCTTTTAACCCCTATACAGGGATTTGGAATTACACAGAGCCCCAGAGATCACCACCTGTGGTAGGCTGTAGTCCGTGGTAGTCAGGCACGGTCAAAAACCAGGAAATGTAATACAGGAACAGAATCATCAGGCAAGGGCGTAATGAGGAAACAAAGCATAGGTCAAATCTGGGACTGGCAGCAAGGTACAAAAACGGCAGACAGGAGGGTAGTCAGAAAACAAGCAGAGGTCAGCACACGGGAATCACTATACAAACAGAACAGGAACCAGGAATACAGAACTATCTCAGGCAGTGGTCAGCAGACAGGAGAGGGAATAAGAAGGGTGTGGTGTCTTCCAATTGGTTGTAGCTGAATGATGGTAACTAGCTGGAAGACACACACCACCTACAGTCAGCCAGTGGTACTGCAGATCCCATGGAAACCCAACTCAGTGGATGAGCGGAACCTACGCCCACTAGCGCCGCTGGCACCGACTCCTCTCCAACCACCAGCACTATCCATGGCAGGAACACGGCGTCGCCTGGTGATCGAAGCAGAAGTCGATGGAGCTGACTCCCGTGGGGACGTAACAGGTTCCCAGTCAGCTTAGGGTTAACATACTATTAAACACATTTTGCCAAAGGCAGCAAGAGGTACCTTAACTAAACACCATTAAAAATTACCTTTTGTTCCCTAATTTAATAAATGATCAAAAAATGTTTAAAACAATTTCCGATAGCAAGGTGGTATACTTAATATAGTCAATATAAAAATATTAGTAAATTGTCTCTCAAGGATTTGCATGGCCGCAGACCAGACACCTCTGTTCATTTATCTATCTGGATTTAATCCTATGCTGCAACTGTTATTTAAACATTTTCAACTACTAGCCTCCCCAACATGTTTCACCATGACTGGCTTCATCAGGGGATTGAGGCTATAATGAACCAAATCCGAGACAGTCACATCTCTTAACGGTTAGGGTCTGATGTCATTAGAGGTTAACCAAACAGTATGATACTTAAAATGTATATTCTCCCAAAGTTACTGGTCATTAGTTAAAGGGAATTAGGTGATATTATGTTACATTATATGGGTACACATATCAGTCACTAATCCCTAAGCATAACCTATTGGTCTCATAAAAACACACATATATAATTTTCAGTCTATTGCAGACATTGGGAATATTTGCAGTTCCTTCAGTTTTCAGATTGCTCTGAACTCTTCTCCACTCCCGGCCCTTATTATACATCCTATGGCTCATTTATGAGTTTGAATTCGCTATATATAAATATATTTATTCCATTAATTTATTAAACATTTTTAATTAATTAATTAATTAATTAAACGTCAATATGTATGACGATTATGTGCTTGTAAAAGTTTTTTGTAAAATGTATTACGTAACACAACAACCCTGTGGTCTGTTTTCCTGGTGACCTTTTTTGAAAAGCCCTGGAATTTAAAATGTCATTACATTCTTGTAAGTCATATGCTTATTGTCCTGATGAAGAGGTCGGAGACTTCGAAACGCGTTGGATGAATAAAGCATTACTTCCATACTGCATTGATTGGCTCTTAGCGCAGTACCAAACACCATCCCTTACTGTATAGGATTTCATGAAGAGACAGAAGGATTTCGATAAGAGGCTTCCACAGAAGATCTAGGATTAGATGGTCCTGCTGAGTTCTTGAGAATTTATGCTGTTTTGAAGGCAAAGGGCGGTCACACCGAATATAGACTCATCCATAAAGGATCTGTTGCGTCTCGACCTTGTAGTCTCAGGAGGCCTGAATGTCACATGACTATAGTAAACTATAAAAGCTGTACACTAAACACTATATTATGAGGAAATATTGGTAAAGCATAACCGCTATAGGAATATTAGAACAATAAAAAATACATGTGGCTAACTGGAAAAAATGGAAAACATGAATAATGAAAATTGCATAACTGCTAAGAATATTTGAAATAGAAGAGATATTTAGCAAATGTATTGCTCAATGCAATTGTGCCCGAATACCATGACAAGGTAATCTCTTACTATTCGGGAACCTAACCATGAATGCCTCTCTATGTGCGACTAAAAATCTGCAGGTCCAGATAGGCTCCTGGCTATATAAAGTCATCATTACTATTAAATGTGACATGAAACTCATAGTGGGTGGTGGCCCCTGTTTTGTATTGGAGCCAAAAAAAACGACACCACTGTCCGTTCCAGATTGCCCAATTTACTAGGAACATTTCCTGCAGCTCCTAGCTACAAAACAATGCCCTAAACTTCTCTGCCCTTTGCACGCGTTCTCAGAAATAAGTCATCTAATATCAGACGCTGGATTCCAGAGAGATATTAATACACTGACGGCTTTACAAGCAGATAGGCAGCCAGTGTTTGTGTGTACACAGACTCATTAGAGGGAAATTCACGTATCTCCCAGATCAGCAATAACAGAATTCCAGGAGCTGATAAGAGTCACCCCACACGACGTCACCCAGTATTACCCAGCGTCATCTCACCAGATCTCCAATCACGGCCTCCAGATTGGTAAGAATCAGAAAAGCCACTCCTCGAAGTGACACGTCATAAACACGCTGTATTGCTGAGTAACAGTAAGAAGGCAGGATGCTACCTTATTGAATACGTTGGTACTCAATGGTACAGACAATCACTAATGCGGTCAATTACAGGTGTCAGTGGCTTTTACACCTTGAACTTATAGATTTAATGTTTGTTTTTCATAAATTGCCTATAAAAACCAGTTACTATGACATTTTTGGAATAAAAGTAGCTCTAATTTTGTAATTCTGTCTATTTTTTATTCCATTCATACAAGTTGCGCTATTTTGCCTAGTGGCTCACAGAAAAGGCTTGCTCCTAGTCCTATTTTTTACTTTTAAAAGCTTCAGCATGTGCTCTCAATGCTCCAAAGCACCTAAAATATATAAAATAAAAAAAACAAAAATCAATTTTGCAAATGTTAAAAATGTCCCACAATTTTTTTTTCTAAGCAGAGCTAGGTATCTCTACGTTAATAGACAAGGAATAAATGATGTAGAGAGTCTAATTCTGCAGTCATGTATTATTCCTACCCATCTGTCCTCTGTTCTATCTAATCCAAGCCTAAATTGCAATTTTTTATTAAAAAAAAACCCTGTTGTTTAAAACCATCAACAGCATAAAGGTAGTGCTAAAGCCCAGATCCAGCTATAACAATATGTCAGATCAAATTTGGATAAAAAGCAAGAAATATTTGTCTGATCATCCTCATCCTTCTGGTTTAAGGTTACAAGATATAAATCAAAATTAAAACAGCATAAGTAAAGCAAGATATTTACATAGTCACTCCACATTTTGTCTGGTCTGGATGTCTGGAAAATAATATAAGTTGTTTGTTGCCCAAATGAGTGAAATGTTCTTTATATATATATATATATTTACAGTACAGTATATACATATTATATATATACAGTATATATATATATATATACACACCATATACATATATACATATATATATATGTATATATATATATATTTACAGTATATGCTTTTATATATAATATATATATATATATATATATATATATATATATATATATATATACAGTATATACATATTAGTTGTCGCCTGGGATATTAAGTAGTTATTCTTAACTATAATAACAAAACAAAATGAGTAAACAAAAAATTATTTTGCCCATAAAATTCACAAACTAAACAGGCGTCACCACCAAAATCATATTAACTCACACATAAGCTGTCCTATACAGACAATGCCCTCTGTTGCCTACAGCAACCAATCAGAGCTCCTTGAACAAAAAGAAAGCAGAGCTGTGATTGGTTGAAATAGGTTACCTGCTAAATATCCAGGGTAAATGTCAAAACAGCCAATATATTATCTCAAACATTCAAACAATTCCTGAGTGTCTCTTTCTATGTGTGTCTTTGTGTGTGTGTCTTTCGGTGTGTGTGTGTGTCTCTTTCTGTCTGTGTGTTTCTGTATGTGTCTCTTTCTGTCTGTGTTTTTCAGTGTGTGTCTTTCTGTCTGTGAGTGTTTCTTTCTGTCTGTGTGTCTCTTTCTGTGTGTGTTTCTGTGTGTGTCTGTTTCTGTGTGTGTCTTTCAGTGTTTTTCTTTGTGTGTGTCTCTTTCTGTGTGTGTCTCTTTCTGTGTGTGTCTTTCAGTGTTTTTCTTTGTGTGTGTCTCTTTCTGTGTGTGTCTCTTTCTGTGTGTGTCTTTGTGTGTGCGTCTTTCGGTGTGAATCTTCCTGTGTGTGTCTCTTTCTGTGTGTGTGTTTTTCGGTGTGTGTTTATATGTGTGTGTTTCTTTCTGTCTATGTGTCTCTTTCTGTGTGTCTGTTTCTGTGTGTGTCTTTCAGTGTTTGTCTTTCTGTGTGTGTCTCTTTGTATGTCTTTTTCTGTGTACGTGTCTTTTTCTGTGTACGTGGCTCTTTCTGTGTGCCTCTTCTGTGTTTGTCTCTTTCTGTGTGTGTCTTTGTGTGTGTCTTTTTGTTTGTCTATGTGTGTGTCTCTTTCTGTGTGTGTGGGTCTCTTTGTGTGTCTCTTTCTCTGTCCATAATAGGAGTCTATAATAACAGATCCGTTCCCAGCTCCATTGACTTTAATGTAAGCAGGTTTGTGGTGAATAACTGTAAAATGTGGGGTTGAATTTTCCACTAAAAACATAGTCTATAATGTTCCTTGAGTGAAATGAGGTGGGTGTGCCAAATTTCATGATTGCAAATACTATGGTGCGGATTCCTTTAGCAGACATACACACATACAGTGGGGAAAAAAAGTATTTAGTCAGCCACCTGTCAGGTTTCCGGGATTTCCAGTTCTCTTTTGAAAGAGCTTGCCCTCGGTTAACATGGAGTTTACTGTTCTGTTGCCCTACTTCCTGTCCAGCTGCTTAAAAGGCCGCCTCTAAGCCTAGTCCAGTGCCTGAGTATACTGCTTGCTGTGTGCTCCTGCTTTGCTGCTCCTAATTCCTGATTGCCTTTGGATCCTCCTGAAAGACTACCGACACCGACTCTGGACCGTACCCGGTTTCTTCAAGCTGTGCCCGGACTCCGTCTGCCGTCTTTGGTCAGCACTTCTGCCCGGTTCCTTCCGGTTCGTAACCACTCTGGACTATCATCCCGTACGGACACTTCTGGACTTTACCACTTGCCCCTTGTGTCCCGGCTGCTGCGCATTTAGGCCTTCCGGGGTGATTGCCAGACAGTCCCTGTATAGGGGTTCGCTCTTGGTGGTCTCCCTGGGGGAGTCCGGTGCGTGGCCCCGGGAATTCCCTTCGCTCCGTTTCGGGAAGGTATTTCGTGTGTTATTGTTCTACTGTGTTTGTTCTGTTGTGTACCTATCGTGGTTACATATTATAAACATCTTTGTACCAAGAACTCGTCTCTGGTTGTCATTGCCCTAACGCTATCGAAATCCTCAGAACATACAATAGTATTACATTATACTCAGGCTACAAAAGGATTTCGCTGGGGCAATGACTGAGACACGAGTAGATCAGCTCTTTTCCATGATTAACTCCTTGCAGCAGGAGATGGAGGCGGTACAAACTAAACTTAGAGATGTGGAGGCACAGCTGGGCCATGATCACCAGGTACTGGGTCCGGCTATTCAGGATTTGCAAGTCAGAGTGGAGGCTCAGGAAGCCGTCCCCACTACGTCCGTATCAGCTGCCAGTATGCCTAGGTTACCCCCATTCCGTTTCAATGGTGATCGTAGTCAGTTTCGTGGATTTGTTAACCAATGTATACTGTTTTTTGATGTACATGCTGATTATTACCGTTCTGACCGGTCAAAAGTGTTATGTATAATCATGTTATTAACCTCACGAGCACTGGCTTGGGCTAATCCTATGATAGAGAATCGGGATATCCGTTTAAATCACCTGGATGACTTTCTGACCGCAATGGCGCAAATGTTTGATGATCCGAATCGCCGTGCTACCGCTGAATCGGCTCTCCTTTCCTTACGTCAGGGAAAGCGTTCTGTCGTTGAATACGCCACTGAGTTCAAGAGGTTAGTGGTAGACACCGACTGGGGAAACAATGCATTATTGTCTGTTTTCAAAAAAGGTTTGTCCGGTACCATCAAGGACGAGTTAGCTCGTTCCGAATCTCCAGGGGATTTTGAACTGTTTCTCCAGCACTGTGTGCGTATTGATACCCGCTTGACGGAACGTAGACAGGAAAAATGGGCAGCTGTAAACCGGGTAACCAACTTTGCGTTTCCTTCCAGAGAACCCGCTCTCAGGACACCACGGGAGGCCGAGGACGTTCCTATGCAAGTGGACTCTCTGCAAAAGCGAGAGACCAACGAACGTCGTGAACACCGGCTCCGTGAGCGTTTGTGTTTCTATTGCGGTCAATCGGACCATTTCTTGATCGACTGCCCGAGACGTCCAAATCGCCCAAATAAGGTATTGGCAGCCATGGCAGAGTGTGACAACACGGACGCAGAGTCCGATATCTCTGAGGCAAGTGGACACCTGGATGCGGTATTTCCCTTGACTGTAATGTCAACATCACCGAAGGACTCAGAAGGGAAATATACCCATTGCTCGCTTCCCATTCAGATCCGGTGGGAGGGACAGCTAATACCTACATCTGCAATGATAGACTCTGGGGCAGGGGGAAATTTCATGGACTCTTCTTTTGCCAGGAAACACGGTATCCGGACTCAGCAAAGATCCTCACCGGTTACCATGGAGACGGTAGACGGATCTCCGTTAGTTTCTGGACCAGTTGATCGGGAAACAGTACCCCTAGAATGCGTGATGAAGCCAGGTCAGCAGGAGACCCTTGTTTTCATGTTGATTTCATCTCCTCATTTTCCGATTATTTTAGGAATTCCGTGGCTACGGTCTACAAATCCAGTCATCGATTCGGAGACTAAGGAAATATCCTTCCCACCGCAGAGTGGTCCGACCATTAGTCCAACTGTACCGGTTCCAGTAACACCGAATGCGGAGGGCACTGTACAGGTACCTGTTTTACCCCCGGTTTATCATGACTTCGCTGATATATGCGACAAAAGAAAGGCCGATCGGCTTCCCCCGCATAGACCGTATGATTGCCCCATAGACTTACTCCCAGGGGCGGAGATCCCGTTTGGTCATGTCTACCCATTGGCGGCACCTGAGCTAGAAGCACTAAAAGAGTACATCGATGAAAGTCTAGCCAAGGGATTTATTCGCCCGTCTACCTCACCAGCAGGGGCACCCATCTTTTTCGTGAAAAAGAAAGAGGGGACTCTGAGACCCTGTATTGACTACCGGGAACTGAATAAAATAACCATCCGGAACCGGTATCCGTTACCGTTGATTCCTGAGCTATTGGAGAGAGTCCAACAGGCAAAAATATTCACTAAATTGGATCTCCGTGGGGCATATAATCTACTTCGCATACGTCCCGGAGACGAGTGGAAGACCGCGTTCCGATGTCGGTATGGACATTATGAGTACCTAGTGATGCCTTTTGGACTTTGTAACGCTCCCGCGGCTTTCCAACATCTAGTTAACGATATTTTTAGAGATATAATGGACCAATTCATGGTGATTTATCTGGATGATATCCTGATCTTTTCTGATTCCCTACAGGAACACCAGGAGCACGTCAAGACCGTACTTACCCGTCTGAGGGATAACCACCTGTACATTAAACTGGAGAAATGCGAATTCCATTGCTCACAAATACAATTCTTAGGTTATGTCATCTCTCCTCAGGGACTGAACATGGAGTCTGGCAAGATACAAGCAATTCTAGACTGGCCGGAACCGGGAAACATCAAAGAGGTACAACGCTTTGTCGGTTTTGCCAACTTTTACCGACGCTTTATCCGTAACTTTTCAGAGATCGTCCGTCCCATCACTCTGTTAACCAAGAAAGGACAGAAGTTTGTGTGGTCCGCCCAGGCCCAGGAAGCTTTCCATCGTCTCAAGGTTTGTTTTACCTCAGCGCCAATATTAGTACATCCGAATCCCGCACTTCCCTTTATCGTGGAAGTCGACGCTTCCGACTATGCATTAGGGGCAATCCTTTCTCAAAGGACTGGGGACAAGAGTCTCTTGCATCCGTGTGCTTTCTTTTCTCGCCGGTTGTCCCCTGCAGAAAGGAACTATGACATTGCGGACAAGGAATTGTTGGCGATTATTTCAGCTTTTAAGGAATGGAGACACCACTTACAGGGAGCTGCGCAGCAAGTGATAGTACTCACAGATCATCGTAACCTGGAATTTCTTAAGTCTGCCAGGTGCCTGTCTCCACGGCAAGCCCGTTGGAGCCTATTCCTTAACCAGTTCAATTTTATCGTTACATACCGTCCAGGTTCACGTAATGGGAAAGCCGATGCCTTGTCCCGAATCCACGCCGTGGACTCCGTGCCTGGAACCCCGTCTCAGACCGTGTTATCGGATGCCAATTTCGTTGGAGTAATCCAGGACCAGGACTTGTGGAAGGACATCAAGCTGGCCTATGATGGTGACGTATTTCTTGCTGCCCCCCCGAATGATGTAACTCTTGTTCTTCGGAATGGTGTGTGGTTGAGAGAGCGACGCATTTATGTCCCGGAGGCCGTAAGACTTCGGGTTCTCAAGTTGGTCCATGACTCCGTGTTGGCTGGTCATAGGGGGGTACAGAAGACGCAGGAATTTCTGAGCCGTTTTTTCTGGTGGCCTACCTGTTTAAAGGATGTAAAGGACTATGTCCACTCATGTGTGGTTTGTGCCCGGTGCAAGGTCCCTCGTGTGGCTCCTACGGGACTCCTCCAACCATTACCCGTTCCATCTCGCCCTTGGGGATCTATCTCAATGGATTTTATTGTGGAGTTGCCAGTCTCAGGCGGTCACAATACCATTTTAGTGGTGGTGGATCGGTTGACAAAAGCTGCTCACTTTATTCCGTGTACCGGTCTTCCCTCAGCCGCAGAGACAGTGGATTTGGTTATCCAGAACGTATTCCGATTGCATGGGGTACCAGACGAGATCATCTCTGACCGGGGCGTGCAGTTCACGTCTAGGTTCTGGAAGGGGTTTTGTACGGCACTCCAGATTGATGTCTGTTTGTCTTCTGCATACCATCCTCAGACAAATGGGCAAACCGAACGGACTAATCAAACCCTGGAACAATACCTTCGATGTTATGTCAGCCATCTGCAGGACGATTGGTTGAAGATGCTTCCGTTGGCAGAGTTCTCGTATAACAACACTCAGAGCAGCTCCACTAAGGTAACGCCCTTTTTCGCTAACTTGGGTTACCATCCGAATGTTTTGCCTAGGTCACCGGTTGCGGTTTCGGTGCCAGCGGTGGAGGACAGATTGACAGAGCTACGACAAAATCTGGAGGTTCTAAAGGACACTGTGGCTACGGCTCAGGAGCGTTACAAGAGGTCGGCAGACACTCACCGGAAACCGGCACCCATGTATAAGGTAGGGGACTCTGTATGGTTATCCACCAAAAACCTGAGATTGGGTGTTCCTTCGCAGAAGCTGGGACAAAAATTCATCGGTCCGTTTAAGATCACCGGGATCGTGAGCCCTGTGGCCTGTCGGCTGCGGTTACCGCACCATCTAAAGGTACACCCGGTCTTTCATGTTTCTCTCCTCAAACCCGTTTCTCCTAATACGTTTCATGGTCGTGTCGTGCCTCCTCCTCCGCCTGTGATGGTTGACGGCGAGGAGCAGTTCGTGGTTGAGGACATTATTGACTCCCGGCTCCATCGTCGTCGGCTTCAGTATCTGGTACGTTGGCAGGGGTACGCCCCCGAGGACGATTCCTGGGAACCGGTGGGTAACATTCGGGCACCCCGGAAGATTGCTCAGTTTCATCGGCGGTACCCGGACAAGCCAGGCCCTGATCCGTCCTGAGGCCGTTTCTGGGGGGGGGAGTAATGTCAGGTTTCCGGGATTTCCAGTTCTCTTTTGAAAGAGCTTGCCCTCGGTTAACATGGAGTTTACTGTTCTGTTGCCCTACTTCCTGTCCAGCTGCTTAAAAGGCCGCCTCTAAGCCTAGTCCAGTGCCTGAGTATACTGCTTGCTGTGTGCTCCTGCTTTGCTGCTCCTAATTCCTGATTGCCTTTGGATCCTCCTGAAAGACTACCGACACCGACTCTGGACCGTACCCGGTTTCTTCAAGCTGTGCCCGGACTCCGTCTGCCGTCTTTGGTCAGCACTTCTGCCCGGTTCCTTCCGGTTTGTAACCACTCTGGACTATCATCCCGTACGGACACTTCTGGACTTTACCACTTGCCCCTTGTGTCCCGGCTGCTGCGCATTTAGGCCTTCCGGGGTGATTGCCAGACAGTCCCTGTATAGGGGTTCGCTCTTGGTGGTCTCCCTGGGGGAGTCCGGTGCGTGGCCCCGGGAATTCCCTTCGCTCCGTTTCGGGAAGGTATTTCGTGTGTTATTGTTCTACTGTGTTTGTTCTGTTGTGTACCTATAGTGGTTACATATTATAAACATCTTTGTACCAAGAACTCGTCTCTGGTTGTCATTGCCCTAACGCTATCGAAATCCTCAGAACATACAATAGTATTACACCACCAATTGTACAAGTTCTTACACTTAAAAAGATGAGAGAGGTAATTGACATCATAGGTAGACCACAAAATGAGAAAACAAATCCAGAAAATCACCTTGTCTGATTTGGCAAGATTTTTTTTGGCAAATTATGGTGGAAAATAAGTATTTAGTCACCTAAAAACATGCAAGATTTCTGGCTGTCACAGACCTGTAACTTCTTCTTTAAAAGGCTCCTCTGTCCTCCACTCATTACCTGTAGTAATGGCACCTGTTTGAACTTGTTATCAGTATAAAAGACACCTGTCCACAACCTCAAACAATCAAACTCCAAACTCCACTATGGTGAAGACCAAAGAGCTGTCGAAGGACACCAGAAACAAAATTTCAGCCCTGCACCAAGCTGATAAGACTGAATCTGCAATAGGCAAGCAGCTTGGTGTGATGAAATCAACTGTAGGAGCAATAATAAGAAAGTGGAAGACATACAAGACCACTGATATCTCCCTCGATCTGGGGCTCATGCAAGATCTCACCCCGTGGGTGAGCAAAAATCCCAGATCCACACGGGGGACCTAGTGAATGACCTGCATAGAGCTGGGATCACTGTAACAAAGGCTACCATCAGTAACACACACTACACCACCAGGGACTCAGATCCTGCAGTGCCAGATGTGTTCCCATGCTTAAGCCAGTACATGTACGGGTCTGTCTGAAGCTTGCTAGAGAATATTGGGATTATCCAGAAGACTATTTTGAGAATGTCATATGGTCTGATGAAACCAAAGTAGAACTGTTTGGTAGAAACACAACTCATCATATTTATAGGAGAAAGAATGCTGAGTTGCATCCAGAGAACACCATACCTGCTGTGAAGCATGGAGGTGGCAACATCATGCTTTGGGGCTGTTTCTCTGCAAAGGGACCAGGACGTCGGATCCGTGTACATGAAAGAATGAATGGGGCCATGTTTCATGAGATTTTGAGTGCAAACCTCCTTCCATCAGCAAGGGTATTGAAGATGAAACGTGGCTGGG
Source organism: Anomaloglossus baeobatrachus (assembly GCF_048569485.1). NCBI lineage: Eukaryota > Metazoa > Chordata > Amphibia > Anura > Aromobatidae > Anomaloglossus > Anomaloglossus baeobatrachus. The sequence continues at coordinate 618,697,321 of NC_134356.1, read as the reverse complement.
TCTTTCACTATGATAATTATCCCAAGCACACCACCAGGGCAATGAAGGAGTGGCTTCATAAGATGCATATGAAGGTCCTGGAGTGGCCTAGCCAGTCTCCAGATCTCAACCCAATAGAAAACCTTTTGAGGCAGTTGAAAGACCGCGTTGCCCAGTGACAGGCCAAAAACATCACTGCTCTAGAGGAGATCTGCATGGAGGAATGGGCCAACATACTGCCAACCTTGTGAAGACTTACAGAAAACGTTTGACCTCTGTCATTGCCAACAAATTATATATAACAAAATATTGAGAGGAACTTTTGTTATTGACCGAATACTTACAGTTAGGTCCAGAAATATTTGGACAGTGACACAATTTTTGCGAATTGGGCTCTGCATGCCACCACATTGGATTTGAAATGAAACCTGTACAACAGAATTCAAGTGCAGATTATAACGTTTAATTTGAAGGTTTGAACAAAAATATCTGATAGAAATTGTAGGAATTGTACACATTTCTTTACAAACACTCCACATTTTAGGAGGTCAAAAGTAATTGGACAAATAAACCAAACCCAAACAAAATATTTTTATTTTCAATATTTTGTTGCGAATCCTTTGGAGGCAATCACTGCCTTAAGTCTGGAACCCATGGACATCACCAAACGCTGGGTTTCCTCCTCCTTAATGCTTTGCCAGGCCTTTACAGCCGCAGCCTTCAGGTCTTGCTTGTTTGTGGGTCTTTCGTCTGGATTTGGCAAGTGAAATGCATGCTCAATTGGGTTAAGATCTGGTGATTGACTTGGCCATTGCAGAATGTTCCACTTTTTTGCACTCATGAACTCCTGGGTAGCTTTGGCTGTATGCTTGGGGTCATTGTCCATCTGTACTATGAAGCGCCTTCCGATCAACTTTGCGGCATTTGGCTGAATCTGGGCTGAAAGTATATCCCGGTACACTTCAGAATTCATCCGGCTACTCTTGTCTGCTGTTATGTCATCAATAAACACAAGTGACCCAGTGCCATTGAAAGCCATGCATGCCCATGCCATCACGTTGCCTCTACCATGTTTTACAGAGGATGTGGTGTGCCTTGGATCATGTGCCATTCCCTTTCTTCTCCAAACTTTTTTCTTCCCATCATTCTGGTACAGGTTGATCTTTGTCTCATCTGTCCATAGAATACTTTTCCAGAACTGAGCTGGCTTCATGAGGTGTTTTTCAGCAAATTTAACTCTGGCCTGTCTATTTTTGGAATTGATGAATGGTTTGCATCTAGATGTGAACCCTTTGTATTTACTTTCATGGAGTCTTCTCTTTACTGTTGACTTAGAGACAGATACACCTACTTCACTGAGAGTGTTCTGGACTTCAGTTGATGTTGTGAACGGGTTCTTCTTCACCAAAGAAAGTATGCGGCGATGATCCACCACTGTTGTCATCCGTGGACGTCCAGGCCTTTTTGAGTTCCCAAGCTCACCAGTCAATTCCTTTTTTCTCAGAATGTACCCGACTGCTGATTTTGCTACTCCAAGCATGTCTGCTATCTCTCTGATGGATTTTTCTTTTTTTTCAGCCTCAGGACGTTCTGCTTCACCTCAATTGAGAGTTCCTTTGACTGCATGTTGTCTGGTCACAGCAACAGCTTCCAAATGCAAAACCACACACCTGTAATCAACCCCAGACCTTTTAACTACTTCATTGATTACAGGTTAACGAGGGAGACGCCTTCAGAGTTAATTGCAGCCCTTAGAGTCCCTATGCATTACGAGCTATGATTCCTAAACCCTTTCTCCGATTTGGATGTGAAAACTCTCATATTGCAGCTGGGAGTGTGCACTTTCAGCCCATATTATATATATAATTGTATTTCTGAACATGTTTTTGTAAACAGCTAAAATAACAAAACTTGTGTCACTGTCCAAATATTTCTGGACCTAACTGTATTTTCCACCATAATTTGAAAAAAAAATCTTGCCAAATCAGACAAGGTGACTTTCTAGATTTGTTTCCTCATTTTGTCTCTCATAGTTGTGGTCTACCTATGATGTCAATTACAGGCCTCTCTCATCTTTTTATGTGGGAGAACTTGCACAATTGGTGGCTGACTAAATCCTTTTTGTCCCCCACCTTACATACACACATACATACACTCAGCTTTATACAGTGCCTACAAGTAGTATTCAACCCCCTGCAGATTTAGCAGGTTTGATAAGATGCAAATAAGTTAGAGCCTGCAAACTTCAAACAAGAGCAGGATTTCTTAACAGAAGCATAAATCTTACAAACCAACAAGTTATGTTGCTCAGTTAAATTTTAATAAATTTTCAACATAAAAGTGTGGGTCAATTATTATTCAACCCCTAGGTTTAATATTTTGTGGAATAACCCTTGTTTGCAATTACAGCTAATAATCGTCTTTTATAAGACCTGATCAGGCCGGCACAGGTCTCTGGAGTTATCTTGGCCCACTCCTCCATGCAGATCTTCTCCAAGTTATCTAGGTTCTTTGGGTGTCTCATGTGGACTTTAATCTTCAGCTCCTTCCACAAGTTTTCAATTGGGTTAAGGTCAGGAGACTGACTAGGCCACTGCAACACCTTGATTTTTTCCCTCTTGACTTGGACTTGGTTTTCTTGGCTGTGGGCTTTGGGTCGTTGTCTTGTTGGAAGATGAAATGATGACCCATCTTAAGATCCTTGATGGAGGAGCGGAGGTTCTTGGCCAAAATCTCCAGGTAGGCCGTGCTATTCATCTTCCCATGGATGCGGACCAGATGGTCCGGCTGCCGCTGCTGCTGCGGCTTGCTGCTGCTCGGTGGCTCGAGCGATGGGCCGGATCCCGGGGACTCGAGCGGCGCTCCTCGCCCGTGAGTGAAAGGGGTTTGGTTTTGGGGATTTATTGTCCGTGACGCCACCCACGGTTGTGATGATTGTGTGGACACCACCGCTGCTCTGTATGGGGATCCCGGGAGCGGTGACAGGGAGCAGCAAAGTTGTTAGTTCTTCCCTCCGTGGGTAGGGGATGGTTGTCCCGGGGCCCTGGGATGAGGTGGAGGATGAGGGATGGCAGGGCCGGTGCAGGGCTTGGTGAGGTGCAGGATCGCGGGGGCAGCGCTGTGCCTCACGGCACGGTGGTACTCACTCAGCCTGAGACGATGACACAGTTCTCGGTAAAACACACGGCTGGAAAGATGGTTCCCACGGATGGCTGCTGTTGCTTTTCCCCGGTAGTTAATGGTGACTGTCTCTTTCCCTGCACCTACGTTCACTGTTGGTAGCGATGGATTCCCACCGGTAACCCGCTCCCCGGCTTGGATATGGGCCTGGAGGAGCCCCTCTTTGCCCGCAGGCGCTGGCCTTGAGAAACTGGTGCCTTGGCGGTGGTGGTGTCTCTCTCATACGGTTGGACTGTTGCCTTCAATCGGGACTTAGCTGTTTGGAGACCCTGAAGGTCCCCTTCACTGACGGATTTGGCAAATTCACGGCGACTCCTAGCCTTGCCGGGATCCGAAAGGCCCCTGCCAATGGTGCTGGCTTCTCCTTGTGTACCGGTCCGCGGTCCGGTACCGCCGGGCCACCACCCGTCCGCGGTCCTTACGGTAACTCCGATAGGCCACTCCTGCAGACGGTCACTGCCGTCTGCTAACCTTGCTGTCTCGGTCCGGGGCACACACCCGGACCAACTTCAGGCTTTCAAACTGTCACTCTTCTCTTTTACTACTTTCACTGCACTACTCCTCAGCTCCTCACACTTTCTCCTCCAAAATCTCTCCTGCTTCTCACTGAGGTTCACTCTCTACTCCTCAACTGAACTGCCTGGTTTTCCCGCCTCCAGGACTGTGTACTCCTTGGTGGGCAGGGCCAACCGCCTGGCCCACCCCCTGGTGTGGACATCAGCCCCTGGAGGAAGGCAACAAGGGTTTCTGGTGTAGCTTTGGTGTACCTAACCGGGGTGTAGGGTGTGGTGATGTCATTACCTGTGACCCCTGGCTTGCCCAGGGCGTCACACATGTTGTTCTACTCAAACTGTATAGGCTTGAGAGCCAACTACCAATTAAGTAAATCAGGTGATGTACATCTCTGTAATAAGGAGGGGTGTGGTGTAATTACATCAAAACCCTATAAAAGGTACGCTTAATTATTAGGCAACTTCCTTTCCTTTGGCAAAATGGGTCAGAAGAGAAATTTGACGGGCTCTGAAAAGTCCAAAATTGGGAGATGTCTTGCAGAGGGATGCAGCAGTCTTGAAATTGCCAAACTTTTGAAGCATGATCACCGAACAATCAAGCGTTTCATGGCAAATAGCCAACAGGGTCGCAAGAACCGTCTTGGGCAAAAAAGGTGCAAAATAACTGCCAAGATGCCATTTGCCACCAGTTTGGCCATATTTCAGAGCTGCAACGTTACTGGAGTATTAAACAGCACAAGGTGTGCCATACTCAGAGACATGGCCAAGGTAAGGAAGGCTGAAAAACGACCACCTTTGAACAAGAAACCTAGATAAAACATCAAGACTGGGCCAAGAAATATCTTAAGACTGATTTTTCAAAGGTTTTATGGACTGATGAAATGAGAGTGACTCTTGATGGGCCAGATGGATGGGCCAGAGGCTGGATCAGTAAAGGGCAAAGAGCTCCACTCCGACTCAGATGCCAGCAAGGTGGAGGTGGGGTACTGGTATGGGCTGGTATCATCAAATATGAACTTGTAGGATCTTTTCGGGTTGAGGATGGAGTGAAGCTCAACTCCCAGACCTACTGCCAGTTTCTGGAAGACAACTTAAACAAGCAGTACAGGAAGAAGTCGGTAAACATGATTTTCTTGCAGGACAATGCTCCATCATATACATCCAACTACTCCACAGCGTGGCTGGCCAGTAAGGCTATGTGCGCACGTTGAGTTTTTCCAGCGGAAACGCTGCGTTTTGAACTGCAGCGTAACTGCATGCGTTCAGCTTCCCCAGCAAAGTCTATGAGAAAGCCGAAAAGACCCCTTTAAATTTTCCCCTCTTTGTTTCATTGCAGTCATTTGGTAAATTCAAAAAAGTTTGGTTTTGTATTCATTAATGTACAGTCTGCACCCCATCTTGACAGAAAAAAAACAGAAATGTAGAAATTTTTGCAAATTTATTAAATAAGAAAAACTGAAATACAGTTAGGTCCAGAAATATTTGGACAGTGACACAATTTGGACAGTGACACAATGCCACCACATTGGATTTGAAATGAAACCTCTACAACAGAATTTAAGTGCAGATTGTAACGTTTAATTTGAAGGTTTGAACAAAAATATCTGATAGAAATTGTAGGAATTGTACACATTTCTTTACAAATACTCCACATTTTAGGAGGTCAAAAGTAATTGGACAAATAAACCAAATCCAAACAAAATATTTTTATTTTCAATATTTTGTTGCGAATCCTTTGGATGCAATCACTGCCTTAAGTCTGGAACCCATGGACATCACCAAACGCTGGGTGTCCTCCTTCTTAATGCTTTGCCAGGTCTTTACAGCCGCAGCCTTCAGGTCTTGCTTGTTTGTGGGTCTTTCCGTCTTAAGTCTGGATTTGAGCAAGTGAAATGCATGCTCAATTGGGTTAAGATCTGGTGATTGACTTGGCCATTGCAGAATGTTCCACTTTTTTGCACTCATGAACTCCTGGGTAGCTTTGGCTGTATGCTTGGGGTTATTGTCCATCTGTACTATGAAGCGCCGTCCGATCAACTTTGCGGCATTTGGCTGAATCTGGGCTGAAAGTATATCCCGGTACACTTCAGAATTCATCCGGCTACTCTTGTCTGCTGTTATGTCATCAATAAACACAAGTGACCCAGTGCCATTGAAAGCCATGCATGCCCATGCCATCACGTTGCCTCCACCATGTTTTACAGAGGATGTGATGTGCCTTGGATCATGTGCCGTTCCCTTTCTTCTCCAAACTTTTTTCTTCCCATCATTCTGGTACAGGTTGATCTTTGTCTCATCTGTCCATAGAATACTTTTCCAGAACTGAGCTGGCTTCATGAGGTGTTTTTCAGCAAATTTAACTCTGGCCTGTCTATTTTTGGAATTGATTAATGGTTTGCATCTAGATGTGAACCCTTTGTATTTACTTTCATGGAGTCTTCTCTTTACAGTTGACTTAGAGACAGATACACCTACTTCACTGAGAGTGTTCTGGACTTCAGTTGATGTTGTGAACGGGTTCTTCTTCACCAAAGAAAGTATGCGGCGATGATCCACCACTGTTGTCATCCGTGGACGTCCAGGCCTTTTTGAGTTCCCAAGCTCACCAGTCAATTGCTTTTTTCTCAGAATGTACCCGACTGCTGATTTTGCTACTCCAAGCATGTCTGCTATCTCTCTGATGGATTTTTCTTTTTTTTCAGCCTCAGGATGTTCTGCTTCACCTCAATTGAGAGTTCCTTTGACTGCATGTTGTCTGGTCACAACAACAGCTTCCAAATGCAAAACCACACACCTGTAATCAACCCCAGACCTTTTAACTACTTCATTGATTACAGGTTAACGAGGGAGACACCTTCAGAGTTAATTGCAGCCCTTAGAGTCCCTTGTCCAATTACTTTTGGTCCCTTGAAAAAGAGGAGGCTATGCATTACAGAGCTATGATTCCTAAACCCTTTCTCCGATTTGGATGTGAAAACTCTCATATTGCAGCTGGGAGTGTGCACTTTCAGCCCATATTATATATATAATTGTATTTCTGAACATGTTTTTGTAAACAGCTAAAATAACAAAACTTGTGTCACTGTCCAAATATTTCTGGACCTAACTGTATCACATGGTCATAAGTATTCAAACCCTTTGCTCAGACACTCATATTTAAGTTACATGCAGTCCATTTCCTTGTGATCCTCCTTGAGATGGTTCTACTCCTTCATTGGAGTCCAGCTGCGTTTAAATAACCTGATAGTACTTGATTTGGAAAGGCATACACCTGTCTCTATAAGACCTCACAGCTCACAGTGCATGTCAGACCAAATGAGATCAAAGGAACAGCCCAAGGAGCTCAGAGAGAGAATTGTAGTAAGGCACAGATCTGGCCAAGATTACAAGAGAATTTCTGCAGTACTCAAGGTTCCTTAGAGCACAGTGGCCTCCATAATCCTTAAATGGAAGATGTTTGGGAGCACCAGAACTCTTCCTAGACCTGGCCATGCAGCCAAACTGAGCAATCGTGGGAGAAGAGCCTTGGTGAGAGCGGTAAAGAAGAGCCACAAGATCACTGTGGCTGAACTCCAGAGATGCAGTTGGGAGATGGGAGAAAGTTCCACAAAGTCAACTATGACTGCAGCTCTCCACCAGTCGGGCCTTTATGACAGAGTGATGCAACGGAAGCCTCTGCTCAGTGCAAGTCATATGAAAGCCCGCATAGAGATTGCCAAAAAACACACAAAGGACTCTTAGACTATGAGAAATAAGATTCTCTGGTCTGATGAGATGAAGATAGAACTTTTTGGTGATAATTCTAAGCGGTATGTGTGGAGAAAACCAGGCACTGCTCATCACCTGCCCAATATAATCCCACCAGTGAAACATGGTGGAGGCAGCATCATGCTATGGGGGTGTTTTTCAGCTGCAGGGACAGGACGACTGGTTGCAATTGAAGGAAAGATGAATGCAGCCATGTACAGAGATATCCTGGAAGAAAACCTCTTCCAGCGTGCTCTGGACCTCAGACTTGGCTGAAAGTTCACCTTCCAACAAAACAATGACCCTAAGCACACAGCTAAAATAACAAAGGAGTGGCTTCAGAACTGTATGACATTTATTGATTGGCCCAGCCAGAGCCCTGACCTAAACCCAATTGAGCATCTCTGGAGAGACCTGAAAATGGCTGTCCACCAATGTTCACCATCCAACCTGAGAGAACTGGAGAGGATCTGCAAGGAAGAATGGCAGGGGATCCCCAAATCCAGGTGTGAAAAACTTGTTGCATCAGTCCCAAGAAGACTCAAGGCTGTACTAGCTCAAAAGGGTGCTTCCAGTCATTACTGAGCAAAGGGTCTGAATACTTATGACCATGTGATATTCAAGTTTTTCTTGTTTAATAAATTTGCAAAAATTTCTACACTTCAGTTTTTTTTTCTGTCAAGATGAGGTGCAGAGTGTATATTAATAAGAAAAAACATGAACTGTTTTGAATTTACCATATGGCTGCAATGAAACAAAGTGAAAATTTTAAGAGGTCTGAATACTTTCCATACCCACTGTAGCTTTCAGGATGGGCCCAGGATGAGGACATATATATTAAAATGGGGTACATATATGTCAGGATGGGCCCAGAATGGGGAATATGTATACCAGAATGGGGGACATATACCAGGATGGGAACATATATATCAGGATGAAGGACAGATATACCAGGATGGGTGAGATATTTACCAGGATGCGTGAACTTTCTACATAATGAAGGAGGAGGGGGGGCAACTCATATGTATTTATAGGATTTAGAATGCTACAATAGCTCATACATCTGACCAATATGCGCGGGTAGGCAGGTCCAAAATTTTCAACGGGGCCTACCGGACTCTGGTTACACCACTGTCGATAGCGCTGCAGTCAATCTGACCTCAGGGGCTCTGCCTGAGATGGTGGCACGAGCCACTCAAAGCTGCTGAGCTCACTGATTGGCTACAGATATGATCTTTACAGGTGATTTGAATAAAAAGGAAATTTATTTAGCATAAAAGTAATTAAAAAGGGAAAGATAAAGGTGAGAGAGAAAAGAAATACGTTCACGGAGACCATAGTTATAGAGGTCTGGCTTGACCTCTAAAGGGTGCAATGTTTCATTCAACATTCCGGCACACAGGCATAAGACTTTTTGCACAGGCCCCCCCCAAAAAAATAATATTATGAAGAATCAGTATTGTTTAAACAATTTCCAGAATTTTAAGGATAATTTTATGCCCAAAAGTTCAATATACCGTTCTTACGATAAGCAATTGGCCTTCAGTTACATACTAGAAGTCTCTTTGCTAAATTGTTTTTCAAAACATTCTACAGAGTTGAAGAGATAAATGTGCAGTGCAGCATAATATATACTAATAAGAAAATAATTATTAATTAGGTTAAGCAATGTTGGCAGCTTATAGGTTTTAATGGCAATATTGGTTATTTTCCTTATCAAAGATAACCAGAATTACGAACATATGGGGGTAAAGTGTGTGACTCCTCGCAGTCTGCAGCTCAGTATACAATAGCTTCTCAATAAATTAGAATATCATCAAAAAGTTAATTTATTTCAGTAATTCAACACAAAAAGGGAATTACATATATTATATATACTGTAGTCATTACACACAGAGGGATGTATTCCTATATATTATATGGAGTCATTGCACACAGAGGGATGTAGTTCTATATATTAAATAGTCATTACACACAGAGGGATCTATTTCTATATATTATATAGAGCCATTACACACAGAGGGATCTATTTCTAATATTATATAGAGTCATTGCACACAGAGGGATCTAGTTCTATATATTAAATAGAGTCATTACACACAGAGGGATCTATTTCTATATATTATATATAGTCATTACACACAGAGGGATCTATTCATATATATTATATAGAGTCATTATACACAGAGGGATCTATTTCTATATATTATATAGAGTCATTACACACAGAGGGATCTATTTCTAGATAATATATAGATTAATTACACACAGAGGGTTCTATTTCTATATATTATATAGAGGGAAGGAACAACCACGGGAAGGGCAGTCTCCAGTCAAGGAGACCACCTATGCCAAACATGGTATCCATCCACAGACAGCCGTTTCGGGGTATTTGCCCCTCATCAGTGTGGAGTAGGAATCTGGCTAGTGGGACATTGCCTAGTAAAAGACTATGTGAGCAAGGATGGTTGACCTTAGGGAGATCAACATCCACCACTGCGGAGACACCATCACGTGTTTCTCAACGCAGTGATTCTAGAGCAATGCCCCCTGGGAAATATTCTTTTACTAGGCAATGTCCCACTAGCCAGATTCCTACTCCACACTGATGAGGGGCAAATACCCCGAAACGGCTGTCTGTGGATGGATACCATGTTTGGCATAGGTGGTCTCCTTGACTGGAGACTGCCCTTCCCGTGGTTGTTCCTTCCCGGTGAAAGACCTGGCTAGTTTCCTGCCAGCATTGAGAAACATGTGATGGTGTCTCCGCAGGCCTTCTTGATTTGAATATTTCCCAGGGGGCATTGCTCTAGAATCACTGCGTTGAGAAACACGTGATGGTGTCTCCGCAGTGGTGGATGTTGATCTCCCTAAGGTCAACCATCCTTGCTCACATAGTCTTTTACTAGGCAATGTCCCACTAGCCAGATTCCTACTCCACACTGATGAGGGGCAAATACCCCGAAACGGCTGTCTGTGGATGGATACCATGTTTGGCATAGGTGGTCTCCTTGACTGGAGACTGCCCTTCCCGTGGTTGTTCCTTCCCGGTGAAAGACCTGGCTAGTTTCCTGCCAGCGTTGAGAAACATGTGATGGTGTCTCCGCAGGCCTTCTTGATTTGAATATTTCCCAGGGGGCATTGCTCTAGAATCACTGCGTTGAGAAACACGTGATGGTGTCTCCGCAGTGGTGGATGTTGATCTCCCTAAGGTCAACCATCCTTGCTCACATATATATTATATAGAGTCATTACACACAGAGGTCTCTATTCCTATATATTATATAGAGTCATTACACACAGAGGGATCTATTTCTATATATTATATAGAGTCATTACACACAGAGGGATCTATTTCTATATATTATATAGAGTAATTACACACAGAGGGTTCTATTTCTATATATTATATAGAGTCATTACACACAGAGGGATCTATTCCTATATATTATATAGAGTCATTACACACAGAGGGATCTATTCCTATATATTATATAGAGTCATTACACACAGAGGGATCTATTTCTATATATTATATAGGGTCATTACACACAGAGGGATCTATTTCTATATATTATATAGAGTCATTACACACAGAGGGATCTATTTCTATATATTATATAGAGTCATTACACACAGAGGGATCTATTCCTATATATTATATAGAGTCATTACACACAGAGGGATCTATTCCTATATATTATATAGAGTCATTACACACAGAGGGATCTATTTCTATATATTATATAGAGTCATTACACACAGAGGGATCTATTTCTATATATTATATAGAGTCATTACACACAGAGGGATCTATTCCTATATATTATATAGAGTCATTACACACAGAGGGATCTATTCCTATATATTATATAGAGTCATTACACACAGAGGGATCTATTTCTATATATTATATAGAGTCATTACACACAGAGGGATCTATTCCTATATATTATATAGAGTCATTACACACAGAGGGATCTATTCCTATATATTATATAGAGTCATTACACACAGAGGGATCTATTTCTATATATTATATAGAGTCATTACACACAGAGGGATCTATTTCTATATATTATATAGAGTCATTACACACAGAGGGATCTATTTCTATATAATATATAGAGTCATTACACACACAGTGATCTATTTCCAGTGTTTATTTTTGTTGATGTTGATGATTATGGCTTACAGCCAATGAAAACCCAAAAGTCATTATCTCAGAAAATTAGAATAATTACCACAAAACACCTGCAAAGACTTCCTAAGCATTTAAAATAGTGAAATCAAAATGAGGGAGCCAGCATGATTTCTAAACTGTACTCATTAATAAATAGAGATTTTTGGCAAAACATTGCAACATTTTGAGCTATCCCGCCACTCCACGCAAATCTCAAGTGGCAGTCCTAACTAATATTTTATTTTATCTGAAAGGTGGCATGCGGCCTCACACATTTAAAAGCAGAACTATTTGAAACAGCACTTACCTCAGCTCCCTCATTTTGATGTTTCTATTGGCAGGTGGTTAGCCTCCACCAAGCCGTGCACCCATATTTTGGTTGTTCTAGCTGTCTGATTTTGGCAATTGGGGACTATTCACACTCAGCTATCAGCTCTGTCCACAGGCTATTTAATATAAGCAGCACTTGCCTGGGCCTGTCCTGCCCACAACTGTGATTTAGTCACAGGTATGGGAAAGAAAAGCACCAGGTAAGTGCTGTTTCAAATAGTTCTGCTTTTAAATGTGTGAGGCCGCATGGCACAGATAAAATAAAATATTAGTTAGGACTGCCCCTTGAGATTTGCCGTGGAGTGGCGGGGTAGCTCAAAATATAGCAATGTTTTGCCAAAAATCTCCATTTATTAATAAGTACAGTTTAGAAATTGTGCTGGCTCCCTCATTTTGGTTTAAAATAGTCCCTTAGTCTGGTTCAGTAGGCTACACAATCATGGGGAACACTTCTGACTTGACAGATGTCCAGAAGGTAGTCATTGACACACTCCACAAGGAGGGTAAGCCACAAAAGGTCATTGCTAAAGAAGCTGGATATTCACATAGTGCTATATCTAAGCATATTAATGGAAACTTGAGTGGAAGGAAAAAGTGTGGTAGAAAAAGGTGCACAAGCAACCAGGATAACCACAGTTTTGAAAGGATTGTTAAGAAAAGGCCATTCAAAAATTTGGGGGAGATTCACAAGGCGTGAACTGCTGCTGGAGTCAGTGCTTCAAGAGCCACCACACACAGACGTATCCAGAACATGGGCTACAACTGTTGCATTCCTTGTGTCAAGCCACTCATGACCAATAGACAACGCCAGAAGCGTCTTACCTGGGCCAAGGAGAAAAAGAACTGGACTGTTGTTCAGTGGTCCAAGGTGTTGTTTTCAGGTTAAAGTAAATTTTGCATTTCATTTGGAAATCGCGGTCCCAGAGTCCGGAGGAAGAGTGGAGAGGCCACAATCCAAGCTGCTTGAGGTCTAGTGTGAAGTTTCCACAATCAGTGATGGTTTGGGGAGCCATGTCATCTGCTGGTGTAGCTCCACTGTGTTTTATCAAGACCAAAGTCAGCGCAGCCATCTACCAGGAAATTCTAGAACACGTCATGCTTCCCTCTGCCGACAAACTTTTTGGAGATGTAAATTTCATTTTCCAGCAGGTCTTGGCCCCTGTCCACACTGCCAAAAGTGCCAATACCTGGTTTAATAACCACAGTATCACTGTGCTTGATTGGCCAGCAAACTCACCTGACCTAAACCCCATAGAGAATCTATGGGGTATTGTCAAGAGGAATATGAGAGACACCAAACTCAACAATACAGACAAGCTGAAGGCGGCTATCAAAGCAACCTGGGCTTCCATAACACCTCAGCAGTGCCACAGGCTGATCACCTGCATGCCACGCCACATTGATGCAATAATTCATCCAAAAGGAGCCCGACCAAGAATTGAGGCATTTACTGTACAGACTTTTCAGTAGGCACCAACATTTCTGAGTGTAAAATCATTTTTTCAGTTGGTCTTATATAATATTCTAATATTCTGAGATAATGACTTTTGGGTTTTCTTTCGCTGTAAGCCATAATCATCAACATTAACAGAAATAAACACAAAAACGCTTGAGAAAGATCCCTCTGTGTATAATGGCTCTATATAATATTTAGGAATAGATCCCTCTGTGTGTAATGACTCTATATATAATATATAGAAACAGATCCCTCTGTGCGTAATTACTCTATATAATATATAAAAATAGATCCTTCTGTGTGTAATGACTCTATAATATATAGGAATAGATCCCTCTTGGTGTAATGACTCTAATATATAGAAATCGATCCCTCTATGTGTAATGACTCTATATAATATATAGGAATAGATCCCTCTGTGTGTAATGACTCTATATAATATATAGGAATAGATCCCTCTGTGTATAATGACTATATAATATATAGGAATACTGTAGATCCCTCTGTGTGTAATGACTCTATATATAATATAGAAACAGATCCCTCTGTGCGTAATTACTCTATATAATATATAAAAATAGATCCCTCTGTGTGTAATGACTCTATAATATATAGAAATAGATCCCTCTGTGTACAGTCATATGTAAACGTTTGGGCACCCCTATTAATGTTAACCTTTTTTCTTTATAACAATTTGTGTTTTTGCAACAGCTATTTCAGTTTCATATATCTAATAACTGATGGACTCAGTAATATTGAAAATTGAAATGAGGTTTATTGTACTAACAGAAAAAAATTTGACATGTGCATAAGTATGGGCACCCTTATCAATTTCTTGTTTTGAACACTCCTAACTACTTTTTACTGACTTACTGAAGCACTAAATTGGTTTTGTAACCTCATTGAGCTTTGAACTTCATAGGCAGGTGTATCCAATCATGAGGAAAGGTATTTAAGATGGCCACTTGCAAGTTGTTCTCCTATTTGAATCTCCTATAAAGAGTGGCATCATGGGCTCCTCAAAACAACTCTCAAATGATCTGAAAACAAAGATTATTCAACATAGTTGTTCAGGGGAAGGATACAAAAAGTTGTCTCAGAGATTTAAACTGTCAGTTTCCACTGTGATGAACATAGTAAGGAAATGGAAGAACACAGGTACAGTTCTTGTTAAGCACAGAAGTGGCAGGCCAAGAAAAATATCAGAAAGGCAGAGAAGAAGAATGGTGAGAACAGTCAAGGACAATCCACAGACCACCACCAAAGACCTGCAGCATCATCTTGCTGCAGATGGTGTCAATGTGCACCGGTCAATAATACAGCGCACGTTGCACAAGGAGAAGCTGTATGGGAGAGTGATGCGAAAGAAGCCATGTCTGCAAGCACGCCACAAAAGGAGTCGCCTGAGGTATGCAAAAGCACATTTAGACAAGCCAGTTACATTTTGGAAGAAGGTCCTGTGGACTGATGAAACAAAGATTGAGATGCTTGGTCATAGAAAAAGGCGTTATGCATGGAGGCAAAAAAGCACGGCATTCCAAGAAAAGCACTTGCTCTCCACAGTAAAATATGGTGGAGGTTCCATCATGCTTTGGGGCTGTGTGGCCAATGCCGTCACTGGGAATCTTGTTAAAGTTGAGGGTCGCATGGATTCAACTCAGTATCAGCAGATTCTTGACAATAATGTGAAAGAATCAATGACGAAGTTGAAGTTACGCAGGGGATGGATATTTCAGCAAGACAATGATCCAAAACACCGCTCCAAATCTACTCAGGCATTCATGCAGAGGAACAATTACAATGTTGTGGAATGGCCATCCCAGTCCCCAGACCTGAATATCATTGAACATCTGTGGGATGATTTGAAGCATGCTGTCCATGCTCGGCGACCATCAAACTTAACTGAACTGGAATTGTTTTGTAAATAGGAATGGTCAAAAATACCGTTATCCAGGATCCAGGAACTCATTAAAAGCTACAGGAAGCGACTAGAGGTTGTGATTTTTGCAAAAGGTGGATCTACAAAATATTAATGCCACTTTTATGTTGAGGTGCCCATACTTTTGCACCGGTCAAATTTAGTTTAAAGGCAGATTGCACATTTTCTGTTAGTACAATAAACCTCGTTTCAATCCAGAAATATTACTCAGTCCATCAGTTATTAGATATATGAAACTGAAATAGCTGTTGCAAAACCCAAATTGTTATAAAGAAAAAAGGTTAACATTAATAGGGGTGCCCAAACTTTTTCATATGACTGTATAATGAATCTATGTAATATATACGAATAGCTCCCTCTGTGTGTAATGACTCTATATAATTTAAAGGAATAGATCCCTCTGTGTGTCATGACTCTAGATAATATATAGGAATAGATCCCTCTGTGTGTAATGACTCTATATAATATATGTAATTCCCTTTTTGTATTGAATTACTGAAATACATTAACTTTTTAATTTATTGAGAAGCACTTGTATGGATCTGAAGGCAAATTATAGTACATTTATTAGCATAATTTATTAACTTTCTGCCATTTGCAAAAAAACAAATCAAGCAAAAACACAACTAATATACCAAGTGATTTCTTCAAATTCAACAGAAAATGCCATGTTTACTGACTAATAGAGTCTTATTATTCACAAGCCTAAAGCTTAATAAATGGCTGTTAGGCTAGGGCCCCACTTTGCGTCGTCCTACATGCAGTTCTAAACGCACGTTTTGGGCTTAATTGATTTGACCAAAGTTGCCTTTTTCAGAACTTTAGCGCTGAAAACGCATGCGTATTTACCGCGTTTTAGATGTGTTTTCAGCGCTTTTTACCTGCTTTTTCACCTGTGTTTTGACAGATGCGTTTTGAACATCAAGGCACTGCTAAATAAAGTTTAAACAGTCAAACAGAATGAAAAAAAAAGAAAAAAAAGGAACACATATAGAATTTTAGAAATAATTAAGGAAATTGAAATATTTAATAAAATTATAGCGGTAATATACTATTTATTGGAAAAATAGCAATAAATTATTATTTTTCTTTAATTTAATTGTCGGACTATGTGTGTGTGTAGAGGGACATATGAAATCATTATTTTGATGTCCAAAACGCATGTTTTCTGCACTGAAAAAGCAGGTAAAACGCAGGAATTTGCAGGAATCTTGGTTTTTGCCATTTCTCATTGACTTCAATGTTAGCAAAATGCACCTAAAATGGCAAAAACAATTGACATGCTGCTTCTTTGAACGCATGGTTTTTGCCACAAAATATGCAAATTCGCAGATGCGTTTACAAACGCAAAGTGGGGTCGGAAAAATCACAAATGCGATTGAAATGGTTGGAAAATGAAAACGCAAGCATTTTGGCATAAAAAAGGTGCTTCTCAAAACGCACCCAAAAAGCACCTGAAAAGCAGGTAAAAATGCAAAGTGGGGCCCTAGCCTAACAACTTGCTGCAATCCGAATGGAACCACAAAAAAAACAACAATCTTTGGTGCAAAACACAAACCAAAGAATATTAATGAACTGGAGGCCATCCCCCATGTGAGGTTTGGACCAAGATTCAGCTGCCAAAGGCCGGCTATGCATCGGGTTTGGGCCAATAATGCTAAAGTGAAGCACAGGAAAATTAAACAAAATAGTCCCAATAGTCCCAATGCGCAGGACAAAATTGACAAGACTTGGACGGTGAACCAAAAGGAAAAAAAAAATCTGAAAGTAATAGCCCAGGTGGAAAATATAATTCATAATGACATATGAGTAATGAAAATAAGAATGGCTGGGTGCCCAAACTGCAATCCAAAACCAATTTTTTTTTTCTTTTTGTAAAGTGCCAACATGGCAGTTTAGCCAATTCTATTATGTAAACAATTAATTGATTTTAAACTTACCTTTGCAGTCTTCTCTTCAGTATGGGGGCATCAAGCTCATGCGTGTGAGTCGCCCGCTACAGCGCTGCAGCGGCCGCCTCCAGTACACTGCGGGGACTCCTCTGTAGGGATTCCTTTTGGCAACAGGTATGTCAGGTTGCTTACTTTTTTGTCATGACGCCACTCTCGGTTTTGAGGTCAGGCGTATGGGTGACCGCCGCTGCAGTTTAACGAGCGTCTGGGGCTGATGGTGTCTGCAGATAGTTCCTGTGGCCTCCCGAGAGTGAGGCCGGCCCCAGGGGCTCGGGTGTATGTATGTGGAACAACAGGTCGCAGAATAACTCAGTCTCAGTACAGAAATGTCTTTCAACTCTTTACTCACTTTCTGCTGGAAGAGTGAGGCAGCCCGGGTGATACTGAGATAAACCGGAGGGAACCAGGTATCCTTCAGGCTGGTGTAGGGGTGACTGTAAGCTCGTCTTCCTAGCACTTCTTGTTTCGGATAACCCCCGACTTGAAGTATATGGAATTCATCCAGGGAAGTCGCATTTGCCTTTTCTCCCATTTCTGGCCCGTTTGCTGGCAGCCTTGACCAAGTAAAGATGGCTTCTTGCCCTATCTCACTTATGGGCCCCTCGTTGCTGCGTATGCTGCGGACTCTGTTGGTTGGTGAGATACCTGGAGTGCCCTCACCGGCAGGTTTTAGCAGGCCACTAAATGGATGCCTACCTTTAGGAACCTGTTCCCCGTAAGTGCCTGGCCTACCAGGAGTCCCCGTACTCAACTGCCTCACTTCTTCCTGAAGTGTCTTTCTGGCCAACTGTGTGGTAGCCGATCTTCCCCGCAAACAGCCACTGCATGTGCAGGGTCTGACTTCAGACTCAGCTGCTCCACTCCTACTCCTTTGACTGCCACTGCACAACTCGCTTCCAGACCCTCACTCCACCACTAGCTGAGATGTGGAGGCCACACCCCCTCCTGGGTCTGCCCAGGGGGTCCCCTCTAAGGTGTGTGTGTGACCTGGTTACAATGTGCCTATGCGTACACACCCTATCCAGCGTTTAGGATTACCTGTCTTGCACTCACCCAGCGTGGGTGCAGTACTCAGTGGTGCCTGACCATGTCAGGGGCGCCACACGTGCTTACCACACATTGAAGCTGAGCCACTCCCACTGCCCTTTCCACACTTTCTGGATAGATAGATAGATAGATTTTAGCATGGAATGCAATCAGATTCCACCCTGAGATCCACATCTACATTTCAAAGTGTGAATATCTCTAAATCCCATAAAGACATACGAGTTGCTCCACTCTCCCTTCATTATGTAGTAATGTCCCCCATCCTGTACTAATGCCCCCTTCCTGGGCCATTTCCTGGTAAATATGTCCCCCTTTCTGATATATCTTTCCTACATTCTGTTAACTTTGTGCCTATCATGGCCCTATCCTGCTAAATGTCCTCCATCCTGTTAAATGTCCTCAATCCTGATATACACTACAGTTCAAAAGTTTATGGTCACTTAGATATTTCCTTATTTTTGAAAGAAAAGCACTTTTTTTCAATGAAGTTAACATTAAATTATACAGAATTACACTCTATTCATTATTAATGTGGTAAATGACTATTCTAGCTTCAAATGTCTGGTTTTGAACTCAACATCTATATAGGTGCATAGAATATCCATTTCCAACAACCACCACTCCAGTGTTCTAATGGTACATTGTGTTTGCTAACTGTGTTAGAAGGCTAATCCTTTGAAAACCCTTGTGCAAGTATGTTAGCACAGCTGAAAACATTTTTGCTGATTAGAGATGCTATAAAACTGACCTTCCTTTGAGCTTAGTTGAGAATCTGGAGCATTACATTTGTTGGTTCCATTAAACTCTCAAAATGGCCAGAAAAAGAGAATTTTCATGTGAAACTCAACAGTCTATTCTTGTTCTTAGGGGTACTTTGCACGTTGCGACATCGCTACTGCGATATCGTCGGGGTCAAATCGAAAATGACGCACATCCGGCACCGGTAACGACGTCACAACGTGTAAAGCCTAGATGCGCCGATAAACGATCGCAAAAGCGTCGAAAATCGGTGATCTGTGTAGCGTCGGTCATTTCCAAGATGTCGCGTCAATAGGAGATACGATGTTGTTCCTCGTTCCTGCGGCAGCACACATCGCTGTGTGTGACACCGCAGAAGAGAGGAACAACTCCTTACCTGCCTCCACCGGCTATGCGGAAGGAAAGAGGTGGGCGGGATGTTTACATCCCGCTCATCTCCGCCCCTCCGCTTCTATTGGCCACCTGCCAAGTGATATCGCTGTGACGCCGCATGACCCGCCCCCTTAGGAGGGAAGCGGGTCGCCGGCCAGAGCGGCGTTGCAGGGCAGGTAAGTGCGTGTGAAGCTGCCGTAGCGATAATGTTCGCTATGGCAGCTATCACAAGATATCGCATGTGCGCCGGGGGCGGGTACTATCGCACTCGGCAATGCTAGCCGATGCTAGCGATGTCGCAACGTGCAAAGTACCCCTTAGAAATGAAAGATATTCCATGCGAGAAATTGCCAAGAAACTGAAGAATTCCTACAATGGTGTGTACTACTCCCTTCAGAGGAGAGCAAAAACAGGCTCTAACCGGAGAAGAAAGAGACGTGGGAGGCCGCGCTGCACAACTGAGCAACAAGACAAGTACATTAGAGTCTCTAGTTTGAGAAATCGACGCCTCACAGGTCCTCAACTGGCAGCCTCATTAAATAGTACCCGCAAAACGCCAGTGTCAACATCTACAGTGAAGGGGCGACTCCGGGATGCTGGCCTTCAGGGCAGAGTGGCAAAGAAAAAGCCATATCTGAGACTGGCTAATAAAAGGAAAAGATTAATATGGGCAAAAGAACACAGACATTGGACAGAGGAAGATTGGAAAAAAGTGTTATGGACAGACGAATCGAAGTTTGAGGTGTATGGATCACATAGAAGAACATTTGTGAGACACAGAACAACTGAAAAGATGCTGGAAGAGTGCCTGACACCATCTGTCAAGCATGGTGGAGGTAATGTGATGGTCTGGGGTTGCTTTGGTGCTGGTAAAGTGGGAGATTTGTACAAGGTAAAAGGGATTTTGAATAAGGAAGGCTAAAACTCCATTTTGCAATGCCATGCCATAGCCTGTGGACAGCGCTTGATTGGAGCCAATTTCATCCTACAACAGGACAATGACCCAAAGCACACCTCCAAATTATGCATGATCTATTTAGGGAAGAAGCAGGCAGCTGGTATTCTAGCTGTAATGGAGTGGCCAGCCCAGGCACCAGATCTCAACCCTATTGAGCTGTTGTGGGAGCAGCTTGACCGTATGGTACGCCAAAAGGGCCCATCAAGCCAATCAAACTTTTGGGAGGGGGGAAGCATGGGGTGAAATATTTCCAGATTACCTCTTCAAATTAATAGCTAGAATGCCAAAGGTCTGCAAAGATGGAATTGCTGCAAAGGGAGCAAGTAAAATTCATTATTTCTAACCTTGTCAATTTCTGGACTACATTTTCTATTCATTATGCAACTCATTTGATAAATAAATATGATTTTTCATGGAAAAGACAAAATTGTCTGGGTGACCCCAAACTTTTGAACTGTAGTGTATGTACCCCATCCTGGTAATTGTCCCTCATTCTGGTAAAAGTCCCCCATCTTGATAAATGTCCTGCATCCTGGTAATTGTCCCCCCCCTGGTAATTGTCCCCCATCCTGGTAATTGTCCCCCATCTTGATAAATGTCCTGCATCCTGGTAATTGTCCCCCATCCTGGTAATTGTCCCCCATCCTAGTAAATTTCCCCATCCTCGTAAATGTCCCTCATCCTGGTAAATGTCCCTCATCCTGTTAAATGACCCTCCTTCTGGTAAATGTCCCCCATCCTGGTAATTTTCCCTCATTCTGGTAATTGTCCCCCATCTTGATAAATGTCCTGCATCCTGGTAATTGTCCCCCATCCTGGTAATTGTCCCCCATCCTAGTAAATTTCCCCCATCCTCGTAAATGTCCCTCATCCTGGTAAATGTCCCTCATCCTGTTAAATGACCCTCCTTCTGGTAAATGTCCCCCATCCTGGTAATTTTCCCTCATTCTGGTAATTGTCCCCATCTTGATAAATGTCGTGCATCCTGGTAATTGTCCCCCATCCTGGTAATTGTCCCCCATCCTGATAAATTTCCCCCATCCTCGTAAATGTCCCTAATCCTGGTATATGTCCCTCATCCTGGTAAATGTTCCCCATCTTGGTAAATGTCCCCCTAAGCTCCTGCGCGGCCACAGGAAGTCATTACGCCGCCGCTGCCACAAGACGTTATGTGATGACACCTGGCTTAATGATGCTTCCGGTGTCTCCTAGGTTACAGGCCTCTGGCCTAGGAAAGGAGTGTCGGGGCGAGGATAATTGTCTCCTTTGCTCCGACACAACTTTGAACTGCTAGCACGATTGCGTCGGTGTGCGTGCAGAAGAAGTGGGCTCTGCATACCTCTCTGGAATGTGTGCCATAGGTTCGCCATCACTGCCCTAGGGGATCAAATAATTCTGAAACTGCAGTAATCAGTGTTAAATTGTGTTAAATTTGGAGAAACCACTTGTTATTGTAGTTGTGTTGATCATTTTACATTGTTCTGGTTCCAATGCTTTATTGCAAAACATTTGCTCATTTTGCTCATTAACTTAGTTTTCAATGGGGGCTGAGTAATTTTTGATTTTAGCTATGTGTACAGACGTCTAAGTATAGGGGACACATTGTAGCTTCACGTGTTTATCAGCAGCTCAGCATGCTGTCACGTTTCTCTTTATTTAATTCTTAATTAAGTTGTATAGTTACTAGTAGCGGAGGATCTAGGAATTACCTTGGCTGAGTTCCTTGTTTAAGTCCTTGGATTTGCTCTTATCAGCTCCCGAGCTCTGCACCCTGAGATAATCTGATGGCATCAGTTATTGGGGTCAAATATCAAGGCTGTTTCAAGCTAAAACAATAACCAATATCATATTTTAAGGCCAAACTGCCTTGACCTGATCCAGCATTTTTTTACAGAATAAATCGCCAATCCTAGATGAAAACTCCATCCAAGTGTCTTGCATCAGGTATATTCCTTCAGCCACGTACTCACCATTATCAGTAGATTCCTAGTCCTCCTCCCCTGCCCTACATACTCTGGCGGCTTCCTAGAAAAACCAATCAGCCGATTCATAATCTGCGCTTTTTGTTAAAGCACTTTTCTTTGTTTGTCTTTCTTTTTGTTATTTAAAATGTCACACATGGAGCATGAAACGTCCATAAAATAAAAAATGTTCTTAATCAAAAATGTTCTTTTTTTTCGTTTTTAACATTTCTGGAGAGCTTTTACAGAGGAAAGGAAATGTTCTGCTAAACTGATGCAAAATCTTTCAAAAATTTCAGGAATTCATCACAAGTAGACACTGAGACTGCCATATACATCACATAGGATACATTGAGATTGCTGTATATACTGTACATCATATAAGAGACATTGGGACTGCTGTATATACATCACATAGGATAACCTAAGATTACTGTATATACATCACATAGGATAAACTGAGACTCTGCTGTATGTATCAAATAGGAGACACTGATATTCTGCTTTATACAGTCATGGCCGAAAATGTTGGCACCTTTGAAATTGTTCCAGAAAATTAAGTATTTCTCCCCCCAAATTATTGAAATTACACATTTTGTTATACACATGTTTATTTCTATTGTGTGTATTGGAACTACACAACAAAACTAAGAAAAAAGCAAATTGGACATAATTTCACACAAAACTCCAAAAATAGGCCGGACATAATATTTGAACTTAATATTTGGTTGCACACCCTTTGGAAAAAATAACTGCAACCAATCAACAAGCTTCTTACACCTCTCAACTGGAATTTTGGACTCATCTTCTGCAAACTGCTCCAGATCTCTCATATTTGAAAGCATCTTCTCCCAATAGCAATTTTAAGATCTCTCCACAGGTGTTCAATGGGATTTAGATCCAGACCCATTGCTGCCATTTCACAACTCTCCAGTGCTTTGTTTCCATCCATTTCTGGGGCTTCTTGAAGTATGTTTGAGATTATTGTCCTACCTGAAGACCAATGACCTAGGACACGAACCCAGCTTTCTTATACTGGGCACAACATTGTGACCCACAATCCTTTGGTAATCTACAGATTTCATGATGTCTTGCACAGTCAGAGGCAGCAAAACAAACCCAAAACATCTTTGAACCTCCATCATATGTGACTGTAGGTTCTGTGTTCTTTCCTTTGTAAGCCTCATTCCATTTTCAGTAAACAGTACAATGATGTGCTTTACCAAAAAGCTCTATCTTGTTCTCATCTGTCCACAAGAAGGATTTTGACTTACTCACAGACATTTTGGCAAACTGCAGCCTAGCTTTTTTACGCCTCTATGTCAGCAGTGGCGTCCTCCTGGGTCTCCTGCCAAAGAGTTTCATTTCATTCAAATATCGACGGATAGTTCGCTCTGACACTGATGCACCCTGAGCCTGCAGGGCAGCTTGAATTTCTTTGGACCTTTATTGGGGCTGCTTATCCACCATCCTGCGTTGCAACCTTTGATCGATTTTTCTCTTCTATTCACATCCAGGGAGATTAGCTACAATGCCGTGGGTTGTAAACTTCTTGATTATTTTATGCACCATGGACAATGGGCATCATGATCTGTGGAGATCGACTTGTAACTTTGAGACTGTTGATATTTTTCAATAATTTTGGTTCTCAAGTCTTTAGACTGTTCTGTTCATTTCTTTCTGTTCATCATGTTTAGTGTGGCACACATAGACACATAATGCAAAGACTGAGTCAACTTCTCCCCTTTTTATCTGGTTTCAGGTGTGATTTTCATATTGCCCGCACATGTTACTTGCCACAGATGAGTTTGAAGGAGCATCACATACTTGAAATAAAGTTGTTTACCCACAATTTTGGAACATTAACAATTTTGTTTGGACCATTTGCGGAATTTTGTGTGAAAGTATGGCCAATTTACCTTATTTTGTTTCTTTTTTTGTGTTGTTCCAATGCACACAAAGGAAATAAACATGTGTATAGCAAAATGTGTAATTGCAATAATGTTGTGGACAAAATACTTCATTTTCTGAAACAAGTGCCAACACGTTCAACAATGACAGTATACCATAAAGTCAGAAAATTAAGCGTTACTCTGTTAGACACAACCAAGTGATTTTATTGGTTCATTTTCATATCTAATTTTCACACCATGTAGTTATTTGATATAAAGTGACATCACAGCATTATTTCAGTTTTTTTTAACCCTTTTTGGCTTAAAAAAGTCATCAAGTTAATATAGAAGGCTGTTTAGAGGCGTTCGCGGTCCAGGATGGTATTCCCCAGTACTAGACCCTCAGGCAAGACCATGGGTAGATAAATGTACTAAAGAGATTAGGGTCATGGAGTTGTATTTTCCAATAAAAGATGCTTTGATGTCACGTGGCAAAAGTGATGCTTTATACAGTACATATCCCATGGGAAACACCGAGACTGCTGTGTATACATCACACAGGAGACACTGAAACTGCTGTATACATAACATAGGAGACACTGCAGCTGCTATAGTCATGACATAGCAGAATGCTCTAATTGCCAATAAAGAGCAACCTGAAGCTGCCAGTAGCCAATTTTAGACTTAACCCAGCCTTTGCACGCCGCAACAACATTCAGTAGTGACTGCTGTATGTGCGCACTCTACATTAAAATTATAGGGTCGGTAGCCAGAAAATCAGGGTCAGCGGTCCACGCACTGTAGCCCTCTGTGGATATGCTCAGAGATGGCACTAATTGATATAGTGGGCAGTAAATGGCCTGCAGGCTGGGTATTTCTAACCCCCGAGTCATTCACGTAGCATTATACCATGGGATTAGCTGATCTTTAGGATTACCATATTTTTAGGATGATAAGACACACTTTTCTTCACAAAAATTTGGTGGGAAAATGGCTGTGTGTGTCTTATAATCCGGTTGTAGCTTACCAGGGGGTGTGGAGGGGGGAGTGGGGTCAAAGGAGGTAGCGGCGGAAGAGTAGTAGGGTGGTCCTGAGGGCGCTATGAGGCAGGAGCCATCCAGAAAATAACAGTAATGCGGACTTCAAAGAGATAGCGCCCGGGAGTCGATGCGTGCACATATTCAGCTCTTCGCTCAATGACAGCCGAGATCTCATCTGCGCATGTGTCTCCTCTGGCCCATTGATCTCCCTGCAGCGGACATAAGGAAATTGGCACCTGGAGGTGGAGCGTGCGCAGATGAGATCTGGGATCCTCTTTGAGCCAAGATCTCAATCTGCGCACGCGCCAAACCCAGGGGCCATTTGTTTGAACCCCGCACCGCCAACACTTTCTGAATGGCTCCTGCCTCACAGTGACTGCCGCAAGGATAGCCGGGGCACCTGCCACACTGCCTGCAGCATCACCCTACTCCACCCCTGCCCCTGCCTCCTGTGACCCCACTGCATCACTGCTGCCGCCCCAGGTAAGGTACAGATTATAAGTCGACCCCATTTTCAACCCCAATTTTTTTTTACCTTTTTTTCTTTCTCTAAATTTGGGGTGCGTCTTATAAAACTAAAAATACGGTGCTTATAATAAAAATGCATTTTCAAAAACAATCACCCCCTTTTAGCTTTTACCTAATTCGATGAACACTGAGGTCTTTTCACAGATCACCAGTCATGGATACCGCATCAATAAAATCTCATGACGTGTTACTGTGATGATTTTATGGCAGATTTCAATCTTGGCCTTGAAAAATCCAAAGCAAACAATGGACAAAGGTTTCCTGCAACCAGAGATATCAGGAGGCCCCACTTGATAAGATGCAGATAACTTTAACCTACATTGCTATAATGCTATGTTTTGTAATACTTCGCAGGAATTCTTTTTTTTTTTTTAAAGAAAATTTTGGACAAAGTGTTGGCTTCATTGGCTCTAAACTTAAATTATTAATTCCCGAAATGCTCATTTTCTATTACATGGTGATTTGATATAAAGAGATTTTAACAAAAACATGTAAAGAACTAAAAAAATATAAAAGAAATAAAAAATAACAATTTTTCATTTATTAAATCTATGTCAGTCCTGCAGCAATGTTGTAGATCATACTGTTTTGGTTTTTTTTGGGGGGGGTATCCCTATAACCATCAGTGATTTTGATATTTTGACACCAGTACTAAGTTTTGGGAATTCTAAAGGATGCTTTACACGCTGCGACATTGCTAACGATTGCTAGCGATGTCGCGAGCGATAGCACCCGTCGCCGTGGTTCGGGCGACTTGTAGTGATCGCTGCCGCACGAACCGCCTCCTTTCTAAGGGGGGGGGCGGTTCGTCCGGCGTCACAGCGACGTCACACGGCAGCCGTCAAATAGAAGCGGAGGGGTACAGATGAGACGTAACATCCTGCCCACCTCCTTTCTTCCGCATTGCCGGTGGACGCAGGTAAGGAGATGTCCGTTGTTCCTGCGGTGTCACATATAGCGATGTGTGGTGCCGCAAGAACGACGAACAACATTGCACCTGTGGCAGCAACGATATTAAGGAAAGGAGCGACGTGTCAACGATCACCGATTTTGGTAGTTTTGCGTTCGTTGATTGTTGCTCCTTGGTGTCAGAAGCTGCGATGTCGCTACCGGTGTCGGATGTGCGTCACTAACGACGTGACCGCGACGATATATCGGTAGCGATGTCGCAGCGTGTAAAGCACCCTTTAGGCCTTCCATAGTGAGCAATAGTTTTACCGCTGCTTATAGGTTTTTTTTATATTTTACAACAATATATACTGATGCCGAAGGTTTTATATTTTTTATATAATATATTTTTACAGCTCTTAGGCAACTTTCCTAAAATCCTATAAATTCCATTAACAAACATTGGTATGATTTTGATATCTTGACACAATCACTAAGTTCCAGGATTGCTATGTCCTCCCCTAGTGCACAATTGTCCTCCCCTAGTGTACAATTTACATCCCCTAGTGCCAAATTGTCCTCCCCTAGTGCACAATTGTTCTCCCCTAGTGTACAATTGACCTTCCCTAGTGCACAATTTTCCTCCCCTAGTGCACAAATGACCGCCCCTAGTGCACAATTGACCTCCCCTAGTGCACAGTTATCCTCCCCTAGTGCACAATTGACCTCCCCTAGTGCACAGTTATCCTCCCCTAGTGCACAATTGTCCTCTCCAGTCTACAATTGTCCTCCCCTAGTTCATAATTATCTTCCCCTAGTGCACAATTGTCCTTCATTAGTGTACAATTTCCCTCCCCTAGTGCACAAATGACCTCCCCTAGTGCACAATTCACCTCTCCTAGTGCACAGTTGTCCTCCCCTAGTGTATAATTGTTCTCCCCAGTATACAATTGTCCTCCCCTAGTTCATAATTATCTTCCCCTAGTGCACAATTGACCCCCCCCTTGTGCACAATTGACATCCTCTAGTGCACTATTTATCTCCCTTAGTGCACTATTCATCTCCCTTAGTGCACAATTGACCCCCTCTAGTGCCCAATTGACCTCCCATAGTGCACAACTGACTTCTCCTAGTGCACAATTGTCCTCCCCTAGTGCATAATTGACCTCCCCTAGTGCACAATTGACCTCCCCTAGTGCACAATTGTCCTCCCCTAGTGCACAATTGACCTCCCCTAGTGCACAATTGTCCTCCCCTAGTGCATAGTTTACCTCCCCTAGTGCACAATTGTCCTCCCCTAGTGCACAGTTATCCTCCCCTAATGCAGAATTGACCT
Organism: Anomaloglossus baeobatrachus; assembly: GCF_048569485.1. Taxonomy (NCBI): domain Eukaryota; kingdom Metazoa; phylum Chordata; class Amphibia; order Anura; family Aromobatidae; genus Anomaloglossus; species Anomaloglossus baeobatrachus. The sequence goes on along the minus strand of NC_134356.1, from coordinate 618,669,262 downwards.
CCCCTAGTGCACAAATGTCCTCCCCTAGCGCACAATTGTCCTCCCCTAGCACACAATTGTCGTGCTGCTGCTTACAGCTCTGGTTTCATGCACAGGGAAGTATGACTCCCGAGCTACTGCTCCATATTAGAAGATGTAAAACTCAACTGTTTTCTCATGAGCCAGATCAGACACCCCCATACTTTGCACTGACGAGGGGCAAGCACCCCGAAACACCGTGTCTGCAAATTGGGATTCTGATCTGGCTTATATATCCTGAGTCATATTGCAAAGGATTGTTAAAAATCCACTTGTGACTTTTAGGATCGCTACTTCCAATAGGTGGCGCTGTGCTAGAGTTTGTCTCCTTTACTGGAGAGACAATTTGAATATTTCTTAGAGGGGCGTGGCAGCTATAAGTCCCCTTACTTGAGAAAACACATCATATCAAAGTAAATAGTTTCCAAATTAAACAATCAAATAAGGAAATGATTAAAAAAACAAAACAGCAACCGAGAAAGTCTGGTATTTACATTGACTTCTGCTCGGTGTATGCCGCCTTATGTGCTTTGATGGTATTCACATTATATTAGGTTGTTTCTTTGGCTATTTTGACACTTAAATGACGCATCAAAATACGATTAGATTCCTAGTTCTGAAACCTCGGAACTCTGTGCAGTTGAATAATGCACTTGTGTGTCAAAAAAGACAAAAGTATGATAAAAATAGGACAACTTTATTCCTAGAAACAAAAATATGTTTTCAACTGTTGTCGCAGATTTTCTTGTTATACATTGTATTATAAAACTATATTTTTATAGGACCACTTCAGTCTTAATACAAGCTGAGCGTATTGTAAACCTTATATCAAGCTTCATTGTAAATTTATTTCTATGGTCACAAATGTAATGAAGATTTGCAATATGATTAATATATGCAATCTATCAGTTTTTCCTTCCCTATGTACGGTAGGCAGTGAGCTCTCACACGCAGAGTACACTCACCTTCTGTACTGATCTGTCACTATCTATCTATCTATCTATCTATCTATCTATCTATCTAATGTATCTATCTATCTATCGCTCTATCTATCCCTCTATCTATCTATCTAATGTATCTATCTATCTATCTATCTATCTATCTATCTAATGTATCTATCTATCTATCGCTCTATCTATCCCTCTATCTATCTATCTAATGTATCTATCTATCTATCTATCTATCTATCTATCTATCTATCTATCCCTTTCTCTATCTATCTATCCATTTCATACAATATTTCACACATTTTTGGAAATATTTTATTATATCTTGACATGAGACAACACTGAAGATCTGACCCTGGGACACAATGTACAGTAGACAGTGTACAGCTTGTATAACAATGCAGATTTGATTCCCTCAAAATAACTCAACACAGAGACATTAATACCACTGAGAAGAAAAGTGAGTAAACCCCTAAGTGAAAATTGTACCCAATTAGCCATTTTCCCTCGCCGGTGTCATGTGACTCATTAATATTAAAGGGTCTCAGGTGTGAATGGGGAGCAGGTGTGTTACATTTGGTGTTATCCCTCACACACACACTCTCATACTGGTCACTGGAAGATCAACATGGCCCCTCATGGCAAAGAATTATTTGAGGATCTGAAAAAAGAATTGTTGCTCTACATAAAGATGGTCTAGGTTATAAGAAGATTGCCAACACCCTGACACTGAGCTGCTGTACAGTGGACAAGACCATACAGAGGTTTAACAAGACAGGATCAACTCAGAACAGGCCTCATCATGGTCAACCAGAGAAGCTGAGTGCACATGTTCAGTGTCATGTCCAGAGGTTGACTATTCAAAATAGACGTATGAGTGCTGCTAGCATTGCTGCAGAGGTTAAAGGGGTGGGGTTCAGCCTGTCAGTGCTCAGACCGTTCACCACAAACTGCATCAAATTGGTCTGCGTAGCTGTCATACCAGATTGAAGCCACTTCTAAAGATGAATAAGAAACAGTTTGCTGAAGACAAGCAGACTAAGGAAATGGATTACTGGAACCATGTCCTGTGTCTGAAGAGACCAAAATAAACATATTTAGTTCAGATGGGGTCAAGCATGTGTGGCGGCAACCAGGTGAGGAGCGCAAAGACAAGTGTGTCTTTCCTACAGTCAGTTTTGGTGGTGGGTGTGTCATGGTTTCTGGCTGCATGATTGCTGCCGGCTGTGAGGAGCTACAGTTTATTGTGCAAACCGTGAATGCCAACATGTACTGTGCCATACTGAAGCAGAGCATGATCCCCTCCCCATGGAAACTGGGCTGCAAGGCAATATTTCAACATAATAATGACCCCAAACCCACCTCCAAGATGACCACTGCCTTGCTAAAGAAACTGAGGGTAAAGATGCTGAACTGAAACCCTATTGAGCATCTGTGGGGCCTCATCAAACGGAAGGTGGAGGAGCGCAAGGTCTCTAACATCCACCAGCTCCATGATGTCGTCATGGAGGATGGAAGAGGATCCAGTGGCTCCTGTGAAGCACTACAGAATTTCATGCCCAAGACAGATAAGACAGTGCTTGAAAATAATGGTCATACATAATATTGACACTTGGGTTACAATTTGTCCATTTTCACTTTTTGTTTTTGTTGCCATCGGTTTAGACATTAATGGCTGTGTGTGGAGTTATTTAGATGACACCAAATTCACACTGTTATACAAGCTGACTACTTTACGTTGTATCTTCAGTGTTGTCTTATGAAAAGATATAATAGTATATTTAAAAAAATGTGAGGGGTGTACTGACTTTTGTGATATTCTGTATCTACAGTAAATATCTGGCAGAGTCCCTTAGTCACTGTTTATTCAGTATTGTCCCTCGTTGTGAGTGAATGCTGTGGACTGAGCCATCCCTCCACCCACTCCTTTCCTAGTTAATAAGAAGCAGGATTTATCACATCGGTCAGTCCCAATTGGCTCCTGTGTAAAAGTCTGAGCTAGAAAAACTCCGGTCAATATTACATTGTAAGTGTGGCTTGTACAGTTGAACATCCCGGCTCCTGGTACAGATATCGTCCAGCTTTTCTGACGCCCACCCGGTGGGTTAGTTTGTAGGAAAGCAAGATGTTCCCCAGGATTCTCATAGTGGTGATACTGGAAGTTGTTTTCCCTCTTCAGGTTGGTATCCATTTAAAAACTGAGTAGTTTTGATAAATTTGGAAGATCTCAGAACGCAGTTAATTTTTGAGTGGAAGAATCAGCAGTATGTGTAGTTTATGCAATGTATATATAGTGATCGCGAAATGCCAACCTCGGATGCTTGGTCTGTGCACACCACGAGGGTTACCGTGATAATGGATAGAATATTTTTTAATTTTTGAATCATCCATCCAAACTTGCTTCCAGTAGAACCAAATATCAAGGCTACGACCACTCAATAGTTTCTTGTTAGTATTTATTTGAGTTCTTGGTCATTTATAGTTGATGAACTATGAAGGCTTGTCTTACGTAGTAATCGGCATTGAGTACATATGTATGACTAAGTCAGGATACTCTGTATTTTTGTGATTTTTAGACCAAACATTTCATACCCTTGTCTAAGTAAGCTTTGATCAACATTTATTTATTATATCTCTAAACCACAGTTTACGAGAAGACGTAAGTAAAGAGGACCAATTTCTCCGTAACTACGGTCAGCAAGTTTGGAACCATTTTGAGAAATCAGGCATCGTTGGCTTGTAGATATCTTTAGGAGGTTCTGATTACCATTTCCAAGACTCCATCGTGTATTTTCTTCTTTTTTTACTTTGTATAAAAAAAATTGTTTAAAAGAACAGAGAGTCCTCAGTGGTTGATACCTTTTAATGGCTAACTGAAAAGATGGTAATAATTGCAAGCTTTCGAGACTACTCAGGTCTCTTCATCAGGCATGGTATAACACAAAATCTGAAGAGTCACATATTTATACACAACAGGTCTTAGAATAGTGCAGTAAAAAAAAAAAAAAAACAAGTTATATAAAACAGAACTATCACTATGGCAGGGGGCAAACTGTTGTGGCCATAAATTTTGCTGCAGTTCAGTGTGAAAGTTTTATTGTCCTTTCATAAGGGTCTGGTCCAGGCTGTGACACGCTCGGATGGTCAGAAGAGCACATCTCTTAATTGATGTAAAAATACATGAATCCATGAGACACATTCATTCCTACTCTGAATGTGTCAAAGGTCATCATAAGTTTGTACTCCCATAGTCTCCTATCTCTCTGGGACTTGAAGTTTCCTTTCAATACCAGCAATTTCATGTCCATGATGCTGTGGTCTGGGTTACAGAAATGTTTGGCCACAGGTAAATCCATCCTTTTTTCTCTAATTGTGTGGCGGTGAGAATTCATCCTTGTCCTGAGCTGTTGTCCGGTCTCCCCTACATACAGACCCCCAGTTGGACATTTGGTACATATAATTAAGTACACCACATTAGTTGTGATGCAGCTGAAGGTACCTGGGATCTTGTAGTCCTGATGTGATCTGGGAATCTTTATCTTGTCCGTTGTCAATATTAATGGACAGGTCTTACATTTTTTCTGGTTGCAGGGAAATGTTCCTGTTGTTGTTGGAGAGGACAGGGAGCTTCTGACAATGATGCTTCTTAGATTTGGGGGCTGTCTAAAACACAGAAGTGGGGGGTCTGGAAAAATAGATTTTAACTGGGCATCTTTTTGCAGTAATGGTTGTAGTTTCCTTGCAGCTCCTCTAAACACCTCCAGATGTGGATTGTAGGTGACTACAAGAGGGACCCGGTTGTTTTCTTCTTTAGTTTTATAATGTAGGAGATGGTTTCTTGATATTCTGGTGGCTCTTGTAATCTGGTTTTCAATTGTTCTTGGGTGGTAGCCTTGATTCAGAAAGGTCTTTCTGAGGCCCTCAAGGTGATTGTCTCTATCTGTACTGTTGGAACATATCCGATTGTACCTGATAGTCTGGCTGTATACAATAGAGTTTTTTATGTGTTTTGGATGAAAACTGTCCCATTTCAGGTATGTTGGACGGTCAATTGGCTTCTTGTACAGGGATGTCTCTATTTCATTGTTCCGTAGTTTAATGATGGTGTCCAAGAAGTTGATTTCCGTGCAGGAGTAGCTGAGTGTTAAGTTGATGGTGGGATGAAACTGATTAAAGTGTTCATGGAAGGTCTTCAGCTGCTCCTCAGACTCTGTCCAGATGATTAAAATATCGTCAATGTAACGGTAGTAGGCCAGAGGCCTGATAGGACAAGAGGATAAAAAGTCACTCTCAAGCTTGGCCATGAAAAGATTTGCATATTGTGGTGCCATTTTGCTTCCCATTGCAGTCCCAGTCTCCTGTAGATATATGTCATTGTCAAATGCAAAGTAATTATGGGTGAGGATGAATTTTGTAAGCTTCACCACAGAATTGGCATCAATTCCTGTATTTTCCAGGAAAACTTTGCAAGCATTTAATCCATCCTGGTGTGGAATATTCGAGTACAAGGATTCCACATCCATGGTAGCAAGGATGGTTCCCTCTGGAAGAGGACCTATTGCTGATAGTTTTTTCAATAGGTCAGTAGTGTCCTGGATGTAGCTGGTTGTATCCCTTACCAAGGGTTTAAGGATACCCTCTACCCATCCAGAGACTTGTTCAGTGAGGGTGCCCACACATGAAATGATGGGTCTTCCTGGGTTTCCAGATTTGTGAATTTTGGGAAGCATGTAGAATGTGCCTATTCTTGGACTCACCGGTATCAGTTCATCAGTTCTTATGGATATGTCAGGCAGACAAGAGGCCAACTTGTTAAGTTCCTTGTAATAGTCCTGTGTAGGGTCAGACTCCAATTTCTTATAGTAGCGTGTGCTCATCAGTTGTCTGTGTGCTTCCTTCATGTAGTCTGATTTGTTCATCATGACTATTGCACCCCCCTTGTCTGCAGGTTTAATGATGATTTCTTTGTTGGTTTTCAAAGATTTTATGGCCCTTCTCTCCTGGGCACTGATGTTGGATGGTTGCCTCCTGTGTGTGTCTAGGAAAGTGGATTTTACCAAATGTCTGAAAGTGTCTATATAGTTATCCAGATGAGGGTTGCGTCCAGGTGCAGGTGTCCAATCTGATCTTTTCTTGGTTGTCAAGATCCGTCTTCCTTCAGTCTGGGTGGATTCTGAAACATCTGCATCGCTAAAATATTCCCTCAGACGTAGTCTCCTGAAGTAATCTTCCATGTCGCTGCAGAGTTCAATTTTGTCTAGAGCTTTAGTAGGACAAAATGAGAGTCCTCTAGAAAGCACAGCAAGTTCCACTTTGTTTGGTTTGTAATCCGAGAGATTGATAACACAGTTAGATGCTTTTGTGCCTTGAATGGAGTAGTTGTCCAAGTTGTCAGGTTTTGGCTTTGTTCTCCACCTGTTTGTATTAAGTCCTGAATTGAGGCGCAGTCTATGTAGCTTCTTTTCCTTGTTGTGGATCAGAAGGGTTCGTAGTCTGTTGTAGTATTGTTGTACTTTTTGTTCTGTGCTTTCTGGAAGTGTCTTCCTTTGTGTTTCAAATTCTCTCTGGATTTTACTCTTGATGCTGTGGAAGACATGCAAAAGGTGGTTCCTTAGTCTCTCAGAAGTCCTGTGACAAAGGTTTTGTGCATAATGGGTGTTGTAGGTATGTAGAATTGGGTTTGTAATCCAGAGTCCTTTGGGGATCAGATTCTCCTTTTTGCATTTGGATAAGAAAAATATGTCGCTGTCCAGTTGTGCGCGTTTCTTCAGAAGTGTCTTTAGTTCCATAAAGATGCCGTGTTAGCCAGTAGAGATAAAAAAAATTGTTTAAAAGATCAGAGAGTCCTCAGTGGTTGATACCTTTTAATGGCTAACTGAAAAGATGGTAATAATTGCAATTATTACCATCTTTTCAGTTAGCCATTAAAAGGTATCAACCACTGAGGACTCTCTGATCTTTTAAACAATTTTTTTTATCTCTACTGGCTAACACGGTACAAAGATATATTTTACTTATTACTTTGTATAGTCACTTTTCTCTTTATTTTTTGCTTGTTTTTGTTGTTTTGTCTCTTTCCACATATCAAGTTCACATGGTTTTTGAGTTTCTATCTGCAATGCTAGTCCTGGTTATAATGTCCTATGAGGTTTTATGGTATTGTATTATTACTGCTATTGCCCAGTTAGAGCATTGCCATATATTATCATGTCAGCTACATATTTTTTTTGTTAACAGGTTATAGGAAAGACCACCATAAAACAGAATGGAGTTTGCTCCATTTATGAGGACTGTGGTAAAAATCCTGAGATTTCTGGTGCATTGCTCGAGACAAATATTCCTTGTGAATCCAATACCGAAGCCAGGAAATTATCTGGGTTACACCTGAATCGTCTGAAAGAAATTTGCCCAATGCTGTACAATGGAGACAATGATACATATGCCTGCTGCTCCGTAGCACAACTGCAAAGCCTTTCAAAAAGCATGTCCCTTTCTAAGGCCATCTTGAATCGATGTCCGTCATGTGCTGAAAACTTTATCAACGTTCATTGCCAGAACACCTGCAGCCCAAACCAGAGCACTTTCATTAATGTCGTCCGCACGCACCCTTTCAATATCAGCAATGAGATTAAAATGGGCGTCCTGGAATATCAGTGTTTTTATGAGACCCAATTTGCTGACAGAACCTTTGACTCCTGCAGGAATGTTCGCTTGCCCTCCACTGGTGGCTTTGCTATTTCTACAATGTGTGGAAAATATGGAGCAGAGTTTTGCACCACTCAACGTTGGCTTGACTTTCAAGGAGACATCAGCAATGGGTTGGCACCGCTTGTCATTGATTTCAAACTTATAGACAATAAAACTGATGTTCCTGAAGGAATCATACCACATGATACCACAGTATGGAGTTGTAACGTTGGACCAGGGGGAGATCCAGAATCTGCTTGTACTTGTCAGGACTGTAAAGAATCATGCCCAAAAATCCCTCCACCAAAGCCACTGCCAGACCCTTTCAAGTTAGGCGCTGTAGATGGGTACTTGATCATAAGCATTGTAGTTTTTGGTACTCTGTTGTTATTCTTTGTAGTGTTTTTGGGTATAAATTGCGCAGCAGAAAAATGCAACAAGAACAAGAAAAAAAACAAAGAGCCACCACGTGTCCAACGTTCCGACCTGAACTGCTCCGAGAAAGTGAGCTACATGACTAATCGCTCATTGGAGAGGGCATTTCAATGGTGGGGCACTCGTATAGCTACTTACCCTAAAACTGTCATTGCCATCTGCACAGTAGTAGTTGTTGTTCTCTCAGCGGGCATGGCATTAATTAAACTGACTACCGATCCAGTGGAACTGTGGTCAGCACCAAACAGTAGAGCCAGACAGGAAAAAGACTTCCATGATGCAAATTTTGGTCCATTCTTCAGAACAAACCAGCTAATCATCACAGCTAAGAACAGGCCTTCGTACTCTTACGATTCCCTCTTTTTCGGAAAACTGAATTTTAGTGGAATTCTCTCCCCGGATATCCTACTGGAACTTCTGGACCTACAGAACAGGCTGCAAAGTATTGAAGTAAGTGAACTACTATGGTCATTACCTCTTGGAAATGAAAATCTCATGTCGTTAGATGTTTATTTTTTGATAAATCCCTCTATGATGCTAGTCACTACTTATGAGTAGTATGAACGTGAGAGTAGTCAGACAAACCCCGGAGTCAGGTAAAAGGAGGACACGTAATGAATTCCGGAGGAGTAGTTAAGCCACGATCCAGGGTCAGAAATCCAGGACGGCACATAGTGAATACAGGGAGTAAACTCAGACATGGTCAGGTAACGTTATGAGGTCAAAATACCAGGAGGTCACGTCAAGAACGGGGCGCAGGCAGAGGTGAGTCAAACAACAATCCAGGGTTAGGCAACATGAATCAGAACACGGGAATACAGGCTAACAGCATGCCTTCAAAACCAGAATGTACGACTGGCAGGGTTTTGGGAGCGCTTGCTCAGTTAAGAAGCAGAGCCATTACAGGGAAGATGAAACACCTGAGCCATCCAGCACCTCCCAGAACCAGAATGGAAGCCTTTGCTGTAATTCGACTACTAACAGCTCAGTACACCAGGTAAACACAGCAGAGCCTCTCATAGTGTGCGAGATGCTCTGCACAGAGGAATCGTGACACCCTCTAAATTTGATTAAATCTGCTGAGAATCTGATGTCTATAGTCTGAAAGTTAATATTTCATTTACATGGCAAACTTAGAGGCTCAAATACACACTAGAGAAAATCATCCAAACACCCTGATTGTGGTAGGGATGGGCCACTATCTTACGGAGATTGGGCTTTTTTTGCATTTGATCCAGCATATGATGTCAGGAGAAAGAAATGTTGAGCGGGTTGAATTTCAATACCCAATCCTTTAGCTCTCCCATGGTTGTACCAAGTGTTCATGAGTGTCGGGAAAAATAGCTGTGGGTCAACAACACTTGGAGGTTTATGGTCATCTAAAAGGTGGCATCTAACGACGATTCTAATACATAAGTTATTACTTACTAAAGCTTCTAATTTTTAATGATGGTCATATGTCTTGATTCTATTTTGTGATCTAATGCTCGAGCGAGAACTGGAGGAATAATAATTGAAAGAATCATTAAGGAGTTGTCACCGTCTAGTGGTGGTTGATAGTAGTTCCATGCCATCCTGATAACAGGAGAGATGGGTGCTTATTGATTCCTTTACCTATGGAATCGGTCACCAGATTTTAGGCTTTTGCAAAACAATGTTGGGTCTTGTACCCTGATTCCAACAATGTATCACTAAACTGAAGACTAGGTGAAAAAACCTTGTGACAGATTCCCTTAAAACCATTTGTTTTCCCCATTCCTATATTTGGTGGAAGTCTCTGTGGAGAGGGAGATTTTTGCTGGATAGCAAAACCCGTAGTAAAGAAGACAGGGCTACACTTATTGGGTGCCTCTTCTTTAGGGCCACAAACCATCTACCATGGCTGTCTGTGTGATATTTATGTCAAGGAAAGCACCAGAGTTTTTGGAATAAATAAATAAATAATAGTTCTAGATTTAGACCCATAGATCTGGATTTAGATCTGTACATTAGTAAGTAAAGTGATTCATAAAAATTCTCATTCAGTCAATGTTAACGAGAAGGAGTCCTGAATTTATTACACAGGCAGAGGGAACGCATAGCAATATACATGGCTTCCTCTGATTATCTAGATGTAGTGATATACGGTAGCGTCATTCACTGATTTCCGATCTACTATGAAATATTGCTCAATAATTCACAGGCTACTCACAGCATTCAGTATACTCATGTGTGTACGTTCATGTCATGGAGGACAATAGGATCGGAGTTGTTCATAGATTTGGCATAAACTAGACCAGGGCGCAAAGTTTGGAAATTATCTGTTCTTCAACCTTAAAGGGAACCTGCCATGTTGGAAATGATATCCGACCTTCCACCAGAATATTATTGGGCAGCAGGAGATGATCTGGTTTTTGTAAGATCCAGTAAATCTTGCATCTTATTAATTGAAATTCCTGGCATTTGTATTTATGAGTCCAGTGGGCGGTCCTATTACTGATTGACAGTCTTTCCTGTTGGGTGGCTCAGTGCTTAGCACTGCAGTCTTGCAGCACTGGGGTCCTGGGTTCAAATCCCACTAAGGACAACATCGGCAAGGAGTTTGTATGTTCTCCCCGTGTTTGCCTGAGTTTCCTCCCACACTCCAAAAAGATATATAGTTAGGGAATTTAAGTTGTGAGCCCAATGGGGACAGTTTTGCTAATGTATGTAAAGTTCTGCAAAATATGTTAGCGCTATATACAAATAAAGATTTATTTATTACTGTACATAAGGGGGTAGCTGTCAATCACTAGTAGGACCGCCCACTTGGCCCCTATATATACTAAAACCAGGGATTTCAATGAAGAAAATCCAAGTTATACTCAATCTTTTTCAACAAACCTATATATCATTCTGCCCAGCATCTCCTTCTCTATTCCTTGGTGTCTGTAGATCAGAGTTCATGTACAATGTGGCATGTTCTCTTTAAGCCTAATGATACGGACTTTTACAGAGGGAATCCCCAGGGTACTGCCCGAAATAGTCACTGTTTACAATAGTTGATTTAAAGACAGGAGGGAAGTTCATATCTCAGCACCAAGGTGACAGATATAGGCTAATGTTCAAAATTTGGGGTCGAGGCTGGGGGAATTCTTGCGAAAGGTGTAACCAAAGCTGGCAGGGAATAGAAGCCAAATGAGGAGTGAAATTGGGTCAAACTAGAGGAATCTGAAAAATACTTAATGAACCCATTACTCATATGAGAAGGACAAAAAGTCCCCGACATTTTAAATATTTAAAAACTATCAGACTAAAATAAGAATTGGTGCACGCCTGTTTTCGAAGATGACTCATTGGCCAAGGTGAAAAATGAGCAGCTACAAGGTGAGAAATGAGCAGATACTTCACAGTGATTCACATTTTATTTCATTCTAAAGCTCCAAGATATGATATTCATTGCTTGTCATTGATATCAGTGATGTTTTGGGACGTATGTTCAGATTTAGAGGTATATCACAAAGGTGATTGATTTTACATTGGCCTACAATAATATCTATCAACGCCAGCGCTTCATTTAAAGGGGTATTCCCATCTCCAAGAACCTATCCCAATATGTAGTCTGTGTAATAATAATAATAATAATAATAATAATAATAATAATATTAGCAAATACCTTCAATTTACACAATTTACAACTAGAAATGTAGTATTCTCCTGATATAACCATGTCTCTTACCCCATGTGCAGGGCATTGCAGCTTAGGTATCCATGGTTACAGCCATTTATATAGTGACAGTTAGTTAGTTGCTTGTTTTCATAACCATGGATACCTAAGCTGCAATATCCTTCACATGAAGTAAGAGACATGTCTATATCAGGAGAACTATACTACATTTCTAATTGGAGGTATTTTCTAATATAATTACTATTACACCTACTACATATTAGAATAGGATCCTGGAGATGGGAATACCCCTTTAAGTAATACTTTTTTGTAATTGGAAAGGCTGTGTTATCTTTAAAATAATGTGAATGACCAGGAAACAAGACTAAGGGCGGCGTCACACACTACGATATATCGGGCGATATGTCGTCGGGGTCACGTCGTTAGTGACGCACATCCGGCATCATTAGACATATCGTAGCGTGTAACAGCTATGAACGACTGGGAACGAGCAAAAATACTCACCTTATCGTTGCTCGTTGACACGTCGTTCATTTTCATAATGTCGTTCCTCCTTCTGTGCTCTGGTTATTCATCGTTCCCGAGGCAGCACACATCGCTGCGTGTGACACCTCGGGAACAACGAACACAGCTTATCTGCGTCCCGCCGGCAATGCGGAGGGAAGGAGGTGGGCGGGATGTTACGTTCCGCTCATCTCCGCCCCTCTGCTTCTATTGGTCGGCCGCTGTGTGACGTCGCTGTGACGCCGAACGTCCCTCCCCCTTCAGGAAGAGGATGTTCGCCGCCCACAGCGAGGTCGTTCGGGAGGTAAGTGCGTGTGACAGGGGGTTAACGACTTTGTGCGCCACGGGCAACTAATTGCCCGTGACGCACAAACGACGGGGGCGGGTGCGATTGCTCATGTGATCGCACAATAAATCGTCACGTGTAATGCCGCCCTAAAGCTTTACATCTTTCTTTCTAAATTTTCTAAATGATAATTTAAGGGGTTTGCTCATAAGAAGAGAACACATAGATTAATGTCTGAACACTGTGTTCTGCATTATTGGACTCTCATGATCAGACATTAAGACCCCAATTCAACATTTGCAGGGGTGTGGGGGGGCTTTTATGTCACAATTTGTTTTTTGTCTTGTGGCATTTCTAACTATTTGGTATTGCTGCATCCATAACAACACAATCTATCAAACTGTCACATTTGTTAACCCCTTCAGTGAACACAATAAAAAAAAAATAAAATAAGTAGCAAAAATTGTCTTTTCATCATACAGCTGACAAAAAAAATGGAATAAAACACAATCATAAAGTCATGGTACAAGCCACAAACAAGCCGCCATGCAGCTCTTTCAGTGAAAAAAAAAAAAAGCTAAAGCTCTCAGCATTCAGCAATGCAAAAACATTTTTTTTTATAAAATAGTTTTTATGGTATAACCAGGTAATATCATTGGCATTAAAGCATAAAAAAAACTATAAAAAATGTGGTATCACTGTAATCATACTTACCCAAAGAATAAATCTGTCATATTACTTCAACTGCTGTTGATTTGTTCATTTTGCCTCCCAAAGATCGCAGTAAGGCGCTGCTCACATTTATCCTGCGCTCTAAGCTGAGTGCTTAAACTGAGGATTACGAGTAAATCTCTGAAAATCGTAATACAGATAAAATTCCCAACTGAAAATTCACTGTAATGAGGCGGAGGGAGTCACTTTGAACTGCCTTCTGTGCACAAAAGTGCGGTCATCAACAGTTTTGTTCACCTTTGAAAAGACGGACACCGCTAAACAGAGGCCAAACAGAGTCTGGAGTAACTCTGCTCCCTCATTATTGTGAATGGCTCCTTTGGGGGTTTCACCAGAATCATGATTTAGATGGAAACCCTGATATAAGGGCGGCTTTGCACGTTGCGACATTGCACATGCGATGTCGATGGGGTCAAATCGAAAGTGACGCACATCCGGCGTCGCAGTCGATATCGCAACGTGTAAAACCTTTTTGATACGATGAACGAGCGCAAAAGCGTCGTTATCGTATCATCGCTGCAGCCTCAGACATTTCCATAATGCCGATGGTACGACAGGTACGATGTTGTTCCTTGCTCCTGCGGCAGCATACATCGCTGTGTGTGAAGCCGCAGGAGCGAGGAACATCACCTTACCTGCGTCCCGGCTGCAATGAGAAGGAAGGAGGTGGGCGGGATGTTTACATCCTGCTCATCTCCGCCCCTCCACTTCAATTGGCCGCCTGCCGTGTGACGTCTCTGTGACGCCGCACGACCCGCCCCCCTAAGGAAAGAGGCGGGTCACCGGCCAGAGGGACGTCGCGCGGCAGGTATGTGCGTGTGAAGCTGCCGTAGCGACAATAATCGCTACAGCAGCTTTCACTAGATATCGCACGTGCGACGGGGGCGGGACTATTGCTGCAGCATCGGTAACACATTGTTACCGACGTCGCAACGTGCAAAGCCCGCCTAAGTGTTTAGCATAGAGCACAGGATAAATGTGGACTGATCCAAAATGTTCTGTACCAAAATCCCTACCAAATAGCATTCAACTCAACCTACAAAAACACAAGTCCCCACTCAGGTTTGTCCTTTGTTAAAGAAAATATTGGGGTCTTCCAGGTTACAGGTAGCACAAAGGCTCTGAAAATAATGCTATGACTCCCGCCAAAAAAGAAATCCAGCAAAATCTGCGCTCCTAAATCCAAATGCCCCTCTCCCTCCTGAACCCCACAATGTGCCTAAATTACAGTTAACGTCCACATGTCTGGCACAGTATTGTAGTCAGGAGAGCCTGCTTAATTTATGGAGTACAGGTTGTAAGAAGCACGAGCTGGACAACATGTACGGGCACTACAATGTACTGGGCACGACAAGAGTTTATTTGCAATTTTTAATTCTGCAACATTCATTGCGTTTCACTCTATAAGCGGTTTCCAGAGAATAAATCATCACTACACCTGTAGATGAGCTCTAAGAGGGGGTGTAATTTCCAAAATATGGTTATTTGAGGGGAATTTCATCTGTTCTGGCACTTAGGGGCTCTGCAAATGGAGTCCGCAAATTCCCCTTGTGAAAATTGGAAATCTGAGGTTAAAACATCATTTTAGTGGTAAAAATGTAAATATTTTTTCTTCACTGCCCAATTGTAAAACATTTTGTGACACACCTGAAGGAAGGAATGGACACCGGGCCATACGGGTGTGACTTTAGGTGAGGTGCATGACACTAACTGGTTTCTTCAGGCTAGTATCTGTCGCGGGCGGAGGGGTCGGGAACGCCGCTCGCCTGGGGGTTCGCTGGCGCTCGGGTCCGGTGCTTCTGCTCCTCGGTGGCTCGAGCACGGGGCCAGACCCGGGGGCTCAAGCAGCGCCTCCTCGCCCATGAGTGAAAGGGGGGGAAGGTTTGAGGTGGGATGTTGGTTGTGACGCCACCCACGGGTTGTGGTGATGGTGGGCACCACCGCTGCTGGTGAGGGTGGATCCCGGGAGAAATGGTGGAGAGAAGCTTAAGGTGTTGACCCCTCCGTGGGTAGGGGCTGTTGGTCCCGGGGCCCCGGTTGGCGAGTAGGGAGGAGGGATAGGTGCAGGTGCCGATGCGGGGAGGCAGTGTGGATGCGGGTGTGACGTTGCGGTGCAGTGCGGTGCCGGATGGCACTGGTGTACTTACTCAGGTAGACAAGAACAGAGTCTGTGGTAAACCAAACGGCTGGATGGACGGGGCCCACAGTCGGCTGCGGTAACTTCACTCTCCCTAGACGGGTTAATGGTGGCTGTCTTTCCCTGCACCTATGTGTAAGTGTTTGACTCCTATGGATTCCCACGGGTAGTCCGCTCCCCGGCTTGTACGTGTCGGGAGAGCCCGTTTTGCCCGCAGGCGCTGGCCCTTGGATCTCTGGCCGTTGGCGGTGGCTCTTATCCGGACGGGTTGGGCTGTTGCCTTCTGACGGGACTTGGTTGGGAATGAACCCCTGAGATCCAGACCGCAATCAGAGAATTTGACCTTTACGGCGGCTTCCGAGCCTAGTCGGGGTCTGAGTACCCTGCCTTGGTGCTTGGCTTTAATCTGCTCCCCGGTTCGGTACCCCGGTCCTACGGTTTCGCAAACCTCCACCAACTCCTGTCGACCGTCTGCCGACCTTGCTGATTGTGCCTGGGCTCCGACCCAGACACACACAGTCTTTACTCCTCACACTTCCACCTCTCCACTTCAACTCCACAACTGAACTGAACTACTTTTCTCGCCTCCAGGCCTGTGAACTCCTCGGTGGGTGGGGCCAACCACCTGGCTCCGCCCCACCTGGTGTGGACATCAGACCCTGGAGGGAGGCAACAAGGGTTTTGTTTGACTGGTGTTCCTGAGCGGGGGAGGGGGTGTGTGTATGTGGTGTTGTTCTGTGACCCCTGGGGTCCAGGGCGTCACATATCCATCATCAACACCATCAACATAAAACTGTAGGGATATAACCACCTCTTACACACCTGTAATGTCAATATTTTCACTGCACCCCTAGATGAATTAATTAAGAGGTGCAGTTTGCAAAATGGGGTCACTTATGGGGGGTTTCTGCTGTTCTGTCACCTCAGGGGGCTTTGTCGATGTGACGTGGCACCCGAAAGCATTCAAACTAAATCTGCATTCTAATATGGCACTTCTTCCCTTTGCACTGTGCCTCAAAATTAGATTTTGACCACAAATGGGGTATTGGCAAACTCAGGAGAAATTGAACAACACATTGTATGGTGCATGTTCTCCTGTTACTGCTGTGAAAATGCAAAATATGGGGCTAAATTAACATTTTTGTGGGAAAAAGTAAAATCTTCATTTTTTCCTTCAACATTGCCTTAGATCCTGTGAAGCACTTGAAGGGTTAATAAACTTCTTGGATGTGTTTTTGAGCAGTTTGAGGGGTGCAGTTTTTGAAATGCTCTCACTTTTGGGTATTTTCTGTCACATGGGCCTCTCAAAGTCACTTCAAATGTGATGTTGGTGTCTAAAAAAAGGGTTTTGGAAATTTTGTTGGAAAAATAAAAAATTGCTGATAAACTTTGAACCTTTCTAATTTCCTGACAAAAAAAAAAGATGTTTCAAAAATTGCGTTGATGTAAATTAGACACGTGGGAAATATTATTCAGTAACTATTTTGTATGACATAACTTTGGTTTAAGTAAAGTTTGAAAATTGCGAAATTTTACATTTTTTTATAAAATTTCCAATATTTTCACAAATAAAAGCAAAAAATATTGACCAAAATTTACCACTATCATGAAGTACAATATGTCATGAACAAACAGTCCCAGAAACACTAGGATTCATTGATGTGTTCCAGAGTTATAACCTGTCAAAGTTACACTGGTAAGAATAGCAAAAATTGGTTCTGTCATTAAAAGGAACCTGTCATCACTTTTTTTTGGCTATAAGCTGTGGCCACCACCACCGGGCTCTTATATACAGCATTCTAACATGCTGTATATTAGAGCCCAGGCCGGGGGTATAACATAAAAACCACTTTATAATACTTACTTAACAGTTGTACGGTGGGCCTTATGGTCGTCTCCGTTGTCTGGTTCCAGCGCCGCCTTTTTTGGCCATCTTTGTGCTCCTTCTTCTCTAGCCGCGGTGCATGACGGGTCCGACGTCATGCACACTCGCCGGCATTCACGTCCTGAGCAGGCGTAGTGCACCTGCGCAGGACCGGCGAGTGTGTATGACGTAGACGCGTCATGCACCCAGGCTTCAGAAAGAGGACGAAGATGGCCAAAAGAGGAGGCGCCAGCACCGGACAATGGAGACACCCATAAGGCCCACCCCGTGACCGTTAGGTAAGTATTATAAAGTTTTTTTTATGTTATACCGCCGGCCTGGGCGCTGTATATAGGAGCCTGGTGGTGGTGGCCGCAGCTTATAGGCCAAAAAAGTGGTGACAGGTTCCCTTTAAGATGAAAATGGTCTCGGGGGTGAAGGGATAATTGCAAAATTTTCTACATTTTTGCCAAATTTCCAATATTGTCACAAATAGACGCAAAAAATAGTCTTAAATTTATCACTATCGTGAAGTACAATATGTCATTAAAAAACAATCTCAGAAATACCAGGAACTGTTCCAGAGTTATAACGTCATAAAGTGAATTAGAAAAATTGGCCTCTTCAGAAAGGTGAAAACCAAACGCGGGGGTGAAGGGGCTTAAAGACACCCCTCTCTTTGATAAAAGAGAAAGTTGCTTCATAGAGTGGCACCCACACTGGTGGTCATCTCACAGCCATGTGTCAGATGGATGTCAGATGGATGCCAATTCATCTGAAATTTGTTTTTCTCCATTCTTTTGTTGGCAGCAAATTATCAACAATACTGTCCAAGCATGTGGGTTTTATTCAGGAACAATCAGGAACAAATATAATCAGCTTCATAAATCAGCAAGTAATCATTTCTGTATGTCTGTCTGCAGCTCAGCAGGCAGCTTCTTCTCACATAGACACAGGAAACTAGGCTAAAAGCATACAGTCACATGTTCTTCCTGTTATTGCCTCTTTCTCCATTTTTTTGTGTTATAACTTTATTAACAGCACATAAACCTAGCAACTGAACACTAATAAACAGGATTGGAGTTGTTGTACTAAACATACGGTAAGCCAACAACTTTTCTTGTATAAAGTTGAGAAAAAGGAGCACAAATAGGGTCTTACCAGATATAAATTTGTAGTATGTAAATGATTACACTCACCTAATGGGGTTGTGAAAGTCACAACCCCTATGAAGGCTTGTAAAGAAATGGCGGCTGTCGTAGCCCCACATAGGTCAATATTCGGTGCTGGAGAAGAAAAGCGGGGTTAATGCCACGCTGCCGCCGAATTAAGAGATTGTTGATTATTGATAATTTTCTTTTATTTGATAGGTTTACGCATTTCAGGGCTCAAGTCCCCTTCTTCAGGACCAAAAGGACGAATCAACAATACATGTATTGTTGATTCCTCCTTTTGGTCCTGAAGAAGGGGCCTTGAGCCCTGAAACGCGTAGACCTATGAAATAAAACAAAAATGATCAATAATCAACAATCTCTTAATTCAGCAGCAGTATTGCATTAACCCCGCTTTTCTTCTCCAGCACCGAATAACAACATTTTTTGGTGATAGCAACTGATCTTTGAAGGGTTTAGTAGGCAAACCTAGCTTTTGTATACATCATGAGGTTTACTTTTTGTCTTCTTTTTCTTACCCCCCAGGTATGGTCAGAGAAGCATAAAGTGAATGTTACCATAAAGGATATTTGTTACGCGCCCCTGAACCCTACAAATCCTACAACAACAGATTGTGCGGTTAATAGCTTGATGCAATACTTCCAGAACAACAAAACAAGATTCAACCTGGAGGTGACACAAACAATATCTGGAGAAACGGGTCGTGTGGGCTGGAGGGATCATTTCATGTATTGTGTCAAGTAAGTATTGCGCTTAAGGCAAGGATCCCAAAATCATACACATCTGAAAGTCATGATTCAGCATAAGTGATGGGGGAAAAGTAACTATTTGTGTTTGGATTATTCGTAACAGATCCCAAAGTCCTATTCTGGTATTCCTCACGAATAACGGCAGTCAATGGGAAACCCAAGCATTTTTTCTTGTTGTTAGGAATACTGGAATAGTACCCGGTATTCAGTAAGCATTATCCGAACACTAATAGTTACTATTCGCCCATCACTATTCAGCATGCTTTGGTTCATTCAAGTGCTGGGTGACCAGAAATGTTATTACTATTGGGGATACTACATATTTTGTATAGGACCAGTAGGGCAGGGATTTCACAATGCACCCCACCATATAGTTCTCCTGATAAGTTATGTCACTTACCTCATGTGCAGGACATTACAGTAACTTAAGTATAATGGTTAAGGCCATATGCAGATTATAATGAGGACAATGTGGGATACTGCTGGGCCCTGAGACATTAGGGAAGTCCATGAGCAGATTAGTCACGTTATAATTTTTCTGCTCGGCCAATGCACATCTTCGGACAGACATATTATCTGGAGCTCCCATTGCCCATTCTGTGAGTTACCAGCGTGATGGCGTCATCAGCCGGTGTGCACGAGCATGTATGTGCCAGCCACAAGAAGTGAATCCATGGGGACCAGAGCAGTAGGGAGCGAGTGGGAGGTGAGTATGTGTTGTTTGTTTTAATACATGTATGTATGCAATGTTTGAGGACTCATCCTGTATATAGGGAGCTATATAAGGGCTCATCCTGTGTATATGATGCTGTTTGAGGGCTCATCCTGTATACAGGGGCTATGTGAGGGCTCATCCTATATATAATGGCTATCTGATGGCTCATCATGTATATATGGGCTATATTAGGGCTCATCCTACATATAGGGGCTATGTGAGGGGTCGTCCTATATATAGGGGCTATGTGAGAGCTCATCCTATTTATAGGGGCTATGTGAGGGCTCATCCTATATATAGGGACTATATGAGAGCTCATCTTGTATGGAGCGGCTATGTGAGGGCTCATCCTATATATAGGAGCTATGTGAGGGTACATCCTATATACTGTATAGGAGCTATCTGAGAGTACATCTTACATATATAGGGGCTATGTGAGTGCTCATCTTGTAAATAAAGGCTGTGAGGGCTTATCTTGTATATAGAGGCCATGTGAGGGCTCATCTTGTATATAGGGGCTATGTCAGGGCTCATCCTATATATAGGGGCTATGTGAATACTCATCCTATATATAGGGACTATGTGAGGGCTCATCCTATATATAGGAGCTATGTGAAAGCTTATCCTATATATAGAGGCTATGTGAGGGCTCATCTTGTATATAGGGGCTATGTGAGGGCTCATCCTATATATAGGGGTTATGTGAGGGCTCATCTTGTATATAGGGGCTATATGAAGACTCATCCTATATATAGGGACTATGTGAGGGCTCATCCTATATATAGGAGCTATGTGAAAGCTGATCCTATATATAGAGGCTATGTGAGGGCTCATCTTGTATATAGGGGCTATGTGAGGGCTCATCCTATAGATATAGGGGTTATGTGAGGGCTCATCTTCTATATAGGGGCTATGTGAGGGCTCATCCTATATATAGGGGTTATGTGAGGGCTCATCTTGTATATAGGGGCTATATGAAGACTCATCCTATATATAGGGACTATGTGAGGGCTCATCCTATATATAGGAGCTATGTGAAAGCTGATCCTATATATAGAGGCTATGTGAGGGCTCATCTTGTATATAGGGGCTGTGTGAGGGCTCATCCTATATATATAGGGGTTATGTGAGGGCTCATCTTGTATATAGGGGCTATGTGAGGGCTCATCCTATATATAGGGGTTATGTGAGGGCTCATTCTACATATAATGGCAATGTGAGAGCTCATCCTATATATAGGGACTATATGAGGGCAAATTGTATATATAGGGGCTATATGAGGGCTCATCCTATATATACGGGCTATATGAGGGCTTGTCCTTTATATAGGGGCTATGTGATGGCTCATCTTGTATCTAGGGACTGTCTTTCTCATTTTATATCTGCAGATTTGTACCTGTACATTAACCATGTAACCTATCACATAATTTATCAAGGGGATTGTGTGACATGTCACATGATACATCAGGCTGGCCTAGTCTCCAGGGCTCAGGTGCGATTGCACCTCGCGTACCTATTATAGTTACGCCCCTGATTTATACTAAAGCTACATACTGCCCCCATCTCCCAACACCTTCACAAATGTGGGGCATATTTAACTAGTCAGGAAAGTCATTGTGCAGACAAAATGTGGCCCTTTCATTCTTGGAATTGGTTGTGGTCACAGTGGTTGATGTAGAGTCCACTATATACCTAATCAATGAAACCAAATAATGTTTTTGTTATTGTAGCTCACCACTGTCATTCAAGGATATTACAGACCTGGAACTGAGCTGTATGGCAGATTATGGTGCACCGGTCTTCCCCTTCCTCGCTGTGGGAGGTTATGATGGTAACTCTTTTTTTTTTATTTATATATACAGTATATAGTAACTTGGTTCTTATGAAATTAAAGGACTTAGCCAGGTTTGTTTTCTTTCTTTTTCTTTTTGTACTAAAGGCCTAAAAATTAAGAGGCTGGTAGTTGCTAACTACTTACCTGTTGTGCCTGGTACCGATCTCCACTGGCACAGAGCGGTCACTGATCTCCTCCCGGCGATTCAGCTGCTCCATGTCAACAGAGTAGCTCTTCCTCTTCCAGAGTGTTCTATCATTGGACATGACTGCAGACTCCATGCTGATTGACAGCCGACTACCCGCACTTAGGTCGCGAGGAGCCAGCTGTCAATCAGCCTAACGCCAGTATAAGGTGGAAGAGAACCCACTTCTCTGTAGACACGACGTTAGTGGAAGCCCCTGAATCGCCGGCATGACTGGTCTATAACCACTCTGTCCTGGCAGAGATAGCACCAAGTATATCAGACAGGTAGTTAATAACTATCTGGCTATTAGTTCTTAGTCATTTAGTTAAAAAATAATAGCCCCGGACAATCCCTTTAAGACAGGAACGTAGACAAACACCAGTTGCAACAAATTAGATTTTTTTTTTCCATCTTTTACCCAGTGCAAGCAAAAGTTAAGCTAGAAGTAATCATCTACTCATCCTAAATATACCAAGCTAGATGTCACATTAGGGTAACTCCGTATAAGAATGTCCTCTCTAAGCCATCATTTAGTTGGCCTATAATTCAAATGGCTGTCATGGAGGGGACAAGTATAACTAGTTGCAACGTCTGTTGGCCATGTCTGGTAATGGCTTGTGAGTTTCGTTATTAGTTAATTGAAGACTATGAAAAAGTTTAAATATGGCCAAAATTATAGTATCAGCATGGGATGATCCCAAGAATTCAGATTTGAAGCCAGGAGATTTATTCATGTATGGGTAACATTTTTTGCCCTCAATAGTTTTGGAAGGACAGGAGATAACTTTTGGCTTGGTTTGCACTACCCCTATGCCAGTATCTCTAACAATCTTTTACTCTTTGTCCTCAGACAATCGTTTCTCAGAATCCAAAGCTTTGATTTTGACCATCTCTTTGAACAATTTCCCTCGTTCTGATCCTAAGTTTGACTATGTCATGGTTTGGGAGCAGAAATTCCTGGACATTTTGGAAGAATATGTGAAAAATCCAAAAAGTAGTTTCACGTTCGCTTATATGGCAGAAGTAAGTGTCTTACCACACCAGCATTAGCTAAATAAGCAAATGGACATGACCAAGTGAGATAATTTTCATTACTGGTTGAAATTTTTGAATTTTTCCCTCACTTTATATTTTGTGATTAGTAGTTTTGAACTATATCTTCTTTTAAATCCTCTTTTTAATGGTGTTTCCATTTTTTAACTAATAAAATTCTGTTTTGTTTTTTAAAGTAATTCTAATCCTATTTTGTCACCAGAGATCTCTAGAGGATGAAATCAGTCGAACCACAACAGAAGACATTCCCATCTTTGCCATCAGTTACCTGGTGATCTTCTTGTACATTGCTCTTGCCTTGGGAGAGTACAGCAGTTGTCGGAGAGTGTTGGTGAGATGAACTTCATATTTTTTTATTCCGTCAATATAAATTAGATATTTTTGTTAGACTTGTTCAAATTTTGCAGAATCCATTGACAAGCTAATGACCTGTTGGGCTGGAGTATGATGTCAATGGAATGCTAAAAATGTACACTTCACTATTTTTCCTGCATCCTTAAAAGACAGGTGTCATGATTGACTCCTGGCTCAGCTGGAGCTGAGCCTTTTTTTTAGTTTCACTTCTGATGCAAGTCACGTTAGGGGTTAATCCTTTCTGCCTCGTTCTGGAGGTCAGGCTGCTTTATTAGGGCACTGTTTCTCTTGGACTTCGCCAGTGATACTTCTGGCTCTGCTGTGTTCTGCTCTTGAGTGACCTGTTGTCTGCTCTGCCCCCTCCTGACCTCCGTGTTCACCTGACCTGTTAACCTCCTCTGTTGTCTGTTTCCATCAGTGTCTCTCCCGCTGTCTCCCTGTTTGTTCCTTATCTGTTTACCTTTATTCTGTCTTGTCTTCCCACTCCCCCTCGCTTCTAGGCTCTGATTTCCCGGCTACTGACTATTTGCTTCCCTCTGACTACGTTTAGACTTTGCCCTTGTGTACTTACAAGACCTCATGTTGTGACATGGCTTTCTGACAATTCTACTGCCATCTGGTGGGCTTGACTAGTATTACCTCTGCTAGGGAATTCCCTGCTCATACGTTTCCTCCACTTTTACGCCCCCTAGTGGTTTACCAGCTAACTACCTTCTCAGATAGTTTCAGGAATCCTCTCAGTCCCACATTACTGCGCTGTATTGCTATTGTACATCTTAGAGTACAGCGTGACAACAGGTTCACCATCTGCCCAACTAGTGTTACACAGAAGCCCTACTGGTAATGTGACCATGCACCATAATAAAAAAATACAGTTCTCTTATGGCAATCATTATACTCTTGCCAAACCACAGTCGAAATGCAAGGAGCTCAAAAACTGTTTATGCCTATCTACCTTCTGACTCTGATTCTCTCTTACATTCTTGTGTCCTATTTCCAAGGTATAAAATATTCTTATTTGAGAGATTTACCATAGACCTTTTAAGTAGAACTTCTCCCCAGTAAATTCTAGTTCCAAATGTGGCTTGGCCATCCCCGATGCTCGTTTCAATCGACTTTTATCCTTAACAGACAGTCTACATACCTACATGAATATTTTAGACCAATTTATTGGGCAGCTACAGACACTATCCCAACACTCCAAGGATATCCTTACTTTAACATGGGACAGCTTTCTTCTGACAGTATTTGTGTTTAGAAGAAACACTTGAGGGATCTGGCCCTGGTTCTTTAAAGATTGTGGGTATCCTGGTGTTTGGGCCCTATGTTATCAATTGTCATGAAGAGTGGACTTTTCCATACTTCCACAATGCCAAGTTCACCCAAAGCCTAAGTTCTCTTCCAAAGGAAAATAAGGTGTCCACACCAGGCCTTTCATGATTTAATAAGTAAATAACCTCAAGTTTAAGATCAGACACACAATAAATACTGAAATGTATCCTCAACCAAACTCATGTTCTTGTTACTATGACTCCAACGCACACCATTGTAATGACTGTTACTTTTCCCCAGGTGGACTCTAAAGTGACCCTCGGTCTAGGTGGAATTCTTGTTGTCTTAGGTGCTGTTCTGGCATCAATGGGTTTCTTTAGCTACATTGGAATAGCATCATCGCTCATCATTGTGGAAGTGGTGCCTTTCTTGGTTCTAGCAGTTGGAGCAGACAACATCTTTATCTTCGTCCTTGAGCTTCAGGTAAGATAAATTCTTTAAAAACAATCATTATTACTGAATGCTATATAGTCTACTTGTGATAAAAGGGCTGACAGTAAAAAAAAAAGAAATCGTCAACATACAGTATGTACCTACCATGACTGTGGAGATCATGAGAAGAGAGATCTAGCTTAGGATGGCTGAAGCAGCAATCTGCATTATAATGTTAACAAACATGAGCTTGCTGAACTTCCCAAGTGCCTTGCCAAATGTTACAAAAACGAAGAAACTTTCTGCCCCAATATGGGAACAATAAAAGGGATCCCTCCTCTTATATATTTGTCTATGTATAAACATATTCACTCAACTGTGTGTGGATACCCCATTTCAGTTTAATAGTTTAGCACATATAATATCACCGTGAGATAAACATTACATTACATATTTTAAAGGTTGGGGACAATACAGTATGTCATATTAAAGAAGCCCTTCCGTCAAAGTTTTTATCCTCTTAATATATTGCAATCATATTATATTGCACGATGCACTTTCAATTGCACATTTTGCCTTTCTACCCAGCTAATTTTTCTCTTTTCCATTAGATCTATGACATCACATGATTAAAAACTAACTAGCTATATCCTTCTAAGGCTGCTTTCACACTACGTTTATTTAACATGCGTCCTGAACGTTTTTTTGCTGCAAAAGCGGATCCTGCTTTTACAGCAAAAAATGCATGCAAACGCATGTGTTACTTTGCAGGATCCTGTCACTGGATGTTTAGGGGCGGGCATTGGAGTCATGTGATTGGGAGTGAGGGGAACTAAACGTGCCAGACTGGGAGCCGGCATCTGACAGCTGCGAGGCTCGTAACCAAGGTAAACATCGGGTATACTTGCTTGGATACCCGATATTTACTTTGGTTACAAGCGTCTGCAGCTGCTAGGAGCCGGGCTCCCTGCACACGTAACCAACGTAAACATCGGGTAACTAAGATAAGTGGTTACCCGATATTTACCTTGGTTACGAGTGTCCGCAGCTCTCAGGTGGGGGAGAGGGAGGGGGAGAGAGACAGAGAGGTAGGAGAGAGAGAGACTGATCACGGAGGCTGGTTCTGGGCATGCTCAGTAGAGCAAGCAGGATCCTGCCTATCAGCACGCCAGCGTTCACATGCGTTTGCGTGCTGTTTAGTCAGGATCCAGCAATTTGCAGAAGTTGGACGCAGCTCAAAAACGCTACAAGTAGCGTTTTTGAAAGATGTTAAAAAACTGCAAGTTGCTGGATCCTCACTATAACGCACGCAAACGCAGGTGAACGCATGTTAACGCGAGTCCATTGCAAATGCATTAAAATGAAAACGCATTTGCACTGGATCCGTTTCTGCGTTAAAAAAATGTTCAGGACGCATGTTAAAAAGACGTAGTGTGAAAGCAGCCTAAGCTCTATGTACAAACAAGAAGTCTATTTTCCCTGCATGAGTCATCACTGCAAAAGCCAACTGTAGGTGGAGGAGGGGTATACCTGGGACAGGAGCTAAAGAGGGGGATGACTCATACAGTGAAAAGAGACTTCCTGTTTCTACATAATGGAAAGACAGGAGAAGAATTTTTTGGGTAGAAAGGCAAAATAAGCAACTGCAAGTGCACAGTGCAATATAATATGATGATTGTAGAGGATAAAAACTTTAATGGGACTGTTTCTTTAAACCTAGTAAGTTCTTATCTGCACTATAAATATTTCTTTTCTTTTAGAGAGATGAACGTCGAGAAGGTGAACGACGAGAGGAACAAATTGGAAGAGTCCTTGGTGGTGTGGCCCCCAGCATGCTACTTTGCAGCTTGTCGGAGTCTCTGTGTTTTTTCCTGGGTAATAACAGTTTCCATATGTCTATTGGGGTATAGTTATCATTACTGACTGCTTTCCTATTGTCAAACAGTCTGCACCATGTCACATCTTGAATTACCGTATCTTTTTTGGTCCAGGTTCCCTGACACAGATGCCCGCTGTTCGGACCTTCGCCCTTAATGCCGCCCTTTCCATACTGCTTGATTTTGCCCTGCAGATCACCGTGTTTGTGGCCCTCGTGTCTTTGGATGCTAAGCGGGAAGAGGTAACATGAGAAAACCTGGGGCCCTGGGGGTGACAAATACATCATGGGCAGATGACTTTATGATAACATTATACATTACTTCATCTAATAGATTATTACTGTACTCTTCCACTAGGCAAATAGATTTGATATTTGCTGCTGTATCAAAAGCAAAACTGAAAAACGCAAGAAGAAATCTAAGGGACTGTTGGTTTCTTTCATGAAGAAAGTCTATTGTCCCATTCTTCTGAATTCATTCAGTCGAGTGATAGTGGTGAGTAATCCATAATCTATAATACTCAATCGTGTGTCTTTTTTTCTGCACGTGTCAAGCCAGTGACGGTTAGGTAGTAGTGACAGTGTGCACCTGAGCTGTCCCTAAAACTAGGGAACCTAGGCTAATCCCTGTCCTCAGGATAACCCCTGAAGGTGGAGATGCCTGAGTCTCATACTTTGCTAAGCTCCTGAATATGACTCACCTAAATGTCCCCTCTCTCCCAAGGTAGTAAAGGGACAGGAGACCAGAGAAACACACAGGTAATCTAGGCAAGGCAACAGATATGACAAAACTCCAAAATCTTTTCCAATTGAAAGCTGCACTGCTCTAAAAGAAAGAACACCTCAGCTTAACAGAAACGAGCTTCTTCACAGTGGTCCGAATACAAAAATTTCTATATCTGGCATGGAGTAAAGCCAGGGGCAGGGAGATCTAGCAGAAGGGAGAGATAATTACAAGCTGCAGCTGAAATAATGGCTAAGAGAATTCTCAGCCAATAAGAAAAGTGTTTTTATCCCCTTCAGCATAGAAGGAAAGATACATCAACAAGACAACAGTCAAGTGAGCCCTACAGGAGGTCTGAAATCAGTTATACGCTGAGACCTCTAAGTCTTGACCCCAGGTCCAACAGAGATGACATTAGGTTGGGGCACATTCATGACAACATGATACATTTTATTTGACTTTTTACTTCCATGTTACATCCCCTACTGACCGCCGTGTCCTTCTCTCTTCACAGATGATTGTGTTCATGTTCCTCTTCTGCTGTGGCATATATTTCATGATGTATTCTCGTGTGGGCCTAAATCAGGAGCTGTCTGTACCCCTGGTAAATACATTATCTGGGCATAAATGATAGCAAACCAAAATGATGATGATGATGATTAAAATATACATAAATAGATGATAAGATTGGATCCAGTTCTTTTTTTACAAAAACTAATTGTCCCTATTATAACAATAGAGGAGCACTTTAGGGGACATCCTTCATCTGGTCACTGATACCCCCACAAATTGGTCAAATTGCTGTCCATTCATTCTAGTGACTTATGGGGTCTTAATGCCCAGACTACACCAATATTATAATTAATAGTGATGTCTGGGCATAAGAATTTACCCTTTTTGGTAAGTGCTGCTTTATTTTATTTTTATACATATCTTTCATACGTCTAATTTCTCCATGTCTTACCTCTCCACAGGATTCCTATGTACTTACTTATTTTAATCATCTAAACGAGTATTTTGAGGTCGGAGTTCCTACGTACTTTGTGACCACAGCTGGATATAACTTTTCCTCATTAGATGGAATAAATGGTATCTGCTCCAGCGCAGGCTGTAACAATAACTCAATGACACAGAAGATACAGTATGCTACTGATTATCCTGACAGGTAAATGCTTCCGAGATAAGCATGACATGGAAAGTAGCCATGAATCTCCAAGCTTGTTTTATCTATTACATACTGTACTTATAGTATAGTATTGTTCATGGAGTGGTCACAGTTAAAATGCTCAAATTGTGGTAGCCAGCAGTGAGCACCCCTGACCACTCCTATAATGTGTACTGATGATTATCTCATTGTGATAATGCTACAGGTTCAATTATCTTAAAGGGAACCTGTTAGAATAATATTAAAGGGGTTGTCCAGTCTAAAGGTCCAGTCACACTAAACAACTTACCAGCGATCCCAACAACGATAGGGATCGCTGGTAAGTTGCTAGGAGGTTGCTGGTGAGATGTCACACTGCGACGCTCCAGCGATCCCACCAGCAACCTGAACTGGCAGGGATCGCTGGAGCGTGGCTACACGAGTTGCTGGTGAGCTCACCAGCAACCAGTGACCAGCCCCCAGCGCCGCGTGGAAGATGCTGCGCTTGGTAACTAAGGTAAATATCGGGTAACCAACCCGATATTTACCTTGGTTACCAGCTCACGCAGCTACACGTGCAGAGAGCAGGGAGCAGCGCACACTGAGCGCTGGCTCCCTGCTCTCCTAGTACAGCACACATCGGGTTAATTACCCGATGTGTGCTGCAGCTACACGTGCACAGAGCAGGGAGCAGCGCACAATGCTTAGCGCTGGCTCCTTGCTCTCCTAGTTACAGCACACATCGGGTTAATTAACCCGATGTGTCCTGCAGCTACATGTGCACAGAGCAGGAGCCGGCACTGACAGTGAGAGCGGCGGAGGCTGGTATCAAAGGTAAATATCGGGTAACCAAGGACAGGGCTTCTTGGTTACCCGATGTTTACATTGGTTACCAGCCTCCGCAGAAGCCGGCTCTTGCTGCCTGCACATTTAGTTGTTGCTGTCTCGCTGTCACACACAGCGATCTGCGCTTCACAGCGGGACAGCAACAACTAAAAAATGGCCCAGGACATTCAGCAACAACCAACGACCTCACAGCAGGGGCCAGGTTGTTGCTGGATGTCACACACAGCAACATCGCTAGCAACGTCGCTGCTACGTCACAAAAGTTGTTCGTTAGCAGCGATGTTGCTAGCGATGTTGCTTAGTGTGACGGGGCCTTAAAACTGTCAAGGTAGAGATTTTTGGGTGAAGACTGCTAATGGTATCTTCATACAGGGAATCAGAGACGGTGTCATATTACCTGTATATCAGTGCCGATATATCAATGTATCAGATAATGAACACACAGACATGTTCTCTCCTTCATCAACTGACTCGTGTATTTTGAAAGAAACTTAATTATACAAAATGCCACGTTGGCCTTGAAGCTAAACAGGGAGTAAGGAGTGTTCCACTCCTTAATTTCTCTCAGCATGTTATGAAACACATCTTTGTTCGTTAAAACATTCTGTGTGAACACTACTGATAAGACTTTTACTCATCATTAAAAGACTTCCATTATTTGTACATCTGTTCACTTATTCTTGGTAACCCCTTCATGACTATACAGCTTTGAATTATATTATAGGTCTGTGCAATTGCTACATAGACAGACAGATAATTATGCTACTACATCTATATTTTGATTATTTACATACATAGATATTCTTATTACGTTTAAACAAACAAGCTATAGCTCAGACCACCTTCACAAAACGACAAGTCTGCAGTCACTCTATGAGACTGCAGACCTATGGATCCTCACATTGTGGACACTGCGCGCTGTGAATATTATCCTGTATCAGAGCACTCAATGCAAGTGTATTGCATGAGGCCAGAAATAGTCCAGTCAGATTCTGGCCGGGAGTAATCATATTGCATACTTTGGATCACGTGACCATCGTTCTCGGCGCTAACACTGGAAAATCCTCAGTGCATGCGATGTGAGGTTTCAGTAGTCTGCAGTTAGGGTACCTTCACACTTAGCGATGCAGCAGCGATCCGACC
Source organism: Anomaloglossus baeobatrachus (assembly GCF_048569485.1). Lineage (NCBI taxonomy): Eukaryota > Metazoa > Chordata > Amphibia > Anura > Aromobatidae > Anomaloglossus > Anomaloglossus baeobatrachus. Next base: position 618,638,505 of record NC_134356.1, on the reverse strand, counting down.
AGCGATCTGACCTGGTCAGGATCGCTGCTGCATCGCTACATGGTCGCTGGTGAGCTGTCAAACAGGCAGATCTCACCAGCGATCAGTGAACAGCCCCCAGCCAGCAGCGACGTGCAAGCGACGCTGCGCTTGCACGGAGCCGCCGTCTGGAAGCTGCGGAGACTGGTAACTAAGGTAAACATCGGGTATGGTTACCCGATGTTTACATTAGTTACCAGTGTGAGCAGGGAGCAGGGAGCCGCGCACACTGAGCGCTGGCTCCTTGCTCTCCTAGCTACAGTACACATCGGGTTAATTAACCCGATGTGTAATGCAGCTACATGTGCAGAGAGCAGGGAGCCGCGCACACTGCTTAGCGCTGGCTCCTTGCTCTCCTAGCTGCTGTACACATCGTGTTAATTAACCCGATGTGTACAGCAGCTACATGTGCAGAGAGCCGGAGCCGGCAGCACAGGCAGCGTGAGAGCTGCAGAGGCTGGTAACTAAGGTAAATATCGGGTAACCACCTTGGTTACCCGATGTTTATCTTGGATACAGCTTACCTCAGCTGTCAGACGCCGGCTCCTGCTCCCTGCTTGCTTCATTTATCGCTCTCTTGCTGTCACACACAGCGATCTGTGTGTCACAGCAGGAGAGCGGCTTTGAAGAAAACGAACCAGGGCTGTGTGTAACGAGCAGCGATCTCGCAGCAGGGGCCAGATCGCTGCTCAGTGTCACACACAGCGAGATCGCTAATGAGGTCACTGCTGCGTCACAAAAAGCGTGACTCAGCAGCGATCTCGGCAGCGAGCTCGCTGTGTGTGAAGCACCCCTTACTCTATTTGTTATTAGACTGGACAACCCCTTTAATAATAAAATTAGCTATATAGAGGTAAAGACCCAAGTTACAAAATAAACATATCTCTCTTGTAGGAAGTGGACTGATAAGATGCTGATACAACTTAAATGCAACCACAACCCTCCAGTGCACATCCAGGATAGTTTACATATGAATTCAAAGTTTAAAGAGAACATTTTACTTTTTTTAAAAAAATTGTATTATGTACCTCGAAAAAATCCCTGAGCTACCTTGATTCTGACACTCTTTTCCGTTTTGCACTGCGTTGCTCCATTGCAGAGATATTCACATTTGTTTTTTTCTGGAATGCACTGAATGTGAAATCTCTGCTTTGCAGTCCAATTGGGCGCTTCTATATATTCTTCTTTGAGGGCGCATGCTTTCACCTCTCCCTCCCAAATCCTGCCAATCACATCTCAAGACTGCTAGGTCAGCAGCTGAACTGTGATTGGCAGCATCTGGGGAAAGAGGGGTGAAAGCACACGCCCCCCAGAGAAGACTCTGAAAAAACACACTGTTGATCTGTAATCAGAGATTTTACATAGTGTGCACAGAAAACAAATGTAAATATCTCTGCAATGGAGTGACGCAGAGAAAAACGAAAAAGAGCTGCAGACTCAGAGGAGCTCAGAGATTTTTTACAAGGTATTTAACTCAATTTTTTAGAGTATATATCGCGGGCGGAGGGGCGTGCTTGCCACGCTCGGGTCCGGGGCTTCTGCTGCTGCTCGGTGGCTCGAGCGGTGGGCCGGACCCAGGGACTCGAGCAGCGATCCTTACCTGTGAATGAAAAGGGGTGGTTTGGTTAGGGAAATTGTTCGTGACGCCACCCACGGGACGTGGTGATGATGGCACCACCGCTGCTGGTGACGGGGATCCCAGGAGAGATGGCAGGGAGCAGCTAGGATGTTGTCCCCTCCGTGGGTAGGAGGTCGGTGCTCCCGGGGCCCGGTGAGGTAACGGGGATGCTGGTTGGCTGGGGTGCATGGTTGCAGGGACAGCGCGGCGCAGTGCCGGACGGCACTGGTGTACTCACTCAGACAATCACTGACAGAGTCGCTGGTAAACCAAAACGGCCGGATGGACGGGTCCCGCAGCCGGCTGCAGTGTTGATGTTGTGCTCTCCCCGGACGGCTGATGGTGGCTGTCTTTCCCTGCACCTGTTAGAATGTTCTGACTCCTGTGGTTGCCCACCGGTAGTCCGCTCCCTGGCGTATAGGTGCCATAGGAGCCTGTTTTGCCCACAGGCGTTGGCCCTTGGATCTCTAGCCTGTGGCGGTGGCTGTATATCCTCTCTGGGTGGACTGTTGCCTTCAATCGGGACTTGGTTGTTAGCAAACCCCTGGGGTTCCTGTTACATTCGGATTTGACTATTGACGGCGGCTCCAAGCCTGGTTGGGGTCCGATGGCCCTGCCTGTGTGCTTAGCTTCACTCTGTTCCCCGGTTCGGTAACGGCGGGCCGACGCCTGACCCCAGTCCTTACGGCTCTGCGGAGTTCCACCAACTCCTGCAGACGGCCACCACCGTCTGCCAACCTTACTGTTAGTGCCTGGGCTCCTACCCAGGCACACACAGACCTTTCACTTTCACCTCCAAACTCTAACTACTCCTTTTCCCGCCTCCAGGCCTGTGAACTCCTCGGTGGGTGGGGCCAACCGCCTGGCTCCGCCCCACCTGGTGTGGACATCAGACCCTGGAGGGAGGCAACAAGGGTTTTTGTCTGACTGTTGTAACTGTCTAGGGTGGGGGAGTGTATGTTGGTATGTATGGGACTACCTGGCTAGTCCAGGGCATCACATGTGCGATGGGTTCAGTTTAATTTCTCAGCGATGGCATTGGATTATTATGAAACAGATATAATTTTTATACTAAAAGACGCTTTACACGCTACGATTTCTCGTGTGATCGCATGTGCACTCGCACCCGCCTTCATCGTTTGTGCGACACAGGCAATTTGTTGCTCATGTCGCACAAAGTCGGTAACCCCCGTGACACGTACTTACCTCCCGAACGACCTCACTGTGGGCGGCGAACATCCACTTCCTGAAGGGGGAGGGACGTTCCTTGTCACAGCGACGTCACACAGCGGCCGCCCAATAGAAGCGGAGGGGCGGAGATGAGCGGGACATAACATCCCGCCCACCTCCTTCCTTCCGCATTGCCGGCGGGACGTAGGTAAGCTATGTTCATCATTCCCGGGGTGTCACACGTAGCGATGTGTGCAGCCTCGGGAACGACGAACAACCTGCATCCAGGAAATTGATCAATATTTTGAAAATGAACGGCGTGTCATCGAGCAACGATAAGGTGAGTATTTTTGCTCGTTGACAGTCGCTCGTAGCTGTCACACGCTACGATATGTCAAACGATGCCGGATGTGCGTCACTATCGACGTGACCCCGACGACATATCGTTAGATATATCGTAGCGTGTAACGCCGCCTTTAGATTCATACACTCTGACAGGTTTCAATGTAATAGTTTGGTCTTTGAATATCCAGGATTGAATGTTAGATATATATCTTGCCACATATCCACTGTTAATTAGGCCAGTCTGTCAGATAATAACCAGTCTGGCTGATTGGTGCATTACAAAGTTTTTCACTATGAAAAGTCTATCAAAAAAGGATCTGACATGGAGGGACATGAAAGTATATAAGGAAATGTACTGCTACTGCCTAATGGTAGTTGTTGGAAAAAATAGCCATCTTCCATTTTAATGATAATTCCTACGTGTGAATGGACTGTAAACATTATCTACCTTATCTGTGCTTATCATGGTGCTACCTCACACCCGGAGTCACAGCTTATCGCCTATGAGCACCCAGTTACCTCTGTGCACACTCGCTCCTCTAATCATGCCCCTTGATAGTGTATAATACATAGTTTAATCTTTGGACTTCATCGCAATTTATTATATACTACATTGCATATTATAATTATTGTTCCTGGAAATTGAGAAAATTATCATATTGGTTTGAACACTTGTGAAAGATATTTAAAGGGGTATTCCCATGACATCCACAAGATACGCCATAAATGTATAGTAAATGCAGGTCTCACTAATAAGGGCCCGCTCCTATTTCAACAAGTCACAATGAAGAGATGGGAAAAAATTCCATTAGTTTGTATGGGAACTGTGATAGCAGCACGCTATGGGGCCCGGGTCTATAGATAAATGGGGTAATACACCTTTAAAGGACTTGGCCCCTTTATCTTTGGATCACAAAATGCAAAGGGGACATGATTTTGTTAATACAGCCTTCACTATGCAGAGCTCTTAACATCTCAAAATGGCTGCTCATGGAGGAGCATGTGACCAGATATGTCCAATGGCCTCATCCAATGGAAAAATAGCTTAATCACATGCAGGGTTATTCTATTGGATGAGGCTGATGGGCCGGTCAGGTCACATGCTCTTCCGTCAACGCTTCTATTGATAACAGAAGAGCTGTGCAGTATGTGAGGAAGGAGGGCAACGCTTCACAAAGGAGGAGAATCTGTAAGGTTATGATCACACGTTGCGTTTTTGCTACAGCCAAAACTTGCTCTCTTGGCAGTAAAAAAAAGCTGCTTCAAAAAAGTGAGTTTTGCTGCATTTTTGTGATTTTTTTCTGCGTTTTTGGTGACCCAGAACAAAAATACAGCAAAAACGCAACATGTGAACATAGCCCAATTCTTACATATTAACAACTGCCACAAAAACATATCTACAACACATTTTCTAAAATAAAGATTAAGCGGCCAAACTGGCCATCTGTCATCCATCATACAAAGAAATATAGAAGGTTAGCCATTTTATCGGTACCCTCAGGAAAAGTGTAATCCAACATGGCTGATTAGACTTTTATACAATGTAGCCCCTACTTTCAGATGTGAATGGAAAGAGTTGCACGTGCAGGACTCCTCTCTATTTACAGCAGCTGTAAAGCAAGGAGCTGTTCATGAAAAAGGTGCAGCCCCCAGAGGTGGGACCATTATGGACTGACAATAAGAAGCTTGTCCCAGATTGAACAATAGGGGTCTTTAATATGAGACGTGTGGGTGTCCAACATTTGGCACCACCACTGTACACAGCTGGAAACTGCTCCGGCAACGGCTGGAACCAATTAAAGTACAGACCGGAGCACACCAGCACCGTACACGATTCACCGGGTTCTGCCGAATACTGCACTTCATCTACTACTCAAACATAGTAGGGGGCTACTATGTTCTGCCGTGTACACCCCTTTGTTCTTTGCTGGTCTATGTGGGGATTGGATCCCCTCCAATCTTTATCACCGGTACACACAGATAGACAAGAACCAAAAGCAAAAAAGTATGCCCGTTTCAGTCCAATAACTCATCAAAATGCCCTTTTCCTCCTGCTTTGGAGATATAAGTAGCCCCATTACGTCTTGAGCCCTGGGTTGCACCAATGATATCTCCACCCCTAAATCTTATATCAATGGTATAACATATTGATAAGTCATCAAATATTCGCTCCTGGACAACCCTTTTAATGGTGTATCTAGAGGACATGGGAATACTCATTTAGAGGTACATGCATAAGGGCCCAAAAAAAAAATCTTTAATTGATCTTATGGATCAACCCCCCCCCCCTGTTGCTGGTCTTGTACATTGTTCTGAAGCAAAATTAACTGTGCTTTGTATCGTCTTTGCAGATCCTACTTGGCGGTCCCAGCATCTTCCTGGGTTGATGATTTTGTAGACTGGTTAAATCCCTCATCAGGTTGCTGCAGATTATTTAACAGCAATGGCACCTTCTGCTCCTCCACCGCCCGTAAGTATTAGCTAGAGCACGAGCAACCAACACAAGGCAATCACTACACGACTACCAGGCAAAAATATGGACACGTTTTTCAGTTACTAGCTGTATATAGTCTAACAACTGAGACTGTCGGTCAAAGTAGTCAGTCAGTTGTCTTTAGGGTAAGATCCCATGATGTGGCCAAAAGCCATGCCTACATGTGGTGAAGAATGGGAACACAATTGTGTCAAAAGTTGAGGTATTATCATCAGCGTTAATCCCAATTTAGAAGTTTCGGCGATTCAGTTTATGGCTGGTAAGAAAAGAACAAACGTACAGGCTTGAGATATCCACCAACCTCCAGGTGTTGCCTGAATGTCCGTTTATGTTATACACTTCATGAATATAAGTGTTCTGTACAAAATTTTAGTTTACACATAATAGCAAATAACAGAATTCAATAGATTTGACAGCCCTAAAGACATTAAAGGAGTTATCAACTACTCGGCCAAACCATTCTGAATCCATATATTTTCCCCAGTAAAATAAAAAAACTTATAATCACATGGGTGCCTCTCCCGGGGATCGTGTGACATTGTTATGTCACATGATCCCTGGTGCCAATCACTTTCCTCTTCCTCAGATGTAATAACATCTGGAAGGAGTGAAAGAGGAGCAGCAGCTCTCACTTCCTCAAGATGTCTGGTTAAGACTGTAGGAGAGGACAGTGAAGACAGCACTGATTGACCTCAGGGATCACAATGTCATGTGATCCCCAGGAGAGGAACCAAGGTGAGTATTGTAATGTACAATGATTATATCTGTCTCTTTAAGAAAAAACAGGTCTGGGGAATTGTGGGTAGAGACAGGAAGAAAGGAGGTTTTTAGTTTCAGTTGAGCAAACTTAGCCAAACTTGTGTTCGTCAGGTTGTGTATGGGGCTTCCTAACTCTCCCCCAACAGATGATATTGGGGAAATGTAAATCTTGTTGGATTGCAGCCCTTTTGTCCCTGTAGAACACATACATGCATAGCTCAATTAAGCATTCAAGAGCAATGGGGAGGTTAGGAATAACTTAAAGATCATGGCACATGGACCCCAACGCAAAAACTTCAAGGAGGCTCCCAATTATTGCAAGTCTTTAATACCATTAGTCTTTTTTATATAGGCCAAAGGGACTTTTCATGCCCTCTAGGCTCCAGGGTCTGGGTCCCATTGCAACCCCTGCATATATTGTAGTTACACCCCTGGTTAGGAATATCGGTCATCAACCATAACATGTGTACGATCAGCTTTAAAATACATTTAAAAAATTCTACATCATAAAGACATCTAATCAATGTAGATAACAACAGCAGGTCCTTATATATGCAATATAGGTCTGACAGGTGAAGTGGGGCCCGCTTCTGACCGACTCCTCCAACTATTTGGACACCGAGATCCCTCTCATCCACATTCTGCCAGGTGAAGCTTTAACATGACCTCCCCATATATGCTTTACCTGGTTGCAGGAGATGTGACTCCTATATAAAAGACCATGACTCCTATATAGAAGACATGTTGTATACTCGCGGGATGTCTTATATGAGGAAACACGGCCTATGTGCCAGGAAAGAAAACACTAAATGTATCATCCATAGGGCCTTGTGTAGTCAGTGTATGACAAAGGGTATCTTTTTTGTCATATGCTTCACCTGAAAAGCATAGTCTGCTGCACTTTACTATACAATGGGAGTACATGGATGATGTATGCAATGGTTTTCCTGTACCGTGGCATATGTCGCAGCTATCTGATAAAAGTATGTGATGGGGATTACTGTTGATGTACGCCTATGACAGAATGAAAAACCACATGTGAACAATGCCTGACGTAATTAGTGTTGCAGCTACGTATGGGAATTAGTCACATCATGGCCGTGGTGCCAATGGCTAAATTGGCACCAAGGTCATAAGAAAACACCGATATAATGGCAACTAAGGAAAGGGGGTCACACCGATTTTACGTTGGGGTACAAAAGTGCCCAGGAAAATAATATAAGTCTTAAAATATAAAAAAGTCACTAAGATATAGATACAGATTCATCAATATAGAATCTGCTTTTTTATGATTTGGACTGTATAAACTAATTGTGATTCATTTTATGACAGCCGCACCATGTAGAAGGAGCTGTATGAGAACTCCAAATGGACCTTTACGACCAACAGTGGAAGACTTTAACAAATATTTGCCGGATTTCCTGGGAGATTATCCAAATCTAAAATGTCCAAAAGGGTGAGTAAAACCAGCCATATCCAGCATTCCAAGATATACATATGTACATGAAAAGATATGTATTCTTTTCTTTTTGCTTGTGTGGCACCAATATTCCGCAGTAATGATCTAAAAGGCACAATAGCCAATCAGTGTGTTTGTGAAAGTGTAGAAAGAAACTGAAAAAGTCAAGAAAATATGAAGGAGAAGAATTTCCCTTGATCAGATTTCAACCCAGTGTCATGCCAGAGCATACAGACGCTCAGTGTGCAGCGCAAAACAAGGGTGACAACGGGGTTGGTATAGAAGGACGACCCTGTCGATAGGGAGAAGGGACACCTCCTGCAACTCACTTGAGTCTGCACCCTAAGCTTTCTAACATCCTTATAGGGATCCTTCCCCCTGTCTCTGTTACATGCTTAGGCCCTTGCTTGCACTGAACTCACCCTGGCTAGTGAGATGGCCGGTGAGAGCACTAGTCTCACCACTGCAATAATACAACACAAAGTATTGACATGGGAATAATGACACAAAAATGAAAACACTCCAAGGTTCTTTAATGCAGTAAAACACCGCAGCTGCAATAGTCAGACTCCTCAGCTTCTTCCAGAGACAGGCTTCTTCCAAAGTGTATCAAAAGACTGACCCTCACATCCAACAAGTGTGTATAGGTGCTAGCTGAAAACACAATATAACTACAAAATACATACAGCTGCACTCTAGAATGCGAACATTGAATAAGGGAACTCTGGTATTGCATTACTGCTATAGGAATATTTGAAAAAAGAGATACATAGCTTATGTATTGGCCAATTCATGTGAGCCGGGTAACCAATGGCAAGGTATATCTCTATATACCGGGAACATAACTTAAATGCCTCTATCTGGGTTAAAAACCTACATGTCTGGGCATCTAGGTTCCAGCTATAAAGGAGGATGGACACAGCCTGGTTATAGGGGGGAGTACTTAGTTAGAAAAAATGCACTACAAAGTCTTCTTCCAAAGTGGTCAGCAATAGAATGAAAATCTATAACTGGAATTGGATGGTAAGACACTTGACTATTTATAGTGAAGGGTAGTGATCATAAAAGTACCTGAGATTAAGGCTACAAAGAACAGCCAGAGAGGAAAGAGTCCAGCACTAAAAGAAAGTAGACATATTCAAATACCAGAAATAGCCTACAAACAACAAGACATTGTGACTTTCTGGTCCCAGACATACCAGAGGTATCCCCAGCCCGGGACACACTCATGACACCCAGGTCCCCCGTGCATTATGGCAATGAGACACCATCAATGCTTTCCCCATTGATTGTTTCAGTCATCACAAATCTGCTTTACATTGCACATGGTTCCAAACATGATATGATTTTTTATTTCTTTCCAGTGGCCTGGGCGCTTATGATAATGCGGTTAGAAGGAATGATGTGGGAGAAATTTTAGGTAAGGAGCATCACCTGCATTGTACAATGAAATGCCCCTTCTTGTCTCTAATACCTTTTTGATACTCATAAACTTACTCTGGTTTATTATCTGGTGCAGCAACGCGCTTCATGGCCTATCACACACCCCTGAAGAACTCTCAGGAGTACACAGCTGCGCTGAAATATGCCCGGGAACTGGCTGCTGATATCACAGAGTCATTGAGAAAAATACCAGGCACGGATCCTAATTTTGCTGTTTTCCCTTACACGTGAGTTTTCTACTTTTTTTTCCCTAAAAATGGTCATAAACAAATACCAAAATCAGGATAATTTGTGATTGATTTTAAAAGGAGTTGGTGCAAATCTATTCGCAGGACCTGATGCATCGGCCACTTCATTAATATGTGGCTGCTCAAGAAGAACCCTAAGAACCATCTCTTACCTCCCGGCATCCGTGGCTCTTCTTCTGATTAGCCGGCCTGGTGTGACGTCACATCCGTATCACGCCACAACAATTACGTTGCGCCAGATCGGCTAACTAGAAGAGGAGCCGCAGATGCTGAGAGGTAGCAGGTCATTCTCAGGGATCCCGTCCACTGCCCACAGATTAATGACATGGCCGATGGACAGAGTCCTACAATACTTTAACTTTAAGTATCATCAATTACAAATGATTTGCTATTAATGGGTGGAGGGCGCGCTCACTCCTAGGACAATTATCCTCAGAATTAATAGGGCCATAGCACTAATTTAGCACTATGTCGCCTTTAATGGGACCCTGACAGCTGATACATGCTGCCCAAGTCACGGGCAGCATGTATCAGACATTGGCTGTATGATCAAAGTCAGGTATGTTTGGCTCTGAAATACTGTGTCATTTAAGAGATAAACATACATTAATAGCTGCTGGAGATGGAACAGCATGGCTGACTAGTTTTTACAGTCGGGTCCTCGGCGGCTTATCGCTGCCCACTTCCCAGAAATGACAGGTCTCTGCTTATATGCACACATAGGCAGCGGGTGGGGAACAGCTGCCGGGAATCTGCCTATCCAACTAGTCTGCCATGCCGTTATGTCTCCAGCAGCTATAAATGCATGGTTTTCTCTTAAATGCAGCAGCATTTCAGAGCCAAACATACCTGACTATGATCAAACACGCTGTCCACGTTTTTTCAGCTGTCAAGTTTCCTTTAATGTTTTCGCCTGCCATCCAGGAGACTACAGGAACTGCAGCACATCCCTATTCACTTAAAGCATAACCATCATTTTAATTTTTATTTCATAAATCAATAGAACACATAAAAGTAAGCAACTTTGTAATATATCTTATCAGACAATTCTGCCTCTTTCTCCTCCTGGACTGATCTTTCCTTATCAAAATTCTCCATTCCCAGGTAAAATCTGTCTTTAGTGAATGCAGACGTTTATATTACTGATATAACTTACTGATTACTAAAGATCTGACTGCTGAGATCCCCATTGATCCAAAGAGCGGTCTCCTTCTTGAAAGCAGTGGAAGTATTCATGCTCGACTTCGCTCCATTCATTGTCTATGGAACTGCTGTAGAAAGGCCTGTACAGCAATGAATGTACATGGGCAATGAATGGAGGGGAATATGAGCATGTCCACCTCTGTTTCCTTGGTGGCTTTAAAGGGCCCATTACTGGGTTCCAGAGTCCTGCTCACTGGATCTTTGGGGGTTTCAACAGTCGGATACCCAGCAATTAGTAAATTATTCCCTATACTTTAGAATTGCCCTTTAATATTATGGTTTGTCTTGGTGATATGCCATAACATTATGTACAGTGAATACTCCTTTTGCTACATGTTCTTTTTTGATGTATGTAATCTAAACCCTGAACATCTATAGCAGGATGCGGCTATGATGGGGATATATATACCAGAATGGGAACATATAATATACCAGGATGGGGCTAGGATGTGGACATATATCATGATAGTGCCAGGATGTGAACATATACCAGGATGAGCCATGATGAGGACATATATACCAGGATATAGCCATGATGGGGTCATGCGCCAGGATGTGGTCATGATGGGGACATATACAGTACCAGGATGGGGCTATGATGGAGACACATATACCAAGAAAGGCCATATATAAAAGGATGGGCCATGATGGGGACATATATACCAGGATGGGGCTATGATGGGGACATATATACCCGGATAGTTGCATATATTTCAGGATATAGCCATGATGAGATCATACAACAGAATGGGGGACATATTTACCAGGGAGTGGCCCAGGATTGGGGACATTAGTACATGATAGAAGTCAGTACTATACAATGAAGGGGGTCAACTTTGATATCTTTATATGATTTAGAACGCTACAACGGCCCATATATCTGACCAACATGGGGGGTGCCCAGGCTTAAACAAACTTTGCACCGGGGCCCATTGGACTCTAGTTACGCCACTGAAAGAAAGGATGGACCAACATTCATGAATCTGTGCCATTGTAATTATGCTCTCTCTTTCTGTAAATATATATAATTAGCCTTGCGTTGCTTGGCTTACAATATTTCCCATAAGATGATCCTCATTCTCACCATATATAACCCTTCTTTCAACAGGATAACCTATGTCTATTATGAACAGTATCTAACCGTTGTTCAGGAGGGGCTTTTCACCTTAGCCATTTGCCTGTTGCCCACCTTCGCTGTGTGTTGCATCCTTCTGGGCATGGACCTGCGCTCGGGATTAATTAACCTGATTACCATTTTTATGATCATCATTGACACAGTTGGCGTCATGACTATATGGGGCATTGATTATAACGCTGTCTCACTTATCAACCTGGTAACGGTGAGTGCTCCCTATCGAGTATCTATATTGTGCAAGGCCAAGTGTGGGCTCTTTAAGGGAGATTTCCACTATAATAATCGTTGTTTAGGGGTTAACAATTATTTCAGATTAGTATTATTCACTAAACCATAGAGTAACTATCCTAGCGATTTAGGGTTTATTAGAGGTTACATAAAATATTACCTGCAGTGGTCCTAATTTCCATTTATTATTTTAATCATTTATTTGTAATATTTGTATAGATGTCCATAGTAAATAATGCATTTCTTTATTCCTGCCTTCACAATATGGGGGAGCTCATCACTACATATTGATATAGCTACCATTGAACTCATGTAGAGAGCTCCCTCTAGTGGTAGTTTCAGGCACAAAGCATTTTATTGTTTGGATTTGTTTAACTCCATTATAAGAGGACATAAAGGGGTGTATTGATGTTAGGAAGTTTCTTTCTCACTACTTTAATGGCTAGATTATCTAATGTCCCTTCTATCCTTGTTATTTTCCTTATAGGCCATTGGGATTTCAGTGGAATTTGTCTCTCACCTTACAAGATCTTTTGCCATGAGCAACAAAACCACCAAAGTAGATCGGGCAAGAGATGCGACAATCTATATGGGCAGCGCTGTGAGTATAAGAGACGGGATGGGAACAAGAGGGAGACACCAAAGAGTGAAGGCATCTTAATGTCTTAAAGGGATTGTCTAGTTTAATAAACAGATTTTCAAATCCCCCTGAAGGAATTCTTGTTATCTGATTCCATTTCTTTGTGTTGCACGCAGGTATTCGCAGGAGTAGCAATGACAAACCTTCCAGGAATTATTGTTTTAGCATTTGCCAAAGCTCAGCTCATTCACATCTTCTTCTTCCGCCTTAATCTGACGATAACTCTGCTGGGACTGGTGCATGGCCTCGTCTTCCTCCCCGTCGCACTCAGCTACTTTGGTAAGTTCCATGTGGTTCTTAGGCAAGAAAAATAATTGTGGAGTCTTCTGAGGAGCCTAAAGTCTACTTTACACACTGTGATATCTGTCCCGATATCGCTAGTGTGGGTACCCGCCCCCATCTGTTGCGCGACACGGGCATATCGCTGCCCGTGCCGCACAACATCGCCCAGAGCCGTCACACATACTTACCTGTCCGGCGACGTCGCTGTGACCGGCGAACCGCCTCCTTTCTAAGGGGGCGGTCCGTGCGGCGTCACAGCGACGTCACTGAAACGTCACTGAACCGCCGCCCAATAGCAGCGGAGGGGCGGAGATGAGCGGGACGTAACATCCCGCCCACCTCCTTCCTTCTGCATAGCAGCCGGGAGGCAGGTAAGGAGAGCTTCCTCGTTCCTGCGGCGTCACACGCAGCGATGTGTGCTGCCGCAGGAGCGAGGAACAACTTCGTTACTGCTGCAGTAACGATTTTTAAGAATGCACCCCCATGTCGCCGATTAGCGATTTTGCAACGATGCAAAATCGCTTATCGGTGTCACACGCAACGGCATCGCTAATGCGGCCGGATGTGCGTCACAAATTCCGTGACCCCCAACGACTCCGCATTAGCGATGTCGCATTGTGTAAAGCCCCCTTAAGGCTATGTGTCCACGGGAGAATGTAGCTGCGGAGTTTTCTGCTTCAAAATCCGCGGCTTTCCCGCAAAATCCGCACTTTTTCAAAGGTGCGGATTTGCCGCGTATTTACCGCGGAATTGTCGCGGATTTGATGCGGATTTTGGTGCGGATTTTTTTTTTTTTTTTAATTTTAAAGCCAAAATCCGGATGAAAATCCGCAACAATAATTGATATGTTGCAGATTTTTCCGGATCAAAATCCGCACGAAATCCGCTGCGGAAAAATCCGCAGCATGGGCACAGCATTTCCAAAATGCCATAGAAATGGCTGGGAAGTGCCTGAGCTGCAGATTTTCGGGAAATCCGCGGCTTTTCCGCGAGAAATCCACGGCAAAATCCGCGCATTTTCCGCAGCGTGGACACATAGCCTTAATAGGCCTATAGCATGGCTGGTGCAAAAAGAACAAAAAAGCTTATATCCTTTCTTCTATAGACATACTATATCTAGATGCTTATACATGTACCATAAGTCATAAGATTATTTCAGTATTCTTTGATCATGCTCTGCCACATTGCATCATCACTTGTGAGCGCCATTAATGGATCACATAGAAGGCAGATTATGCTTGTCCTTCTGCTAAAGCCAATCTTAAAGGAGTTGTCCTCTCCTAGGGCAACCCCTTCTGGTTCCATCTCTTTCCCCCAGGAGAAAACGACCCTGTACTCACCTCCCGTTCTGGCGCCATTCAAGCGCTGTCAGTAATCGCAGTTCGGGGGCTTATGTGACATTGTGATGTGAAACGAGCCCTGTGTCTAATCACTGCCGGCATCTGTCCCCTCCTTCGGACCAAATGAGTTAATCAACAGGAAGGGATGCTGCGGCTGGCACTCACTTCCTGTTGATTGTTCATTTGGTCCGAAGGCGGGGAAAGAGTAGTCGGCGGTGATTAAACGTGGGGCTTGCATGATGTCACGTCACGTGACTCCCGAACCGCGATTACCAACATTTCTTGAACAATGCCAGAACAGAAGGTGAGTACAGGGTCTTTTATTTTAACTTGGGGAAACAAGAGGAATCAGAAAGAGTTTTCCTAGTTGTGGACAGCTCCTTTAAGCCCCCCATATAATATATCTCCATGACTCCCCCATACAAAGGAAGGTACAGCTCAGCTTTCTCTGTGAGAGAGTCGCTGCCAAAATCATCTCTCGGAGAACAAAGGTACTGCCATTGGAAATCCAGCAGGCCGGATTTTTCCTCCCCCCCTACATCAGAGGAGAGTCAGGAGACCACCAAACATATTAGACTGTTGGCTTCTTTAGTTTATTGTGTATTTAGGCCTTTAGGTTGAATGGTGCCAAGGGAAATAACTTGTGGTGAAGCCTTCTTATAGCACCAGAGCACCATGCAGTGCTTAAAGGGAATCTGTCACCAGATTTGGGGCCTATAAGCTTCAGCCACCACCAGTGGGCTCTTATATACAGCATTCTAACATGCTGTATATAAGAGCCCAGGCTGCTGTGTAGAATGTAAAAATCACTTTATAACACTTACCTAAACGGTCGCTGCAGTGGAGCTTGGCCATATGAGAGTCTCCGTTCTCCGGTACGGGCACCTCCTCTTTCAGCCATCTTTATCCTCCTTCTGAAGCCTCTGTGCATGATGCGTCCTGCGTCATACACACTCGCCGGTCCCGCGCAGGCGCACTACAATACTTTCTTTGTCGCTCCATTGGGAGACCCAGACAATTGGGTGTATAGGCTATGCCTCCGGAGGCCGCACAAAGTATTACACTAAAAGTGTAAAGCCCCTCCCCTTCTGCCTATACACCCCCCGTGCTCCCACGGGCTCCTCAGTTTTTTGCTTTGTGCGAAGGAGGCAGACATGCACGCACAGCTCCACAGATTGGTCAGCAGCAGCTGCTGACTATATCGGATGGAAGAAAAGTGGGCCCATATAGGGCCCCCAGCATGCTCCCTTCTCACCCCACTCTTGTTGGCGGTGTGGTTAAGGTTGAGGTATCCATTGCGGGTACGGAGGCTGGAGCCCACATGCTGTTTTCCTTCCCCATCCCCCTTAGGGCTCTGGGTGAAGTGGGATCCTATCGGTCTCCAGGCACTGAGACCGTGCTTCATCCACAACTCCTGTGGAGCCTGCTGGATAGGAGCCGGGTATCGTTCAGGGACATGGCCCTGCTACTTGGAGGTACTCTGTATCCCTGTGGGGACAGCGCACAGCAACACTCCAGCTTTGCTGGGTGTGCTAGTGCACCGGGGACCGCGGCGCTGACCGGGTTAATATGTGCCATTACACACTCAGCGTTGCTGAGTGTGTTTATGTATAGGGACTGCCGCACTGACCGCCGCTGCCATGGAAACACCTCGGCGCGGCTGGGACTTGTAGTGCGCCGGGGACTTCCACGCCGGCCGCGCTTTTACGGCGGCCGCGTTTATTACTAGAGTCCCCGGCTTTTTGCGGCCTAGTTTCCTTTCTTCCCACCCCCAGCCCTGACAGGCAGGGGAAGGGCGGGATGCTGCACAGAACGAGCAGCACTGAGGGCTGGAGCATGCTTTGCATACTCCACCCCTCTCACTGTGCACAGTGCGGGCACCAGTTCCCGCACTTTCTGGGTCACGCCCACGGCTCCCTCCTCTCCTCAGGACGCCGGCAGCCATTCCTGTCAGCTCCTCGGACGCTGCAGAGGGGGACAAAGTCTGGGAGACCCAGGCAGGGACTCTGGTGGCCTCACAACCGCTTTAAGCGGGTGGTAAGCAGCACCTGTGGTGCTAGCCCCATTGTGCAGTAGTGTAACATTATATGTTTATGGTATATATATTTTACACTGTATGGTGCACAGTTGATTTCTGGCTATATACCCTATTGTGTTGCTCAGGGAAGATAATAGCATGGCGCCCACGAAAGGCAGGGGTGCCAAAACACAGGCTTTTTATGCTGCCTGCGCCGCATGTACGACCCCGCTACCGGCAGGTTCCACTGACCCTCATTGTGTGCACTGTTCGGCCCCTGTGGCACTTACTCAGCCAGAGCCTCTGCTAAGAGGGGCCCAGGGGGAGCCACCTGCTGACACTGTCCAGGTGACGGGGACGGAGTTTGCAAAACTCTCTGAGACTATGGCTAAGATACTAGAAGCCTTGCAGTCCAGGCCGGTATCTCAGCACAGGGACTCTGTTGAATCTTTGTTCCCTGGCCCACCTCAGTTGGACCAACAATGTCCTCCCGGGGTATCTCATGGGTCCCAGGCTGAGGGTTCTGACACAGACCCCAGCCCCAGGCCGACTAAGCGAGCTCGCTTAGAATTTCCCTCGACATCATCATATTGTGCAGGGTCTCAGAGGGGGGAATCTCTGGTTGATGAAGCGGAGACAGTTGATCAGGATTCTGATCCTGAGGCCGCTCTCAATCTTGATACTCCTGACGGGGATAGTGAACGATCTTATTGCATCCATCAATCTAATGCTGGATATTTCTCCCTCAGCTCCTCCGGCGGAGGAGTCGGCTTCTCAGCAGGAGAAATTCCGTTTCAGGTTTCCCAAGCGTACACCGAGTATGTTTCTGGACCACTCTGATTTCAGAGAGGCAGTCCAGAATCACCATGCTTGTCCAGATAAGCGTTTTTCTAAGCGCCTTAAGGATACACGTTATCCCTTTCCCCCTGACGTGGTCAAAAGTTGGGCTCAGTGTCCCAAAGTGGATCCTCCAATCTCCAGACTGGCGGCTAGATCCATACTTGCAGTTGAAGATGGGGCTTCACTCAAAGATGCCACTGACAGGCAGATGGAGCTCTGGTTGAAATCCATCTATGAAGCTATCGGCGCTTCTTTTGCCCCAGCATTCGCAGCCGTATGGGCGCTACAAGCTATCTCAGCAGGTCAAGCGCAAATTGACGCAGCCACACGCACGTCCGCGCCACAGGTGGCGTCCATAACCACTCAGACGTCGTCATTTGCGTCTTACACTATTAATGCTGTCCTGGACTCTGCGAGCCGTACGGCGGTTGCAGCCGCCAATTCGGTGGTACTACGCAGGGCCTTGTGGCTACGGGAATGGAAGGCAGATTCTGCTTCCAAAAAGCGCTTAACCAGTTTGCCAATTTCTGGCGACCGATTGTTTGGCGAGCGTTTGGATGAAATCATCAAACAATCCAAGGGAAAGGATACATCCTTACCCCAGCCCAAACCGAACATACCCCAACAGAGGAGGGGGCAGTCGAGGTTTCGGTCCTTTCGGGGCGCGGGCAGGTCCCAATTCTCCTCGTCCAAAAGGCCTCAGAAAGATCAAAGGAACTCTGATGCATGGCGGTCTAAGTCACGTCCTAAAAAGACCACCGGAGGTGCCGCTACCAAAGCGGCCTCCTCATGACTTTCGGCCTCCTCACTCCGCATCCTCGGTCGGTGGCAGGCTCTCCCGCTTTTGCGACACCTGGCTGCCACGGGTAAAAGACCGTTGGGTGAGAGACATTCTGTCTCACGGTTACAAAATAGAGTTCACCTCTCGTCCCCCGACTCGATTCTTCAGGTCATCCCCGCCTCCCGAGCGAGCCGAGGCTCTTCTGCAGGCGCTGGGCACTCTGAAGGCAGAAGGAGTGGTGGTCCCTGTTCCTCTTCAGCAACAGGGCCACGGTTTTTACTCCAACTTGTTTGTGGTCCCAAAGAAGGACGGGTCTTTCCGTCCTGTCCTGGACCTGAAACTTCTCAACAAACACGTAAAGACCAGGCGGTTCCGGATGGAATCCCTCCGCTCCGTCATCGCCTCAATGTCCCAAGGAGATTTCCTTGCATCGATCGATATCAAAGATGCTTATCTCCACGTACCGATTGCT
Organism: Anomaloglossus baeobatrachus; assembly: GCF_048569485.1. Lineage (NCBI taxonomy): Eukaryota > Metazoa > Chordata > Amphibia > Anura > Aromobatidae > Anomaloglossus > Anomaloglossus baeobatrachus. The sequence continues at coordinate 618,620,013 of NC_134356.1, read as the reverse complement.
CCAGAGCACCAGCGCTTCTCTGCGCTTCGCCATAGAAAACGAACACCTGCAGTTCGTGGCACTGCCGTTCGGCTTGGCAACAGCCCCACGGGTTTTCACCAAGGTTATGGCTACTGTAGTAGCGGTCCTCCACTCTCAGGGTCACTCGGTGATCCCGTACTTGGACGATCTGTTGATCAAGGCACCCTCTCAAGAGGCATGCCAACACAGCCTCGATGCTACCCTGGAGACTCTCCAGAGTTTCGGGTGGATCATCAATTTTCCAAAGTCAAATCTGACACCGGCCCAATCGCTGACATACCTTGGCATGGAGTTTCATACCCTCTCAGCGATAGTGAAGCTTCCGCTGATCAAGCAGCGGTCACTACAGAAAGGGGTACAATCTCTCCTTCAAGGCCAGTCACACCCCTTGAGGCGCCTCATGCACTTCCTGGGGAAGATGGTGGCAGCAATGGAGGCAGTCCCTTTCGCGCAGTTTCACCTGCGTCCTCTTCAATGGGACATCCTACGCAAATGGGACAGGAAGCCGACGTCCCTCGACAGGAACGTCTCCCTCTCTCAGGCGACCAAAGCTTCCCTTCGGTGGTGGCTTCTTCCCACTTCATTATCGAAGGGGAAATCCTTCCTACCCCCATCCTGGGAGGTGGTCACGACGGACGCGAGTCTGTCAGGGTGGGGAGCGGTTTTTCTCCACCACAGGGCTCAGGGTACGTGGACCCAGCAAGAGTCCTCGCTTCAGATCAATGTTCTGGAAATACGGGCAGTGTATCTTGCCCTGAAAGCGTTCCAGCAGTGGCTGAAGGCAAGCAGATCCGAATTCAGTCGGACAATTCCACAGCGGTGGCATACATCAACCACCAAGGCGGCACACGCAGTCGGCAAGCCTTCCAGGAAGTCCGGCGGATTTTGATGTGGGTGGAAGCCACGGCCTCCACCATCTCTGCAGTTCACATCCCAGGCGTGGAAAACTGGGAAGCAGATTATCTCAGTCGCCAGGGCATGGACGCAGGGGAATGGTCCCTTCACCCGGACGTGTTTCAGGAGATCTGTTGCCGCTGGGGGGTGCCGGACGTCGACCTCATGGCGTCCCGGCACAACAACAAGGTACCGACGTTCATGGCACGGTCTCTAGATCCCAGAGCTCTGGCGGCAGACGCCTTAGTTCAGGATTGGTCGCAGTTTCAGCTCCCTTATGTGTTTCCTCCGTTGGCACTGTGGCCCAGAGTGTTACGCAAGATCAGGGCCGACTGCCGCCGCGTCATACTCGTCGCTCCAGACTGGCCGAGGCGGTCGTGGTACCCGGATCTGTGGCATCTCACGGTCGGCCAACCGTGGGCACTACCAGACCGACCAGACTTGCTATCTCAAGGGCCGTTTTTCCATCTGAATTCTGCGGCCCTCAACCTGACTGTGTGGCCATTGAGTCCTGGATCCTAGCGTCTTCAGGGTTATCTCAAGACGTCATTGCCACTATGAGACAGGCTAGGAAACCAACGTCCGCCAAGATCTACCACAGGACGTGGAAAATTTTCCTGTCGTGGTGCTCTGCTCAGGGTTTTTCTCCCTGGCCTTTTGCCTTGCCCACTTTTCTGTCCTTCCTTCAATCTGGACTGGAAAAGGGTTTGTCGCTCGGCTCCCTTAAGGGACAAGTCTCAGCGCTCTCTGTGTTTTTCCAGAAGCGCCTAGCCAGACTTCCACAGGTACGCACGTTCCTGCAGGGGGTTTGTCACATCGTTCCTCCTTACAAGCGGCCGTTAGAACCCTGGGATCTGAACAGGGTGCTGATGGTTCTTCAGAAACCACCATTCGAGCCAATGAGAGATATTTCTCTCTCACGCCTTTCGCAGAAAGTGGTTTTTCTAGTAGCAGTCACTTCACTTCGGAGAGTGTCTGAGCTAGCAGCGCTGTCATGCAAAGCCCCTTTCCTGGTGTTTCACCAGGACAAGGTGGTTCTGCGTCCGGTTCCGGAATTTCTCCCTAAAGTGGTATCCCCCTTTCATCTCAATCAGGATATCTCCTTACCTTCTTTTTGTCCTCATCCGGTTCACCAATGTGAAAAGGATTTGCACTTGTTAGATTTGGTGAGAGCACTCAGGCTCTACATTTCTCGGACGGCGCCCCTGCGCCGCTCGGATGCACTCTTTGTCCTTGTCGCTGGCCAGCGTAAAGGGTCACAGGCTTCCAAATCAACCCTGGCTCGGTGGATCAAGGAACCAATTCTCGAAGCTTACCGTTCTGCTGGGCTTCCGGTTCCCTCAGGGCTGAAGGCCCATTCTACCAGAGCCGTGGGTGCGTCCTGGGCTTTGAGGCACCAGGCTACGGCTCAGCAGGTGTGTCAGGCGGCTACCTGGTCGAGCCTGCACACTTTCACGAAACACTATCAGGTGCATACCTATGCTTCGGCGGATGCCAGCCTAGGTAGACGAGTCCTTCAGGCGGCGGTTGCCCACCTGTAGGAAGGGGCCGTTTTACGGCTCTATCACGAGGTATTATTTTACCCACCCAGGGACTGCTTTTGGACGTCCCAATTGTCTGGGTCTCCCAATGGAGCGACAAAGAAGAAGGGAATTTTGTTTACTTACCGTAAATTCCTTTTCTTCTAGCTCCAATTGGGAGACCCAGCACCCGCCCCTGTTTTTTTGTGTGTACACATGTTGTTCATTGTGAATGGTTTCAGTTCTCCGATATTCCTTCGGATTGATTTTACTTTAAACCAGTTTATAATTCTTTTCCTCCTTCTTGCTTTTGCACCAAAACTGAGGAGCCCGTGGGAGCACGGGGGGTGTATAGGCAGAAGGGGAGGGGCTTTACACTTTTAGTGTAATACTTTGTGCGGCCTCCGGAGGCATAGCCTATACACCCAATTGTCTGGGTCTCCCAATTGGAGCTAGAAGAAAAGGAATTTACGGTAAGTAAACAAAATTCCCTTCTTTACCTGCCCTGCCCAGGGCAGATCAAAGTGCGCCTGTGCAGGACCTCAATGCTGGTGAGTGTGGATGATGTAGGACAGGGGTCTCAAACTCGGCTGGGTGTATGGGCCGCACCGAGGAAAAAAAATAATTTGGGGGGCCGCATTCTTTGCAGGACAAAGTGACATTTTTATTGGTACCATATATATTTTTTTACACACCTTTGGATGACTGATTTTCAACATTTTTCACTTGTTTATTATAACAAATGTGCACATTCTTTGGTTAAATCTAAAAAAAAAAAAATGTGATGTTAAAAAAAAAAGTCATGCTTTTTTTTTTTTTTTTTTTTCTTTTTACATTTTATCCCTTTTTTGTAACTAATAGTGTTACAATTATCACTATATAGAAATTTTGGCCAACATCCTTTAGTAATGTCCCCATCCAATAGTATTATGCCCATCCTTGTAATGTCCCCATCTTTTAGTAATGTCCCCATCCTATAGTCATGTGCCCACCTTGTCCCCATCCTATAGTCATGTGCCCACCTTGTCCCCATCCTATAGTCATGTGCCCACCTTGTCCCCATGCTATAGTCATGTGCCCACCTTGTCCCCATGCTATAGTCATGTGCCCACCTTGTCCCCATCCTATAGTCATGTGCCCACCTTGTCCCTATTCTATAGACATGTGCCCACCTTGTCCCCATCCTATAGTAATGTCCCCATCCTGTAGTAATGTGCCCACCTTGTCCCCATCCTATAGACATGTACCCACCTTGTCCCCATCCTGTGGTCATGTGCCCACCTTGTCCCTATTCTATAGTCATGTGCTCACCTTGTCCCCATCCTATAGTCATGTGCCCACCTTGTCCCTATTATATAGTCATGTGCCCACCTTGTTCCTATTCTATAGTAATGTCCCCATCCTGTAGTAATGGGTGGTGGGGGCAGTGGCGGCGGGTGAAAGGTGATAATTTACCGATCGTTCTCGGCTTCCACCCACAGATTCCTGAGTGAAGCTGAGGGGGCGGTCTCTGGCCCCAAATCCACAGTGATTGGACAGATCGGTCACAAGGCCGGTCTCTCCAATCAGAGCTGGGGGCGGGTGAAACTGAGGTCACCCAGCTCCAGCCAATGATTGGTGCTACAGCTGCACTGATCATGGTTGGGTTTCAATGTTACAGCCATTTTCAATATTACAGTGGCTGTGATTGGCTGACGAACGCCGCACAGCCAATCACAGCCTCCGTAGGTCCGGGGAGGAGACACCACCCCTCCTGAGGTCCCCTCCGCCCCGAATCTAAGGTATTTGCTATTTGCAATGCAAACAGCGATCGCAGCCACCGGGGCTGCGATTTCGCCATGACGTACTGGGTATGTCATGGATCCTTAAGTACCAGGGAGCCATGATGTACCCAGTACATCATAGGTCGCTAAGGGGTTAATGTGCCGGCCTTCACATACACAAAAAATAAAAAAACACCATTCTTCTCACCTGTCCCGCGCTCCCTCGGCTTCTCATCTCTGCTTCTTGCTGTCTGCAGGCCGTGCCCCAGTGACTATCGCGGCCGGTGCAGGGGCCACAGCCCCTGGCAGCGATTTATGTCAGATCAGATGGTTGTTTTGCCGGCGCTGCGCGCGCACAGTCCTTGCCTCTGAGAACGCAGCGCCGGCAAAACACTCATCTAACAAAGTGCAGACAGTGGCTGCGGCCCCTGCACCGGCTGCGATAGTGACCAGGGGCACGGGCCTGGGGGCCGCACGAAGCAGCCTGACGGGCCGCATGCGGACCGCGGTCCGCGTGTTTGAGACCCCTGATGTAGGATGCGTCATGCACCTTGGCTTCAGAAGAACGATCACAAAGATGGCTGAAATAGGAGACTCCAGACCTGGAGAATGGAGATGCCCATATGCCCCAACTCCACCGCAGCGACCTTTTAGGTAAGTATTATAAAGTGATTTTTATGCTCTACACAGCAGCCTGGGCTCTTATACATAGCATGTTAGAATCAGGGCCGACTCCAGGTTTTTGTGGGCCCCGGGCGGAAGAGTCCCAGTGGGCCCCATAAGCACGCAGACACACACACATACACAGATACGTACATATACATATTTAAAGACAAACTCACAAAATACATATAAACAGACAAATCTATACAGTCATATACACTGATATACATAGATATACATCATACATGCATGCAGACAGACACACACAGCTCTGCTGCATACAGACACACACACTGCTCTACTGCATACATACAGAGACACACACATTGCTCTGCTGCATACATACGGACAGACACACACACTGCTGCTGCATACATACATACATACAGACACACACATACTGCTCTGCTGCATACATACATACAGACACAGCTCTGCTGCATACATAGACACACACACAGCTCTGCTGCATACATACAGACACACACACACGCAGCTCTGCTGCATACATACAGACACACACTGCTCTGCTGCATACATACAGACACACTCACACTGCTCCGGCAGCTTTTCCTCTTTTGAAAAAGCTGGCTGCCCATTATTCAATCTCGTATTCACTGCTTCCCCCGCCCACCGGCGCCTATAATTGGTTGCAGTCAGACCCGCCCCTACGCTGAGTTACAGCTGTCTCACTCCAACCAATGACAGCCGCTGGTGGGCGGGTCTATATTGTGCAGTACAATAAATAAATAATTTAAAAAAACGGCGTGCGGTCCCCCTCAATTTTGATACCAGCCATGGTAAAGCCACACGGCTGAAGGATGGTATTCTCAAGATGGGGAGCCCCACATTATGGGAAGCCCCCCAGCCTAAAAATATCAGCCAGCAGCCGCCTGGAATTGCCGCATCTATTAGATGCGACAGTCCCGGGACTCTGCCCGGCTTATCCCGAATTGCCCTGGTGCGGTGGCAATCGAGGTAATAAGGAGTTAATGGCAGCAGCCCATAGCTGCCACTAAGTCCTAGGTTAATCATGGCAGGCGTCTCCCCCAGATACCTTCCATGATTAACCTGTAAGTGAAAGTAAATAAACACATACACCTGAAAAAATCCTTTATTTGGAATAAAAGACAAAAAAAACCACCCTCTTTCACCACTTTATTAAAATCCCCAAATACCCCTCCAGGTCCGGTGTAATCCACACGTGGTCCCGCATCCAGCTCTGCTACATGAAGCTGACAGGAGCTGCAGTAGAACACCGCTGCTCCTGTGAGCTCCACGCAGCAACTGAAGTGAATCGCGCTGTCAGCGGGGACATCACTGAGGTAATGCCGATGTGTGTGTGCGGTGATGATGGGTGCGGTAGTGCCGGTGTGTGTGCGGTGATGATGAGGGCTGTAGTGTCGGGATGTGTGCGGGGATGTCTGGATGTGTGCGGTGAAGATGTGGGTGGTAATGTCGGGATGTGTGCGGTGAAGATGAGGGCGGTAATGTCGGGATGTGTGCGGTAATGTCGGGATGTGTGCAGTGATGTCGGATGTGTGCAGTGATGTCGGGGTGTGTGCGGTGATGTCGGGATGTGTGCGGTGATGTCGGGGTGTGTGCGATGATGTCGGGATGTGTGCGATGATGTCGGGATGTGTGCGGTGATGTCGGGATGTGTGCGGTGATGTCGGGGTGTGTGCGGTGATGTCGGGGTGTGTGTGGTGATGTCGGGGTGTGTGCGGTGATGTCAGGATGTGTGCGGTGATGTCGGGATGTGTGCGGTGATGTCGGGATGTGTGCGGTGAAGATGTGGGCGGTAATGTCGGGATGTGTGCGGTGAAGATGTGTGCGGTAATGTCGGGATGTGTGCAGTGATGTCGGGATGTTTGCGGTGATGTTGGGATGTGTGCGGTAATCTCGGGATGTGTGCGGTGAAGATGTGGGTGGTAATGTCGAGATGTGTGCGGTGAAGATGTGTGCGGTAATGTCGGGATGTGTGCGGTAATGTCGGGATGTGTGCGGAGATGTGTGCGGTGATGTCGGGATGTGTGTGGTAATGTCGGGATGTGTGCGGCGATGTTGGGATGTGTGCGGCAATGTCGGGATGTGTGCGGTGATGTCGGGATGTGTGCGGTGATGTTGGGATGTGTGCGGTAATGTCGGGATGTGTGCGGTAATGTCGGGATGTGTACGGTAATGTCGGGATGTGTGCGGTGATATCGGGATGTGTGCGGTGATGTCGGGATGTGTGCGGTGATGTCGGGATGTGTGCGGTGATGTCGGGATGTGTGCGGTGATGTCGGGGTGTGTGCGGTGATGTCGGGATGTGTGCGGTGATGTCGGGATGTGTGCGGTGATGTCGGAATGTGTGCGGTGATGTCGGAATGTGTGCGGTGATGATGAGGGCTCTTTCTCTCGGCTAAAGAAAACTTTCACTGGAATCCGTGGCCTTTACTATCACACTTTTTGCAATGCAAGTGTGAAACTAGCTAAGGGACGGCAGCCACAGTTTCCTGCCCAGGGCTGCGGTCCCCGGAACTCGGCCCGGGGGCAGCAGAACTGAAGGAGAGTGGGCAGGGCCTGGGGGCAGCTGAAGTGACGAGGCCGAGTGGGCCCCCTTAGCTCTCCAGGGCCCCGGCATTTGCCCCGGGTATGCCGAGTGCTGACGCCGGCCCTGGTTAGAATGCTGTATATAAGAGCCCACTGGTGGTAGCCGCAGCTTATAGGCCCCAAATCTTCTGACAGGTTTCCTTTAATTATTCAGCTTATTAAGACTTATGTCTTACGCTAGTTTCACATCAGTGTTTTCCTGCCGCACTCACAGATCCGGCATAAGGACAGTACAGTACATTAAAGTTCACTGGCAGGCTTCGGGCACATGCGGTCATGTGACCGGAGCATGTGACAGCATGTGACCGGGGCTTGCCGCACTGGCTGTGAACTGTATTGTACTGTACTGCCCTTATGCCGGATCCGGCAGTGCAGCAGAATACCGCTGATGTGTTTGTGCCCTTATATGCAGGTGTTAACCTAAAAGAGCGGTGGAGTGAGAAGATGTACCAGATGTATCTATAGGGTAACTAAGCTTATATATATATATATATATATATATATATATATATACTAGAAGGTGGCCCGATTCTACGCATCGGGTATTCTAGAATTCACGTATTGTGTAGTTAATGTATGATTTTTATTATATTATATAGATGTTGTTGTGTGTAGTTACCAAGTGTTTGTGTAGGGGCTGTAAATGTTCTGGGTGTTGTCTGGGTGTGGCGGGGGGTGAGAGCGGTGTTGTTTGTGTGTTGTGTTGTGTGTGTTGCGTTTTTTGTGGAGCGCTGTGTGTCTGTAGCGTTGTGTGTGTGTGTTGCGCGGTTTGTGTGGGTGTGGGGTGTGTGTGTGTGTTTTGGGGGAGGTATGTTTTGTGCAATGTGTGTGTTGTGCGGTATGTGCGTATATTTGTGTGTGCCGCGGTGTTTGTGTGTTGGGGTGTTGTGTGTGTGCCGGCGTTGTCTGTGTGTGTGGGTGTCTGTGTAGGCGGTGTTTGTGGTTCCCAGTGTGTGTGGTGTGTTGTGCAGTGCGTATGTGGTGGTGTGTGTGTGTGTTTTTGGGGGGAGGTGTGCACCCCCCATCGTGCTCCATCCCCCATGCTGCGCACCCCCCATCGTGCTCCATCCCCCATGCTGCGCAACCCCATCATGCTCCATCCCCCATTGCTGCGCACCCCCCATCATGCTCCATCCCCCATGCTGCGCACTCCCCATTGTGCTCCATCCCCATGCTGCGCACTCCCCATCGTGCTCCATCCCCCCATCGTGCTCCATCCCCCATGCTGCACACTCCCAAACGTGCTCCCCGATTCTACGCATCGGGTATTCTAGAATTTACGTATTGTGTAGTTAATGTATGATTTTTGTTATATATATATATATAGATGTTGTCTGTAGTTGTCAAGTATTTGTGTAGGGCGCTGTACATGTTCTGGGTGTTGCGGGGGGTGAGAACGGTGTTGTTTGTGTGTTGCGTGTGTTGCGTTGTTTGTGGAGCGCTGTGTGTTTGTAGCGTTGTGTGTGTTGCGCAGTTTGTGTGGGTGTGGGGTGTGTGTGTTTTGGGGGGAGGTATGTTTTGTGCAATGTGTGTGTTGTGCGGTATGTGCGTATATTTGTGTGTGCCGCGGTGTTTGTGCGTTGGGTGTTGTGTGTGTGCGGCGTTGTCTGTGTGTGTGGGTGTCTGTGTAGGGCGGTGTTTGGGGTTCCCAGTGTGTGTGTGGTGTGTTCTGCAGTGCGTGTGTGGCGGTGTGTGTGTGTGTTTTGGGGGGAGGTGTGCACCCCCCATCGTGCTCCATCCCCCATGCTGCGCACCCCCCATCGTGCTCCATCCCCCATGCTGCGCACCCCCCATCGTGCTCCATCCCCCTGCTGCGCAAACCCCATCGTGCTCCATCCCCCATGCTGCACACCCCCCTACGTGCTCCATCCCCCATGCTGCGCACTGCCCATTGTGCTCCATCCCCCATGCTGCGCACTCCCCATCGTGCTCCATCCCCCATGCAGCGCATTCCCCATCGTGCTCCATCCCCCATGCTGCGCACTCCCAAACGTGCTCCATCCCCCATGCTGCGCACTCCCAAACGTGCTCCATCCCCCATGCTGCGCACTCCCCATCGTGCTCCATCCCCCTTGCTGCGCACTCCATGCTCCACAGTCACATATCAAACAGTATACACGCACACATCTGATCGCATACACTCACACCCCACTTCTGCCTGTGCCCTCCGGTGTGCGGTCCCAGCAGCTGTGCTGCACGCAGTGCTCCTTTGCCTTCTGCCGACACGCACACACCCGATCGCATACACGCACACACCCGATCGCATACACTCACACACCCGATTGCATACACGCACACACCCGATCGCATACACGCACACACCCGATCGCATACACGCGCACACACATTGACGATATTGCACATACGCGCTAAACACTCACAACATCCGGAGATACCACATGCTTCTGGCCACGTGATCCTCCGGTAGGTCCTGGAAGGTCACTGCACGCACAGTATCGCCGCCGAGAACCAAGCGATATCACTGGATGTTGTGAGTGAGTGGATGCGATCTGATGTGTGTGAGTGTGTGTGTGAGAGTGAGTGTGATCTGATGTGTGTGTGTCTGTTCTTATGTGTGTGCGTGTGTGTGTGTTCCGCCGCTGCAGGACCTTGATGCGCTCACCTGGGAGCCGGTGTACGCTGGTAACCATGCTACACAATATTACTCGATGTGTACCATGGTTACCAGCGTACCCCGCCCCCCGCTCGCACGGGAGCCCCACACCAGCGTACGCCGGAAACCCCAGCAATGCGAGGGTATGTGTCGATTGGGTTGGCGGCGTACGCTGATGTGGGCTCCCGGGGGTACAGCACTCACCTGGGAGTCGGGGCTCCGTGTCCGGTTCGGGGAATGCGTGCGGGTGAGCGGGGCCAGAGCGAGTGTGCAATGCGTGAGGGGGCGGGACGTGGCCGAGTTGCCAATGCGTGCAGGGGGCCGGGGTGAGAGGCCAATCCGTGTGGGGGGCGGAGCCTGGGCAAGCGGCCAATCCATGCGGGGGGGCGGAGCCGAGGCGAGCGGCCAATGAGACGCTTGTCACGGTAAGGACAGAATTTTGGAGCAAGACAGACAGACAGAATAAGGCAATTATATATATAGATATATATATGTATATAGTGATATGATCACTGGTAAAGTGCAAGAGGGGAGGTATGTGTCGCTGAGACTACTAAAATCAGTGATGTGAACCCGGATGTAATGCTCCAGCATACTAGGTGCGGAGAGGGTTAAATTGCTTACAACTGGGCCGGGTTTTTTGTGAACAGCTAAAGAGATGGGTGGGATGGCTGTTCACCATATCTCCACCTTGAGGTGTGGTCCAAGAGGTAAAAGCCAGGCCTCTGAACACACTCATTATTCTGTGTTTTTCTGTGTTGGAGGAAGCCGCCGCTGCTGTATGAGGCCTCCGGGGGATGATATAGCAGCAATGGTGGTACTGCTCCCCACAGGTGGAGCAATCCCCGGGGCACAGTTGGTGCTTGTGAATGTCTATGCAGCTGAAATAACAGAGACCACTTCAAGGGTGCAGTTCAAGTTCTTTACTCACACTTCTTGTCACAGCACTGTAGGGACCCTTGGACTGCTGGGACCACTGTCAGGGACCTCCGCCGTTTCTGGGTGATTCTGAGAGTGAAAGCCGGTACCCTTCTCTTAGTGTCTCTTCCTTCTGCTGTCTTCCTTAGCCTTGCCTTTGATAGGATAAACCTGGCTTGGCCTCCACTACAGCCTCCAGGCTGGGGGGTCACCTGTCGGCTGATTACCCCTTTTCTGAAAGGTCTGCTATGGGTTCTGGCCCTGGGAGTCTACAACGTTCCCTGGGCCTCGGTTTTTACTGTTTGGAGATGATCTTTGCACTCCTCCAGTCTCTAGGGACTGTCCCCTGTCGCAGCTTGATCACTCCACCGATGTTCTTGTGGAACAGGCCACCGTAGCTCTAAACTGCCCCGACAGCTATACAGACTACCCGTGGCCCTGCGACTCCTTCTGTCTTCTACGTGGTGTCACCTGGACCTCTGGGTCCCATGATCTTCACCAGGAAGCGTCTCCTTCTGTTTCTCTGCTCCTGTCTGACTTGGAGCTTTCTTTCTTTCTTTCTTTCTTTCTTTCTTTCTTTCTTTCTTTCCTTTTCTCCTCCTTGCCTGCCTCCAGCAGGCCTCCTCCTCCCTCCTTTCTCTCGTTCTTCTTCTCCAACTACATGTTGCTCCTCACTCTCTCACTCCCTGAGGTAGACTCACTAAACTTGACCTTCCTCTCTGTGTCTGCTCTCAGATGGCTCCTCCCACCTCCCCAGTTGCCCTGTTCTACCCTATAGGAGCAGGGATGGGTCGTTATGACCCCTCCCAGCATGCAGCATGGGAGGGTTGTCTGCCACTTTCCCTGGTCCAGGTGTTCCTAGCAGTTGGTGTAGTGTGGATTTACCAGGGGACCGGAGTTCACTCTCTTCCTCTCTCAGAATGGGGCATCACACCGCTGGATGGGGTGCAATGACCTGTGGCGACGGAAGCCTCAGGGGCGCCACACATTCCTGTGTCTACCTCATACTGCAGCTGAGTGAGTGGATCTACCACAATATATATATATATATATTACACTAAAAGGTGACCGATTCTACGCATCGGGTATTCTAGAATTTACGTATTGTGTAGTTAATGTATGATTTTTGTTATATATATATATATATATATATATATAGTTAGATGTTGTTGTGTGTAGTTACCAAGTGTTTGTGTAGGGGTTGTACATGTTCTGGGTGTTGTCTTGGTGTGGCGGGGGGGTGAGAGCAGTGTTGTGTGTTGCGTTATTTGTGGAGCGCTGTGTGTCTGTAGCGTGTGTGTGTGTGTTGTGCGCGGTTTGTGTGGGTGTGGGGTGTGTGTGTGTGTGTTTTGGGGGGAGGTATGTTTTGTGCAATGTGTGTGTTGTGCGGTATGTGCGTATGTTTGTGTGTTGGGTGTTGTGTGTGTGTGCGGCGTTGTCTGTGTGTGTGGGTGTCTGTGTAGGGCAGTGTTTGTGGTTCCCATTGTGTGTGTGGTGTGTTGTGCAGTGCGTGTGTGTGTTTTTGGGGGGAGGTGTGCACCCCCCCATCGTGCTCCATCCCCCATGCTGCGGCACCCCCCATCGTGCTCCATCACCCATGCTGCGCACTCCCCATCGTGCTCCATCGCACATGCTGCACATTCCCCATCGTGCTCCATTCCCATGCTGCCGCACTCCCCATCGTGCTCCATCCCCCATGCTGCGCACTCCCCCATCGTGCTCCATCCCCCCATGCTGCGCACTCCCCATCGTGCTCCATCCCCCATGCTGCGTACTCCCCATCGTGCTCCATCCCCCATGCTGCGCACTCCCCATCGTGATCCATCCCCCATGCGGGCGGTCCCAGCAGTTGTGCTGCACGCTGTGCTTCTCTGCCGACACTCACAGATCCAATCGCATACACTCACACACACACACACACACTCACACATCAGAACACACTCACACACATCCGATCGCATACACGCACACACATACACACTCACACATCAGAACACACTCACAAACATCCGATCGCATACACTCACACACACTCACACATCAGAACACACTCACACACATCCGATCGCATACACGCACACACACACACACTCACACATCAGAACACACTCACACACATCCGATCGCATACACTCACACACACTCACACATCAGAACACACTCACACACATCCGATCGCATACACTCACACACTGAAGATATTGCACATACGCGCTAACACAATCACAACATCCGGAGATACCACATGCTTCCGGCCATGTGATCCTCCGGCAGGTCCTGGAAGGTCACTGCACAGTATCGCCGCCGAGAAGCAAGCGATATCACGGGATGTTGTGAGTATGTGGATGCGATCTGATGTGTGTGTGAGGTGTGTGTGTGAGAGTGAGTGTGATCTGATGTGTGTGTGTGTCTGTTCTCACCTGGGAGTCGGGTCTCCGTATCGGTTCGGGGAATGCGTGCGGGGGGCGGGGTCAGAGCGAGCGTGCAATGCGTGAGGGGGCTGGGGCGAGAGGCCAATCCGTGTGTGGGGCGGAGCCCGGGTGAGCGGCCAATCCGTGCGGGGGGAGGAGCCGAGGCGAGGTGAACGGCCGATGTGAGCCCCACAGGTGCTGTGTCGGTGTCGGTGCATTACCTTCAGGGACTCCACGTTGCTGGATCTCCGTCACTGGTAGGAAATCTTCTGTTTTGATCGTGACGCCACTCTCAGTATTGCGGTCAGTGGGGACCGCCACTGCAGGTTGAGGGTCGCCTGGGGCTGATGGTGTGTGCAGTTAGATGTAGTAGCCTCCTGAGAGTGAGGCAAACCCCAGGGCCCTGTGTAGGTTTGTAGTACCACAAGTCGCAGAATAACCACACAGGCAGGAATGTCTTTCAAGGGCTTTACTCACTTTTGATGGCAGGGTGAGTAGCCCGGGCGTAGCTGGGATGAACCAGATGGGAACCAGGTATCCTTCAGGCTGACTTTATGAGGGTGACTACTGACTCGCCTTCCTTAGCCCTTGGTGGTTTGGGGTGACCCCGACTTTTAGTCCCTATGGGGGTCACCCAGGGAAGATGCTGAAGCCTCTCTCCCCTTCGTTTGCCGTTTGCTTGTTCCCCGGACCAGGCCACTCCAGCCTCTTGCCTCCTATGACCTATGGGCCCTAACTTGCGGTTACGTGGCTGCGGCTTTTGTAGTGTTGTGGTGTGGGCTTTAAGAGCCCCACACCGGCAGGTTTAGCAGGGAAAGGTGAATCTATCCTCGCTTCGGGATCTGCCGCCCGGTTGGGCCTGGTGCTCTCTAGCAGTCTCCTTACTTCCCACTCCGTGCACTCTCTAGCTGAAGCTGGCTTTCAGGCAGCACTCCTAGTTGACCGTTCTCCCCCGTCTGTAGCCACTGCGCGGGCGCTGTTAGACAGCAACAGCCCCACAGGTCTGCTCCTCACTGAGCCCTATGGAGTTCTCTGCTCTAACCGACTCACTGCCCCTCCTCTCCTGTTCTTGCCTACGCCACCTAGCAACCAGACTCTCCACCACACCCCTTGAGAGGAGATGGAGGCTCTACCCCCTCCACTATTCCAGTGAAGGTGAAGGCTTGCCCCCTCCTGGGATCCCCAGGGGTCCTCTCATGGGTACATGTGTGAGACCTGATCACTATGCGCCTGTGTTCCACACCCCAGTCAGCCTTCTGGATTACCTGTATTGTACTGTCCCCAGCATGGGTGCAGTACTCAGTGGTGCCTGACCAGGTCAGGGGCGCCACATTCCCCCTTAGTTATCACCAGCACGTCCTCGGGCTGCAAGACAACATTTTAAAATGCATAAAACATTAAAACATGTAAAACATTTAAAAGCACCAGGTATTAGACATCACCACCCTCCACCCACAAGTCCGTTAACCCACCCAAAACCCTCTCAGGAGGCAGGTCACCGGTCCTTTTGGTAACCAGATCTGGGCCATCCGTTTCCCCAGACCTTTCCTCCAATCTTCCTCTCCCGTTGGCCGCGGCTTCAGCCACTTCTGGCAGGACGTAGAGGCGGCTTTCATGGGCTGGTGGTTTCAGGGTATACCTGGCCTGGTGGATCCGCGCCTTCAGCCTCTTCTGGCAGGATGCAGAGGCGGCCTCCACAGTTGGTGCTGGCCAGGTACCCTCTTTGTGGTGGTGAGCCAAGGCCCCATAAACAGGCGTGCTCTCTGGTCGCAGGTGAGCCAAGGCCCTTTTCTACGGACGGGCCCCCCTGGTTGCAGACGAGCCAAGCCCCTAAACAGGCTGGCCCTGGTGGTGGTGCCACTGGTGTAACTATTTACACTGCGAGAGTTTGTGGCTATAGCAAGTTCATAGCCTTAAAGTTTATTTCTCACAATAGTTTTTGTGGGCGCATTTCTTAAACGTTGCAAACAAAACTTTTCAAACTTTAACTGGTCAAAACTTCTTACTTTCCTTTACTTTACTCCTCTTTTTCACTAGGGCGTGGGCATGTAGGGCACCGGCACCTGTGACTTTCTTGCTCTCCGTCGTCGTCCGTGGTTGTTTCATCTGTAGGATCTTTGTCTGTGGTTGTTTCATCTGTAGGTTCTTTGTCTTTCCTTTCTTGGTCTTCGTCTGTTTCTACATCTGGTTCTTTATCTCTGTCTTTTCTTTCTTGTCTTTCTTGTCTTTCTTGTCTTTCTTGTCTTTCTTGTCTTTCTTGTCTTTCTTGTCTGGGACATGGTGCTACGTCTAAGGCATAGTAGCCCCTTTCTCCTTGATGTAAGGTGAACTGTACTAAGTCCCCAACTTTCAGATTTCTGCCTGAATGTCCTCTGGGCAGGTGGGCTTGAACATCTCTTCGATTTACAAATATGCCCTCTTTTATTCCTTTTACTACAATGAAGCCGTATCCACTTTTCAGGTTGAAGTCCTCTACTATTCCTCTGTAAAGGGGTCCTCTAGCCTGGGCTTTGGACCTTCTTAGGCACCTTTTCTCTTCCAGGTCTCTGACCGTGACTTCCCTCTGCTCTGGGGATTGTGGTGTTGGAGCAACCTGTGTTCTGCTGCGCCGTGTCTTGCGGGCTGGATTCATGCTTGCAGGCTTCCAGGTGAGGTCTTTAGGTTGATCTTCATCTGCTGACGGTGTCAAGTCTTCCTCATCCCAGCGAGAGTAGGGCAGCATCTCTGGCTCTGGGTATGGGTCCACTGCTGGTGGCACTGGAGTCAGCTCCTCAGCTTCCTGGCCTCCTCTCCCCCTTAGTTCTTCGCTGCACTCCTTTGGTGGCAGTGCTGGGGATGGGCTGTCTTCAGCTGGTCTGGGCGGTAGACTCTCTGGCGCAGCTGCAGGGGTTGTCTGAATCTCCTTGGGGGTATACGGAGGGAGCAGGTACCGATCCACCATCTCTTGTGGAAACTGGGCCTCTAGGTCAGCCTTCAGCTTCCAGTATTCGGGGTCCTCTCCTATCAGGGTCTTCCTAACAGGGACCTCTGTGGACTGGGGAGCGGTGTCTGCTCTGGCCTTGCAGGCCGGGGAAAATGATGAGGTAGTCTTCTCTTCTTGGCGGGCCGCGCCCTGTATGGCGGCGGCCTGGTCTTGGCGGGCCGCGCCTGGCATGGCGGCGGCCTGGTCTTGGCGGGCCGCGCCTGGCATGGCGGCGGCCTGGTCTTGGCGGGCCGCGCCCGGCATGGCGGCGGCCTGGATCAGTGTCGCTGTTGCAGGGGGCTCTGTGCAGGCTGGGCTGGACGTCGCTGCATCGATCGGAGCTTGGCGGGCCGCACCCGGCGGGGCTGCGGCCTGGTTCAGCATATCACTTGCGGCGCGGACTAGCGTCGCTGCTGCGTTGGGGTCTTGGCGGACCGGGTTTAGCAGGGTGGCAGCCTGGGTCAGCGTCACACCTGCAGCACGGATGAGCACTGCCGTGGTGGTCGGAGCCCTGCGGGACAGGCGGGGCATCGCTGCAGCGGCCTGGACTTGGCGGGCCGCATCTAGCGTGGCTGCGGCCTCACTCAGCGTCGCCGCATCGGGCGCCTCCTCTGGGACCGCGGTCGCAGCAGCTAGGGTCGGGGCTCTTGTTCTAGCCGGGGCAACACCGGACTCACCCATCGGGGTCTGAATCGTCGTCGCCGCTCGATCCGGCAGGCTCCGCGCGGCTCCCTCCTCATAGGTCCGCACCGCCGCAGCCATTTCCAGGAGCTCCGTGCGTTCTTCCCTAAGCTGTCGCACAATCCCGGCCTCCAGCCGGTCGCAGAAGATGGCAAGCTCTCGGCACCACCAGGCAGCAGTGCCTGGTTCTGGGTATCCGCGTCTGGACTCCATTTTCTCTACCAAGCTGCTGGCTTCTCTTCTGCTCCGCCGTCTCTGGACGCTTCCGCTTTCTTCATCAGCGAGGTCAGAACTCTGCAGAGGATCTCTGGGTAGCCACACCTCTTCGTGGGCGGTAACTTCTTCTAGCGCGGGCTGCTGTTGTTTTTCAGCGCGCTTTTCATGGTGGCAATATGGCGGCGCTTCCAATTTTTCAAGCGGACCGCCCAGGGCACATGGTCACCTGTCGGAACAGGTCTAGTCCTTATCCTGTTCGTGACGCCAGATGTGAGCCCCACAGGTGCTGTGTCGGTGTCGGTGCATTACCTTCAGGGACTCCACGTTGCTGGATCTCCGTCACTGGTAGGAAATCTTCTGTTTTGATCGTGACGCCACTCTCAGTATTGCGGTCAGTGGGGACCGCCACTCGCAGGTTGAGGGTCGCCTGGGGCTGATGGTGTGTGCAGTTAGATGTAGTAGCCTCCTGAGAGTGAGGCAAACCCCAGGGCCCTGTGTAGGTTTGTAGTACCACAAGTCGCAGAATAACCACACAGGCAGGAATGTCTTTCAAGGGCTTTACTCACTTTTGATGGCAGGGTGAGTAGCCCGGGCGTAGCTGGGATGAACCAGATGGGAACCAGGTATCCTTCAGGCTGACTTTATGAGGGTGACTACTGACTCGCCTTCCTTAGCCCTTGGTGGTTTGGGGTGACCCCGACTTTTAGTCCCTATGGGGGTCACCCAGGGAAGATGCTGAAGCCTCTCTCCCCTTCGTTTGCCGTTTGCTTGTTCCCCGGACCAGGCCACTCCAGCCTCTTGCCTCCTATGACCTATGGGCCCTAACTTGCGGTTACGTGGCTGCGGCTTTTGTAGTGTTGTGGTGTGGGCTTTAAGAGCCCCACACCGGCAGGTTTAGCAGGGAAAGGTGAATCTATCCTCGCTTCGGGATCTGCCGCCCGGTTGGGCCTGGTGCTCTCTAGCAGGTCCTCCTTACTTCCCACTCCGTGCACTCTCTAGCTGAAGCTGGCTTTCAGGCAGCACTCCTAGTTGACCGTTCTCCCCCGTCTGTAGCCACTGGCGCGGGCGCTGTTAGACAGCAACAGCCCCACAGGTCTGCTCCTCACTGAGCCCTATGGAGTTCTCTGCTCTAACCGACTCACTGCCCCTCCTCTCCTGTTCTTGCCTACGCCACCTAGCAACCAGGACTCTCCACCACACCCCTTGAGAGGAGATGGAGGCTCTACCCCCTCCACTATTCCAGTGAAGGTGAAGGCTTGCCCCCTCCTGGGATCCCCAGGGGTCCTCTCATGGGTACATGTGTGAGACCTGATCACTATGCGCCTGTGTTTCCACACCCCAGTCAGCCTTCTGGATTACCTGTATTGTACTGTCCCCAGCATGGGTGCAGTACTCAGTGGTGCCTGACCAGGTCAGGGGCGCCACACCAATCCGTGCGGGGGGGTGGAGCCGAGGCGAGCGGCCAATCCACTGTTTGTCACCGTAAGACACAATTTTGGAGCAAGACAGACAGACAGACAGAATAAGGCAATTATATATATAGATATTTATAGTAAAATGTAATAAAATAGACAAAGAATTTAAGTGTATTTAGGTTTGTCTTATGCTCTGACGCTTGAATTTATTCCATTGCAGGTCCCAATGTAAACCGAGCAGTGTTACTTCAGTACCAGGAGAAAGAACAGCTATCCAAGGAGAACAAGGAGCAGATTGATAATGCGTATTATGAGACCACCCTCCCGGGAGATGGGAAAAGCAAGACTGAGGAGAACGGCACCCATGTGTACAGTAACATGGCCTTCCAGGAAGAAGAGAAAAACACAAAAAAGAACGGAAAACCTTAAAAGAAACGCTAGCCTTAAGGACAGACTTTTCACGACTGCTAGTGCTTTCCATTACTTCAAGAACTATTTCAAGATCCAGCAACTTCTGCAATAAGTGACATGTATGCAGTCATGTCATCGTAGACTTTACTGATGGACGTTATGTAAAGGTGTAATCTTCTGGGTGCCAAAATACTATCAGGACCTCCAGCTAGCACACTCAATTTATAGCACTAGTCTCGTCATATGGACTGAAGGACCATCGGACCTCAGATTCCAGAACCAGGGTGCGACAGCCAGTTCTGCACCCTCCATAACTCACTCGCCAACAGTGGTGATTTCGCAAGGACAGACTCAAGGGCTTTAGGGAAAAAAACCTTAAAAGTGGATGTTTTGTAGGCATAAGCCATATTCTTGCGTACCGTGAATGTCTTGTTTTCAGTTGCACTTTTTCTACAGGTGTTTGCATCACCTGCTGCTATGATTTTTTTAAGGGTTTTCATATCTTCGTAGTTTTGACGGTTGAAAGAAGATGCAAATCCATGAAGTTCAACCCATAGCCAGACATGCTGATCGAGGAAAGTCAAAAACCCCATGAGTTAGATTCTAATCGCCCCATTTTAGGGGAAAATTCCTTGACAATCCACATAGGGCAATCAGACTATCTCCCTGGATCAACGCCCCATTATATTTTTTAAGAAAATCATCTAGGCCTGCTTCTACTTTTTGTAGAGAATCAGCCATTACAACATTATGTGGCGGAGAGTTCCGTAGTCTCACTGCTCTAACAGTAAAGAATCTGCATCTTTGAAGAACAAACCTTCTTTCCTCTAGATGTAGTGGATGCCCCCTTGTCCCTGTCATAGTCTTAGGTGTAAAAAGGTCACTAGAAACATCTCTGTACTGTCTGTACTGTATATATTTGTAGATTGTAATAAGATCGCCCACTAAGCCTTGATTTTTCCAAACTGAGTAACCCAAGTTTAATAACATTAGTATTGCAGTTACCCCTTCCCTTTAAAACCTAGGTCGCTTTAGTTCATCTTTGACCTTCTCATCAATGCACTAGTCTTTTTCAGTAACAGTTTTGCTCAATGTTTTACCATTTAGTAAATATCTGTACATTTTGTTTCCTCTCTCCAAATATGTGACCTTACAAGTTACCTAAACCTCAGATGCAAATTCTCAGCCCAAGCCTCCAGTTTACATAAATCGTTCTGTATCATTCAATCCCTCTGTGTTTATTACCTTGAAGAGTTTAGTATCTTTTGCAAATATTGAAATTTTACTCTCTATTTAGATTGTTACTAATAAAGACATTAAAAAGAAGATGGCCCAATACTGACCCTGGGTATTTCACAGCTATTAGAGTTGTCAGGCTCTCCACCATGATGAATCTTAGGGAAATTAAACACAACTGAAAAAAAGTAAATTTAAAGAGTATCTTTAAACGCACAATGGGCATACGTTTTCATGAAATCGCGTCCAATTTGCTCGAAATGTTAAATGCAGCAGATTTTAGTACAAATAAATGTAGTGGACAAAAATACAACATTTCTGCTCCATGCAAACATGGCCTAAATGTCCCAAGTTTGTTATTCTAAATCATAGTTAGCATGTGGTAGTTAAGCCGCTGCTAGTAGGACTGTTCTTTAAGCCCAGCAGGACTATCTGAGGCAGGATACAATGTGGAAGCAGTTTAATTTTTTTCTGTTTGTTTCCGTTAATATTATATCAACAAATATTGTACAATAAAATAATATTTTTGCACCTTGTCTGTATTACCAAGCAGTGGTAAAAAGCTGCTCGAAAGTCAAGTGTTCTGGTTGATACGTTTTTGGGAGTAAAACTGGTCCTACTGTGTCGACTTATGTTGTTTAACTCAAAGGCATGCAGATGGTATGACCCTTGAAAAGCTTGCTTGATCTAATCAATTTTGCTACTGAGAATCCATGCAGGATTCTTCTTGGCAGAAGGACTGCATTGCTAAAAATTGGCAGAAGATTCAGTGACACTAAATGGGTGTCACACTTGCCCACCGGGTGATGGCACTGCGGTGAGAAAGAATGTGGACCCACTGGACCACAGGGCGACCCCGGGCCTAATCTAATGTGGGGTAGAGGACTGGGGCTGTGGCAGCTGACTCCCAGGACAGGGGTGGACACAGGACCACACAGGACAGAGTCTCAAGTGTGGACAGGGACCACCAGGGTGGCTCAAGGCAGGTAGCACAGGGCAGGAAAAACAGGCAGAGTCCAGGTACAGGCAGGATCGGGATAAGATAGGAAGAGCCCAGGTACAGGCAAGACCGGGACAAATAGACAGAGTCAAGGTACAGGCAGGCAGAGTCCAGGTACGGGCAGGACAGGTAGGCAGACTCTAGTACAAAAAGTGCAGGCAGAGTCTAGGTACAAGCAGGATGGTCTGGGCACCAGGTACGGGACAAGACAGGCTGGCCTAAGGAACCAACAGGCTGAACTGGTGGGAACCAGGTACCAACAGGCAGGTTGGCCCCAGGAGCCAATAGCATGAACCGGCTGGGAACCAGGTACGGGACAGGACAGGACCAGGATACAGCATGGGAAAAGTGATCTAACAACTGACTAGACAGAACAAACTGACTAACTGGAACAATGGTGTTGAACAGGCAACTCCTTAGTGTGAGATTGCCCTAAATACCCAGTGCCTCTCAGCAATAGGCAAGAAAGACACCTCCTGGGAGTGGCATGCCGGCTCTTTAAGAGAGGGGCAGCGGCACGTGCACATTCCTTGGAAGCGTTCCCAGAGATGCTGTGACGCGTGCAAAGACTCTGGGAGGCGGGGAGAAGAAACCATGTGGATGAGTGGTAGAGACGCCGGGCAGCGTGGATGGACCCAGCCGTGGTAGTGAGTGACTGAGCACGTTCCTGAAACAGAGCAAGGAGCGCAGGGACATAGTGTTACAGTGGGGAGAAACGAATAAAAGATCCTTGGTCTATCGGTAAACAAAACCATTAATTGAGAGCCCATTTTGATCTTTGCTATGGAGTCTCTCTCTTCTTTGTCCCTTCTTTGATCCAGCTCTACTGTATATCAGAGGCAGATGTAGGCTGGCAGACTAGGACCTGCATCCGAACATCCCTTTCCTTTGGCTACAGTTTGACAAAAAAATACTCATTTACTTTGCTCACCCTCCCCTGGTCCAATGCTGAGTTTCTGCTGCTGTTTCCGTAAAAAACAGCGATAATGCTGCAGACATTCAGTGAAGTCAGGAGCTCTGCCAGAGTTGACATTACGAAACGTTCAAAGCTGCTGAACTCACTTATTAAACATGATTGCTGCACTGCAGGGACTCAGTGTTGGACCTGTGGAGGGGGTGTAAGGCTGAGGGCCACACGGGATTATGAGCGAGTCCTCGCATGACACTTGGCTCACACTCGCAGCACAGCGGGAGCCGAATGTTATGCGAGGGTCGTGCGACTGTGGTCCGATCGTGTGATCAGACCACAGCTGCAGAGGGGGAAGCTGGCACTGCGGAGGAGAGGGTCGGCGCTGCGGGGGGAGAGAGGGATTTATCTCCCTCTCTCCTCCGTGGCCGGCTATTGCGATTCTCGCACTGCACTCAAATTATACCGCTGTATCGAGAGTGCAATGCGATGTTTCTCTCGCCCCATAGACTTGAATGGGTGCGAGTGAAACATGATCGCATTACACTTGCAGCATGCTGCGACTAGAAAATAATCGCTCATGGGAGCGGGCCTATAGAGTCATATTGGTCCGAGTGGAATACGATTTTTTTATCGCATTCCACTTGCACCGTTTTTCTCGCCGTGTGTCCTAGCCCTAACGCATAGGGGTTTTTTTTTTTATTTAAAACAAACATTCCCCAGAATTAAGGGCATTTTCAAAACCAGAAAACTCTTTTAAAGCAGTAGCATAGCTAGCTGGGTGTGAGGCAGGGGGCAGAGGATCCAAGTCTGCCTACATGATGGAGTCAGCCTAGTGCCCCAGATACTTGGTTGACTTACAATAACAATTGAAAATTGTATCAGCATCCACAGAACATTGATGCAACTCTCTTAGGGGCACTTTGCACACTACAACATCGCAAGCCGATGCTTGTGATGCCGAGCGCGATAGGCCCCACCCTGTAGCAGGTGCCATATCTAGTGATAGCTGCCGTAGCGAACATTATCGCTACGGCTGCTTCACATGCACTCACCTGCCCTGCGACGTCGCTCTGGCCGGCGAACCACCTCCTTATTAAGATGGCGGGTCGTGCGGCGTCATAGCGACGTCACATGGCAGGCGGCCAATAGAAGCGGAGGAGCGGAGATGAGCGGGACGTAAACATCCCGCCCACCTCTGTCCTTCCGCATAGCCGGCATGAGCCGCAGGACGCAGCGATGTGTGCTGCCGCAGGAACGAGGAACAACATCGTAACATCGGTCCTTCCTAAATTATGGAAATGACCGACGCTACACCGATGATACGATTTGGACGTTTTTGCGCTCAAAAATCGTATCAAAAAGGATTTACACACTACGATATCGACTGCGACGCCGGATGTGCGTCATTTTCGATTTGACCCCACTGACATTGCAGCTGCGATGTCATAGTGTGCAAAGTGCACCTTAGTCTTGTAGGTGTAGAGTGGAGGGGGAAAGTAGTCGTGGGCGTTAGAATAAACCTGTTACCTTGACAACTAATGGGCCTGGCCACTAGAGTCCTGTCCTCTGGGTCCTATTATCTGAGTCCGTCCTGTTTGAGGATCGTTCTCTCATTTCAATGCTGTTCACACTCCATGGCTCAGTTAACTCTCAGGCTTAATATTGTCTCTTCTCCAGTTTCCTTTCTTCCTGTTAGTACCACAAGCCACCCACTGTATGCAACTTTCATGACCTACAGACTATCCATCCATAATTGATGCTTACTAGATATTCACTCCCTAAACTCAACTGACTCTTCTAGAATGAACCAACTCTTACCCTATCTACTAACCCCACCCATTGTGGGCTAGTCCCAACACTTAACTGTTGCAAACCCCATGGTCTGGTAGCTTCCTACACAAGTTCTCTGACATGCTTCCCATTACACATTATCAAAACTAAAAATCATATTACACTATACATTACACAAGAACACATTACAATCCATGGATTATCACCACAGTTCACATAACATATTATCTACAAAAGATGCAAGCCATTATTTACAATGTGATTGATGTTTCCAGGGGCAAGAACACCCCTCTTACATTTCTCTCCTTTTTAATAATGGTCAGCCTCGACCATTTGGGGACCCAGAAAACACTAATGCACACCACATAAAACATAAAAACAACAGTCTCTATTTTGGTTTCTCGATAGGTGGATGTGTCCTCTCCTCTTTTGGGTCATCACGACCCCGGTTCCAATAGGTCGGGACCCCTGAAACATAAATTTCAAGTTTCTTTAACTAGGGGCATTTAGGCCAACACAAAAGGTAGTCCTCTCAGTTCTAGGGCACAGTCCCTTTTTATTCAACCTGTTTGGGACAGTATGTGGTCCTTCCCCCCTACCCGAAACAGTAGTCCTATGTCAAGGACATAGTCCATAAGTGGAAAGGTCTAAGGTTGGATGAGGCAAAGTCCATAAAAGGCCGTGAGTCCATTATGGGGCAATGTCCATTAGGGTATTGGAGCAAAGCCCATGGGGATTGGAGGCAGAATCCATGGCTGGCTGGTTGGCCACAGTCCAGGATGAAAGGTGTAGGAGCCACTCTCAGCTAAATGTTCCATAATCCAGCAGGGGAATGCACAATGTGTGCAATTAAACATGAGGAATGGAAAACAACAACTTCGGCCACCCACGGCCAAGAACAAGGAGTCCCAGCTTTGAGGTCCCTCATTAGGAATGTGTAGAAGAGACCTGTGTTCACATTTCGGTTGAGACATGCTTGAATCTTATTGAGAGCATTCCCAGAAGGATTCAGGCAGTGATGAAAGCCAAAAGGTGGAATAAAAAAACACTAACAAAATAATAAAAATTAAATTTAGATTTATGGGAGCAAAACAGTAACAATGCACTGACATGACAAGAATCTGCATAACTAATCAGATGCTAAATAGTTGCAAGTTGAATTTATATTTCAGATAGCCAAGATTGTTGTCCATGAAATGAAGGTAGTCTCACGATCAGAGCTGTAGTGGATGGCGACATATGGAGACTGAAAGTCAAAAGTTTAAAACAGTGTTGCCCTTTTACCCTGTACGTGGATTAGTGGTCTCCCATGTACTGAACCCATAGCTATGCCTTTGAAAGGATATACGGTAATTCTTCTCCCACCACTAGGAGTGCACTGCTTGCTAATTTGTTATTGAGTTCAATAATATATAATTCCCATGCGATCATCTCCCCCTAGTGGCAGCAAGACTTAATTTTATCTTTCTGCAACACGTATTTGTGTAGAAAACCAAGTGATTTGGAGCTGCTCATAAACAAGAAAGACAACATCAACCTTCACAAATATTTGGTGAATTGATTAAAATGAAATCACTTTCCTGCCTGAGATTATGGGTTTGCTCACACTGGAGTATAGCATAATGCGAGAGAATCTGATGTTATATCCAAATGAAACTCCGCTCAAACTCTGATCCGAGTGTGAGCCAAGCATTAGGGCGGCTTTGCACGTTGCAACATCGCACGTGCGATGTCGGTGGGGTCAAATCGAAAGTGACGCATGTGGCGCCCTGGACAAGCCAGGTCATCACAGAACAACACCAACACACCCCACACTCCCGGTCAGGCACACCGAAGTCAGACAAAAACCCTTGTTGCCTCCCTCCAGGGGCTGATGTTCACACCAGGGGGAGGGCCAGGCGGTTGGTGCCGCCCACCGAGGAGTTCACAGTCCTGGAGGCGGGAAAAAAGAGTCAGTTTAGTGCAAGAGAGATCAGTTGTAGAGTTTGAGAAGTGAGGTGGTAAAGGAGCAGAGAGAAAGTGGTCCGGGTGTGTGGCCCGGACGGAACAGCAAGGTTGGCAGACGGTGATGACCGTCTGCAGGAGTGGCCTATTTGAGCTAGCCGTAAGGACCGTGGACGGGCGGTGGCCCGGCGGTACCGGACCGGTACGCAAAGAGAAGCCAGCACCATCCGGCAGGGGCTTACGGACCCCGGCAAGGCTAGGAGTCGCCGTGAATTTGCCAAATCCGTTAGCGAAGGGAACCTCCTGGGTTTCCCAGCAGCCAAGTCCCGACAGAAGGCAACAGTCCAACCGAGAGAGGGAAACACAGTCACCGCCAAGGCTAAAGTTCCCAGGGCCAGAGCCTGTGGGCAAAAAGGGCTCCTTCAGCAACCTTCAAGTTGGGGAGCATGTTACCGGTGGGAACCCATTGGAACCGTTACACTACACAGGTACAGGGAAAGGCAGTCACCATCAACCTGCCAGGAGAAACAACACCGCAGCCGTCTGTGGGACCCGTCCATCCAGCCGTTTGTTTTACCGGAGACTCTGTGTACATCACTGGCTGAGTGAGTACCACCGTGCCGTGTGGCACAGCGCTGCCCCCGCAACCCTGCACCTCGCCAGGCCCCGTAACCCGCCTGCCATCCATCCCTACCCCATCACCGGGCCCCGGGACCACCAACCCCCTAACCACGGAGGGGAGAACTAACAACCAGGCTGCTCCCTGTCATCGCTCCCGGGATCCCTGTCCAGAGCAGCGGTGGTGTCACCAATCTCACCACAACCGTGGGTGGCGTCACGGACAATGTCAACTCCCCACAATCAATCCCCCCTTTTCACTCACGGGCGAGGAACGCCGCTTGAGTCCCCGGGATCCGGCCTACCGCTCGAGCCACCAACGAGCAGCCGCAGCAGCAGCTGGACCGAGCAGTGGGAGAGCGCAGCGTCCCCTCCTCCGCCCGCGACAACTTGGCGTCACGAACAGGATCTTACCGCTCTGCCGTCTGGTAGAGGTGCGCCTTGTTACCGCCGGAGGTGTCTGGTCGGAAAATTTGAGAAGCCGCCATCTTTGGCGCGAAAGATTCCCGCTCGAGCGTCTCCTCGAGCAAGGGAGGCGCGAAGGCCGAAACCCCGCCCCGATAGAGGAGGAGCCGGAAAAAGACTAAGGGGGACTCATGGCGTCTGGCCGCATGTAGCTCGCGGCTATACAAGCAGGGACGCCAGGACCCCACGATCTGCTGACCCCTGCAAAGAATGTCCGCTCCACCCAGCTATGCGGAGGCTACCGAGCCGGTGCCCGGAACAGCGGCATGGCTGAGGGCCCGAACGGCAGGGATCTGCCGACGCTACCGGAGTCAGATATGTAGGCTGATGGAGCAGTGGACCGCGGAGGTGGAGGAGGTAGCTGCAGTCGCCCGGGTGTATGGAATGGAGGCCATGATGGAGGAGCTGGTGAGTGACCCACGCCCCTGTGTCCCCGAGGGACCGGCTGTTCCTGCTGAGGGACCCGGTCTACCCCTGGCCCCCATGCCGCCTCCGTCCTTCTTGCCCGTGCACCACGCTGCGCCTGGCCCGTCGGGCGTACACCCCTTCGTAGCAGTGGCCGTGAGAGTGGCGAGCCTGGAGACTGCGGCAGCTGGCGGCAGCCCGCCTGGCGCAGGGCCGGACGATAGAGACTCCGGGCCTGATACCGAGCCCGTTTCGGCAGAGGACGAAGGAGTCGTCGCCCTGCATGACATGGAGGCCACTTACATTCCTCGGAGCGGAAATAACGGGTATCGGGCGGCTCTTCCTCGCCGCGCCTGCTATGCGCTGGAGGGGCTGGTGCCCGTGTTCTTCCACCCAGAGCCGGGTGGGGAGGATGAAAGTGCACCATGAGGGCAGCGGAGTCCCGTTGCAAGTTGTCCCCGTTGGGACCACCAGAACTTTGTTTGTAGAAAGTACCGTTTTAAAAGTTTGGAAGTTATGAATGATAAGAATGATTACTGAAGATTCATCTGATTTACAGAGTGATTGAAACTGGTCGTTGCCGGCAACTGTTGTCCCCGTGGGGACTGTTTGAAAAGTTTTTGCGTAGAGACTACTACGGACAAGCCCGAGAACTGGCAGGGCAACCACGAACTTGTAGTTTGTAAATAAAAATGTTTTATGGCTTTACCGTGACCGCCTCCGGAGAGGCAGATTGGAGGAAGGGCCCGCAGTGGAGTAGGCTGGGGCCCAGCCACCACCGGAACCGGTGGCGATCCTCTGGGGGTTTCAGGGGTTCCCCATGGACGTGGGTCCCCTGAAAAGGACAGAACCCGCTCGGGTAACTTGTGCTGGACTGGGGTCAAGGGATGCTGCCCATTTGCTTAGGGGCAGCATCAGGGCCAGGTTGCTTGGGTGGGAGAGAGCGGAAGCCGAAACCGTTTAGTAACGTTTAAGAATATGCCTCCCGATGTGGGAAGAAGTTAATATAATTGTAACCTATTTTACCGTTTATCTTTTCCAGTTTGTGAAAATAAAACCGGTGATGGACGGGCAGCCCGCGGACGGTCTGTGTTTTACTAAGGGGGAATGTGGCGCCCAGGACAAGCCAGGTCGTCACAGAACAACACCAACACACCCCACACTCCCGGTCAGGCACACCGAAGTCAGACAAAAACCCTTGTTGCCTCCCTCCAGGGGCTGATGTTCACACCAGGGGGTGGGCCAGGCGATTGGTCCCGCCCACCGAGGAGTTCACAGTCCTGGAGGTGGGAAAAAAGAGTCAGTTTAGTGTAAGAGAGATCAGTTGTAGAGTTTGAGAAGTGAGGTGGTAAAGGAACAGAGAGAAAGTGGTCCAGGTGTGTGGCACGGACGGAACAGCAAGGTTGGCAGACGGTGGTGACCGTCTGCAGGAGTGGCCTATTTGAGCTAGCCGTGAGGACCGTGGACGGGCGGTGGCCCGGCGGTACCGGACCGGTACGCAAAGATAAGCCAGCACCATCCGGCAGGGGCTTACGGACCCCGGCAAGGCTAGGAGTCGCCGTGAATTTGCCAAATCCATTAGCGAAGGGAACCTCCTGGGTTTCCCAGCAGCCAAGTCCCGACAGAAGGCAACAGTCCAACCGAGAGAGGGAAACACAGTCACCGCCAAGGCTAAAGTTCCCAGGGCCAGAGCCTGTGGGCAAAAAGGGCTCCTTCAGCAACCTTCAAGCTGGGGAGCGGGTTACCGGTGGGAACCCATTGGAACCATTTACACTACACAGGTACAGGGAAAGGCAGTCACCATCAACCTGCCGGGAGAAACAACACCGCAGCCGTCTGTGGGACCCGTCCATCCAGCCGTTTGTTTTACCGGAGACTCTGTGTACATCATTGGCTGAGTGAGTACCACCGTGCCGTGCGGCAAAGCGCTGCCCCCGCGACCCTGCACCTCGCCAGGCCCCGTAACCCGCCTGCCATCCATCCCTACCCCATCACCGGGCCCCGGGACCACCAACCCCCTACCCACGGAGTGGAGAACTAACAACCAGGCTGCTCCCTGTCTTCGCTCCCGGGATCCCCGTCCAGAGCAGCGGTGGTGTCACCAATCTCACCACAACCGTGGGTGGCGTCACGGACAATATCAGCTCCCCACAATCAATCCCCCCTTTTCACTCACGGGCGAGGAACGCCGCTCGAGTCCCTGGGATCCGGCCTACCGCTCGAGCCACCACCGAGCAGCCGCAGCAGCAGCAGCCGGACCCGAGCAGTGGGAGAGCGCAGCGCCCCCTCCTCCGCCTGCGACACGCACATCCGGCGTCACTTTCAACATCGTAGTGTGTAAATCCTAGATGATACGATTAACGAGGGCAAAAGCGTCGTTATCGTATCATCGGTGTATTCTCCGACATTTCCATAATGCCGGTGCAGAGACAGGTACGATGTGGTTCCTCGTTACTGCGGCAGCACACATCGCTGTGTGTAAAGCCTCAGGAGCAAGGAATATCTCCTACCTGCCTCGCGGCTGCAATGAGAAGGAAGGAGGTGGGCGGGATGTTTACATCCTGCTCATCACCGCCCCTCCGCCGCTATTGGCTGCCTGCCGTGTGACGTCGCTATGACGCCACACGATCTGCCCCCTTAGGAAGGAGCGCCAGAGCGACGGTCGCAGGGCCGGTGAGTGCATGTGAAGCTGGCGTAGCGATAATTTTCGCTACGCCAGCTATCGCAAGATATCGTACCTGCGACGGGGGCGGGGACTATCGCGTGCAACATCGTAGCATCGGCTTGCGATGTCGCAACGTGCAAAGCCCGCCTTAGTCACTGAGATCCAATTATCTCGCATGCGAGAATCGGAGCACCGGTGCGGAAAAAGATGGAGAGATTAATTTTCCTGCAGAGCTGACTTCCCAAGGTTAGTTACTTGCCTCTATGTAAACAAGTATGAGGATGCAACAGAGCAGACAATGAGTAAACAGCGGTACTTAAACCAGCCACTATTTTAACACAGTACAAAGTGATGTTTTCGGCACATTATCAGAGGATAGCGTAAGCAGTGAAATTGGAACAAGTTATGTTACAAGTAAAATATAGTAATTCAGATTAACAGAATACTAACACAATGCTATTTAAAACACTATAGTTCTATTATTACCATTAAATAACTGTTATTGTCGGTGATATCTTAGTCGTAATACCCAAATCCAATTGGTATCACTGTCACAACTAGGCCTGTCACCCTTGTCACTCTCAAGGTAACACAAAACATCACACAGGCCCTAATGGGGGTCGTTGAGTCTACCCGCTAGGCTGCAAGTGTGGCGCCCCTGAGGCTTCAGACGCCACAGGGTACTGCACCTCCATTAGGGTGTAGTACTTATCATGGGTCTAAGAGAGGTCGGTACTGGTTTCCACTCACACGAACATACAGTAACACTGGGTTGCCCTCCCCAATGGGGACCGGGCCAGGGTTGGATCACAGTAGGGGGTCACTATAGCAGTGGGTTTACAGGACGCCATCGCACCAGAGGATCCACTGGAACCGGGGACTCAGGGTCCGGGAAAAGCAACCACCTGGGGGAATCAGGAGCACACAGTGGGAAGAGCAGGTTGACCTAGTGAGAGTAGTGAACCAGCCGGTGGCAGCGGCTGGGGGCAACAGCTCAGAACACACAACACAACTAAAACAGAAACAGAACAGCTACAGACACAGAGCAGAGTGGACATGCCGCAAGCTCTGTGGCCCAAGTCCTCAGGACTAGTCAAAGCACTTTGTTACAGCGCGAAACGGACGTCGTCCGCTTGCCGCTCCTGCACTCTCCTCTCCCCCACATGTTGTAATGCACATGCTTTGAATTAAAGCTGGAAAAAACTCAAGGTGAGATGCCGCCTTTCTTTCTCCGCTTGAATTCATCTGAACACTGACCGCGTTGCGGGCTGAGCACCACCTGGGGCTGCTACATCAGTCCATTGAGGGCTATCTACAAGGTCTGTAAGTACGACTCCACTCCACAGCAATCGTGCTGCAGTGCCCGTTTTTCTTCCTTGTTGTCCTAGGGCAGATATGTGATGCCCGGGCCTATCAGGTCGTCACATGGGTGCCGTGCAATCTGCCCTTCTGCATGGTACCCGCTACTCCTTGGTTACGGGTCCTGTCCCTTTGGTGTTGCTAAGAACAGGTATACACAAATCCTGAGGAACACACTGCACCACACCCACCAAACACCCACTGGGCAGCCTGAGGGGAAGAGGGCCACCCAGATGGGGGGATGGTAAAAGGAGGGCCAGAAGTGTCAGAGTAGTCAGAGAGTGTCAGTGAGTGGTGAAAGGACAAGGTCACGCTGCGGAGCTGGGCTCCTGTACCCGTCCCAGGTGCCAGACGTTGGCCTGGCCTGGAAGGAGCTGGATACCCGGTTGCAGGGGGTAGTGACAAGGGGCACGGTACTGCCATGGAGGGCAGACCGACAGCCTTGTGCTACAACCGGGCAGGGGCCAGGGCACGACGGGGTACGTGGACCCTAGGCTGGGAAGGAGCTTTATGCAGCCCAGTAATGCACCCGACGAGGACTGAATCTTCACAAACCGTTCTCCAGCCTCTCCAAAATAGGGGACTAGCGCAACGAGGGGGATAGGACTTCCCAAATCTGTCCAGAAAATCCCAAGCGTGAACCCTGAGAGCAAGCTCACCTTGCTAGCCACGCAGGTGCGCGGGACCCAAGTAGTTTCAGGAAAGAGGGATCCACACAAAGAAAAATACAGTGCCAAGGGACAAGGCTTCAGACCAACCAGCAACGCCAAAAGGGCATGGATCCAGCGTGCTCACACAAAGGTTGCAAGGCATTCAGGACTTTGGTTTACCTGGTGTCAGTGTCAGCATCTCTGGACTATGTGAGTACATTGTGCCCCACTACTCCCGACGGGTCCCCAGCCATCCATCACCGAGCCCCAGGACACCATTCCCTTGCCCACGGAGGGGTTAACATCACAAGCTGCCGTTCCATCGCTCCCGGGCGCTCTCCCCCAAAAGCAGCAGCGGTGGTATCCTGCCTTACCACGACCCGTGGGTGGCGTCACAAACACTATCCAATCCTTTCCCCCCCCTTTTGTAAATATCTTTTCCCCCTTTTTCATTTCGAGCGGCCACGCGACCCCGTCTCGGGTCCAGAGACCCCTCGAGCCACTGCGGATCCGGATCAGAGCAGCCCGTCGGCTGTCGCGGGGCGGCACAGATACACTTCATGTTGTCTATCAACTCTGCAAGGGTTGCGGGGAACGGCTAGAACAGTCACCGGACCCATCCCACTGAGTCTACAGCAAATAGCAAACAGGATCTGGGGTTAAGGACCGGCCCCACAACAGAACCTCGCTATCAGCATACAGAACGGAACACTTTACTGACACTGAGATCCCCAAGTGCTTCACGCCACGGGGGTCTGATTACTTAGCGCATCAAAGGAGGAAGTCCCATATTGGTGAGTAACCTGGTACATTCGTTATAATGGCCACTTTCAATCCCTGAAGCGCGGCTCCCGTCCCCATTTTGTAATGTACGTCTACACTGAAAGTGACATCCCATACAAATGTCCCTTTGCTGTGGCCCAATCGTCCCTTTGCTGTGGCCCAATCGTCCCTTCACTGTGGCCTAGCCGTCACTCTGCTCACTCACTTCACCTTTCTTGACTCTGGTCTCCCTGGGGTCTTTTCTTGAGACTGGTCACTCTCGGGTCTGGTCTCTCTCGCGTCTTCCCTCAGGTTTTGTCACGGGTGGAGTCATGTGTGACAGACAATCGTGGTTTCTGGCCATCAAAGGTCACAGCAGAATGCTCCCTGACTTTCAATTGTTCCTGCTGTCAGTATTCATTGGTATAGGTAGCTTTCCTGCTAGATTCATCTGTGAAGCCCCCAGGGGTCGTGTCGGTGTCGGTGCATTACCTTCAGGGACTCCACGTTGCTGGGTCTCCGTCACTGGTAGGAAATCTTCTTGTTTGATCGTGACGCCACTCTCAGTATTGCGGTCAGTGGGGACCGCCACTGCAGGTTAGGGGACGCCTGGGGCTGATGGTGGGTGCAGTCGGATGTAGTAGCCTCCTGAGAGTGAGGCAAGCCCCAGGGCCCGGTGTAGGTTTGTAGTACCACAAGTCGCAGAATGACCACACAGGCAAAGTGTCTTTCAGGGTTTTTACTCACTTCAGGTGGCAGGGTGAGTAACCCGGGCGTAGCTGGGATGAACCGGGTGGGAACCAGGTATCCTTCCGGCTGACTGTATGAGGGTGACTACAAACTCGCCTTCCTTAGCCCTTGGTGGTTTGGGGTGACCCCGACTTTGAGTCCCTATGGGGGTCACCCAGGGAAGATGCTCCAAGCCTCTCTCCCCTTCTTGTTTTGCCGTGTGCTTGTTCCCCGGGCCAGGCCACTCCAGCCTCTTGCCTCCTGTGACCTATGGGCCCTACTTGCGGTTACGTGGCTGCGGCTTTTGGTTGTTGTGGTGTGGGCTGTAAGAGCCCCACACCGGCAGGTTTAGCAGGGAAAGGTGAATCTATCCTCGCTTCGGGATCTGCCGCCCGGTTGGGCCTGGTGCTCTCTAGAAGTCTCCTTACTTCCCACTCCGTTGCACTCTCTAGCTGAAGCTGGCTTTCAGGTAGCACTCCTAGTTGACCGTTCTCCCCCGTCTGTAGCCACTGCGCGGACGCTGTCAGATTGCACAGCTCCAGGGATCCGCTCCTCACTTGAGCTCCCTGGACTCTACACTGAACTGGCTCACTGCTCCTCCTCTCCTGTTCTTGCCTACGCCACCTAGCAACCAGACTCTCTTACCACACCCCTTGAGAGGAGATGGAGGCTCTACCCCCTCCACTATTCCAGTGAAGGTGAAGGCTTGCCCCCTCCTGGGATCCCCAGGGGTCCTCTCATGGGTACATGTGTGAGACCTGGTCACTATGCGCCTGTGTTCCACACCCCAGTCAGCCTTCTGGATTACCTGTATTGTACTGTCCCCAGCATGGGTGCAGTACTCAGTGGTGCCTGACCAGGTCAGGGGCGCCACATTCCCCCTTAGTTATCACCAGCACGTCCTCGGGCTGCAAGACAACATTTTAAAATGCATAAAACATTAAAACATGTAAAACATTTAAAAGCACCAGGTATCAGACATCACCACCCTCCACCCACAAG
This sequence comes from Anomaloglossus baeobatrachus, assembly GCF_048569485.1. Lineage (NCBI taxonomy): Eukaryota > Metazoa > Chordata > Amphibia > Anura > Aromobatidae > Anomaloglossus > Anomaloglossus baeobatrachus. The sequence continues at coordinate 618,585,393 of NC_134356.1, read as the reverse complement.
TCCGTTAACCCACCCAAACCCTCTCAGGAGGCAGGTCACCGGTCCTTTTGGTAACCAGATCTGGGCCATCTACTTCCCCAGACCTTTCCTCCAATCTTCCTCTCCCGTTGGCCGCGACTTCAGCCACTTCTGGCAGGATGTAGAGGCGGCTTTCATGGGCTGGTGGTTTCAGGGTATACCTGGCCTGGTGGATCCGCGCCGTCAGCCTCTTCTGGCAGGATGCAGAGGCGGCCTCCACAGTTGGTGCTGACCAGGTACCCTCTTTGTGGTGGCGAGCCAAGGCCCCATAAACAGGCGTGCTCTCTGGTCGCAGGTGAGCCAAGGCCCTTTTCTACGGACGGGCCCCCCTGGTTGCAGACGAGCCAAGCCCCTAAACAGGCTGGCCCTGGTGGTGGTGCCACTGGTGTAACTATTTACACTGCGAGAGTTTGTGGCTATAGCAAGTTCATAGCCTTAAGTTTGTTTCTCACAATAGTTCTTGTGGGCGCATTTCTTAAACGTTGCAAACAAAACTTTCAAAACTTTAACTGGTCAAAACTTCTTACTTTCCTTTACTTTACTCCTCTTTTTCACTAGGGCGAGGGCACGTTGGGCACTGGCACCTGTGACTTTCTTGCTCTTTGTCTCTGTCTTCATCTGTGGTTGCCTCATCTGTAGGTTCTGTGTCTTTCCTTTCTTGGTCTGCATCTGATTCCTTTTCTGTATCTGTTTCTTTATCTCTGTCTTGTCTTTCTTGTCTTTCTTGTCTTTCTTGTCTTTCTTGTCTTTCTTGTCTTTCTTGTCTTTCTTGTCTTTCTTGTTGCAGGGGATGGCTGTAAGGTTTGTTGGGACATAGCGTTACGTCCAGAGCATACAATCCTCTTTCGCCTTGATGCAGGGTGAACTGAACGGAATCTCCCATCTTTAGATTTCTGCAAGGGTGTCCTCTTGGCAGATGAGCGTTCACATCTCTGCGGTTTACAAATATCCCTTCTTTTATTCCTGGTGCTACAATGAATCCATAGCCGCTTTTCAGATTAAAGTCTTCCACTACGCCATAACACAGGGGTCCTCTAGCCTGGGCTTTGGACTCTCTCAACAAACGCTTCTCCTTTAGGTCTCTGGCGGTGACTGCTCTCTGTTCAGGAGACTGTGGTGCTGGAGCAAACTGTGTTCTTCTGCGCCGTGTCTTGCGGGCTGGATTCATGCTTGTGGGCTCCCAGGTGAAGCTCTTAGGCAGCTCTTCTTCTGCAGAGGGGGTCAGGTCCTCCTCGTCCCAGCGGGCGTATGGCAGCATTTCCGGCTCTGAATACACAACTGCTACTGGTGACACTGGAGTCGGAGTCAACCCTTCTGCTTCCTGGCCTCCTCTCCCCCTTAGTTCTTCCTGGCACTCCAGCTGTGGCAGTGCCGGGGATGGCTGCTCTTCGGCCGGCCCAGGTGAGGGACTCCTTGGTGTAGCTGCTGCAGGAGTTAGCAGGAGACTCTTTGGGGTATGCGGAGGGGGTATGTACTGGCTCACCAACCATTGTGGGAACTTGGCCTCCAGGTCAGCCTTCATCTGCCAATATGCAGGGTCTTCACCCACCGTGGGCTGCCTATCAGGGACCTCTGTGGACCGGGGAGCGGTGTCTGCTCTGGCCTTACAGGCCGGGGTAAATGCTGAGGTAGTCTTTTCTTGGCGGGCCGCGCCTGGCATGGCAGCGGCCTGGTCTTGGCGGGCCGCGCCCTGGATGGCGGCGGCCTGGTCTTGGCGGGCCGCGCCCTGGATGGCGGCGGCCTGGTCTTGGCGGGCCGCGCCTGGCATGGCGGCGGCCTGGACTTGGCGGGCCGCGCCTGGCATGGCGGCGGCCTGGACTTGGCGGGCCGCGCCTGGCATGGCGGCGGCCTGGATCAGTGTCGCTGTTGCAGGGGGCTCTGTGCAGGCTGGGCTGGACGTCGCTGCAGCAGTCTGGGCTTGGCGGGCCGCGCCCTGTATGGCGGCGGCCTGGTCCTGGCGGGCCGGGCAGGGCATCGCTGCAGGGACTGGGTCTTGGTGGGCCGAGCAGGGCATCGCTGCAGCCGCTGGGGCTTGGAGGGCCGCACCTGGCGTGGCTGCGGCCTGCTTCAGCGTCGCCGCACCGGACGCCTCTTCAGGGACCGCGGACGTGGCAGCAGGGGTCGGGGCACTTGCGCGGGCCGGGGCATCATTCGACTCACCCGTTGTTGGTAGCACTGGGGTCTGCGTCGTCGCCGTCCCGCCTGACACCCGGCGCGCAGCTCTCCCTTCATAGGCCCGAACCGCCGCGGTCATCTCCTGCAGTTCCATCCGTTCCTCCCGAATCTGCTCCACGACCCGGGTCTCCAGCCGGTTGCAAAACTGGGCCAGCTCTCGGTACCACCAGGCAGCGGAGCCTGGTTCTGGGTTCCTGCGGTCAGACGCCATTTCTTCTGCGCCGTCTTCTGCACGGTCTCCCAGCAGTGGACTCTTCGCTGCCTCCTGTAACAAGCGGTCCAGTTTCTGCTCTGCCTCTTTCAGTAGCTCCTCTCCCAGCAGCAGGCTTGTGGCTTCCTTTCCTTCCCGCCGTCTCTCGACGCTTCCACTCTCATAGCTGGCAAGGTCAGGACTCTGCAGGGGATCTCTGGGTAGCCACACCTCTTCGTGGGCGGTAACTTCTTCCAGCGCGGGCTGCTGTTGTTTTTCAGCGCGCTTTTCATGGTGGCAATATGGCGGCGCTTCCAATTTTCCAAGCGAACCGCCCAGGCACATGGTCACCTGTCTGAACAGGTCTAGTCCTTATCCTGTTCGTGACGCCAGATGTGAAGCCCCCAGGGGTCGTGTCGGTGTCGGTGCATTACCTTCAGGGACTCCACGTTGCTGGGTCTCCGTCACTGGTAGGAAATCTTCTTGTTTGATCGTGACGCCACTCTCAGTATTGCGGTCAGTGGGGACCGCCACTGCAGGTTAGGGGACGCCTGGGGCTGATGGTGGGTGCAGTCGGATGTAGTAGCCTCCTGAGAGTGAGGCAAGCCCCAGGGCCCGGTGTAGGTTTGTAGTACCACAAGTCGCAGAATGACCACACAGGCAAAGTGTCTTTCAGGGTTTTTACTCACTTCAGGTGGCAGGGTGAGTAACCCGGGCGTAGCTGGGATGAACCGGGTGGGAACCAGGTATCCTTCCGGCTGACTGTATGAGGGTGACTACAAACTCGCCTTCCTTAGCCCTTGGTGGTTTGGGGTGACCCCGACTTTGAGTCCCTATGGGGGTCACCCAGGGAAGATGCTCCAAGCCTCTCTCCCCTTCTTGTTTTGCCGTGTGCTTGTTCCCCGGGCCAGGCCACTCCAGCCTCTTGCCTCCTGTGACCTATGGGCCCTACTTGCGGTTACGTGGCTGCGGCTTTTGGTTGTTGTGGTGTGGGCTGTAAGAGCCCCACACCGGCAGGTTTAGCAGGGAAAGGTGAATCTATCCTCGCTTCGGGATCTGCCGCCCGGTTGGGCCTGGTGCTCTCTAGAAGTCTCCTTACTTCCCACTCCGTTGCACTCTCTAGCTGAAGCTGGCTTTCAGGTAGCACTCCTAGTTGACCGTTCTCCCCCGTCTGTAGCCACTGCGCGGACGCTGTCAGATTGCACAGCTCCAGGGATCCGCTCCTCACTTGAGCTCCCTGGACTCTACACTGAACTGGCTCACTGCTCCTCCTCTCCTGTTCTTGCCTACGCCACCTAGCAACCAGACTCTCCACCACACCCCTTGAGAGGAGATGGAGGCTCTACCCCCTCCACTATTCCAGTGAAGGTGAAGGCTTGCCCCCTCCTGGGATCCCCAGGGGTCCTCTCATGGGTACATGTGTGAGACCTGGTCACTATGCGCCTGTGTTCCACACCCCAGTCAGCCTTCTGGATTACCTGTATTGTACTGTCCCCAGCATGGGTGCAGTACTCAGTGGTGCCTGACCAGGTCAGGGGCGCCACACATCCATCTCCCTTTTGGAACCAGCAGGAGCTTGATGTCAATCCCATTTGTTCATTGTCAGTTTTCCCTTGGTGTTTAAATACTTCTTCTGTTTAGTGGGGTTGACGAAGAGCTCATCCCATCTGTTCCCGTTTTAGGGCCTTGCACTAGGGATACCTAGGGTCAGGTATCTGCCTCGGCGCATAGGTGCATAACCTATCTAGGGTGGTGAGGGACCCCAGCGACAAGCAGTAGGTAGATCCGGGGTCACCATCTTCCCTCTTCCTAAACACAGGGTTTCCCTTCCCTGTCACCGTGCTCTTGGTACTTCCCTGTACCTAGCGTGACAGATCTAGTCTCTTTCAAATTTTCTCTCCTGTCTGATCTCTCAATTCCTTAACGCGAGCCAGGTCTCTTGTAATGGCGCCTATAAGCCAACTCCGCTGCTCACACGACCGTTCTGCTATAGGTCCAAGTGCTGACTTATCCTCTTCTCAGCTTTCTCAGATTCTTTAGAATTATTAACTATGTCACAGATGTCATCTGACCTGACATCTTCAATCTCTTCCTCCTGAGGGAACATGTACTTCACCTCTGAGTTCCTTCTAATGCAATTCTTTCTGCTTGCACTTTCTCTATAATCTTTGACCAGCAGTTGGTGGTGTTAGCTTGCAGTCACTCTGTTAGACATTAACTGTGTGCATCTTTTTCCTAGTCTATCTCCTTACCTCTACCCAGCTCAAAACAATAGAAAATTCAGAACAATAGCTTACACTGGGCAACAGAGCAAATGTTATTGAGAAATATCTAAACTTGTAGAACTCTGTCTCCAATCAAAGTGCGGAGGTGCTCCGGCACAAAACGTCCATGCAGACAGAAATTGTTAAAGATTAAAAAAACATCTTTAGTTCCTAATAGATAAAATACATAGTGAGGATAAAATTTCCTATGATTGACGCGTTTCAGACGCTGGGTCTTTAGTCATGATTATGATGATTATGACTAAAGACCCAGCGTCTGAAACGCGTCAATCATAGGAAATTTTATCCTCACTATGTATTTTATCTATTAGGAATTAAAGATGTTTTTTTAATCTTTAACAATTTCTGTCTGCATGGACGTTTTGTGCCGGAGCACCTCCTTACTTTGATTGTCTACAGCCTCCCTTGTTCTACTGAGCACCGTCCAGGAGCTTTCATCCAGCTGAATTTACAACAAACTGGTGAGCTGAAAACCCTTTTTTTTTTCCAGAACTCTGTCTCCACCAGAACTATTCTGCCCCTACATCATGCTGCTCTCAGATTCCATAGCAAATACCTGCTGACAGATTCCTTTTAATTGCATCCTACATTATGTTGCTACTAGTATATACATGGGTCATAGTTTTTTCATATGGGGTTCGGTTGCCTTTTGCCAGACCTTCTGAACCCTGTTTGGACCACTGAAGAATCCACTGGCATTACGACTCAGCCAATGTGATGTGGATGAGCTCTGCAGAGGTGACTTTTCTTACAGAACAAACCCTTTAGATATTATTATTTCCAAAGTATCATCTACAGAGCTATAAATAATGAACATATAGAATTCATTTACTTTTCACTGACAGCCCATGCTGTAAATAATGACATAAATATAGGTACTGGATGTCTCCAGTATTAGTCATGAAGGTGTGACGCCCCAGGATTTAATGTTGGCCGCTGAGTGTCTATGGCGGGTGCTGAGTAAGCCGTAAGTCTGGGCTGGTACTGCTAACAGAATGAATATTCCTAAACTAAGGCAGACGAGATACTGAGAGTTTCCACATGATCTCAATGTACCGGATATATGGAGCAATCTCACAGAATTATTCATCCTATGTATCTCCAGGTAGACAAAGCTTTCCCGTTCAGACATAGTTCCAATAACGTTTGGAAGGCTATGACTAAGGGCTCGCTCACATGAGCGTATAACTCAGATGAGTGCTATCTGATCTTATACTATGGGGCAGTGTCATCCAGCGGTTTTTTTTTTTTCATGACAATTCATCACGAGAAAAAATTTGCAGCATGCCACAATTGGCAGCGTGCATCGGACTGCACTCAGATGTCATCCATGGATAGGAGAGTGACTTGTGCCCTGCAGCCCCCTGAAGAGGTCATGGCTTTTAGTAGAATGTATAATGTGTATTTATATGTGTAGTGACAGTAAGTTAAGTTCCCGTGTCTGTGTCTACGGACGCAGTGCTATCAGCCACCATTAGTCACCAGTCCTGGGTTCCCTAGTTGGAAGGGGAAGCTTAGGTCTCAGGTATACAGTAGTGACAGGGCTCAGAGGGTTAAAGGGAAGGTGTCGATAAAAAAAAAAACAAAAACTGAAAAAATGTAAAGTATTAATGTTTTAATGTTTTAGCAATGGTGCGGCATGAAGATGGTGTAGAGAGAGATGGTGTTGATGGGCAGCCGTGGTGACATACAGCAGCAGAGACATGAGGCATGGGTCAGGAGGCAAGAAGTTCTGGGCAGTTGGCACGGGCTCATCCTGGAAGAAATAAGAAGAAACATGAAATTTTCTATCTTCCAGATCTTCTGTTATCTTAGAGGAATGGTCTTTATCGTGAACTATTCCCCTAAGTAACATCAGATACAATATTCTGATATAATAGGTGTCCTGTGTGTGCAGTGGTCACTCACCAGATGGTCGTGGATTCTTTCACAGTCCAGATCTTTTCATCCACCTAAGAAAATGTGAAAAATGTGTGTGGTCAATATAAAGGACTGGCACATGACTTATTTCTTCCGAAGACAATACTAAGGACCAGGGGGCACTCACTGCGAGTGGAAGAAAAGCGTTTCCGGCAGCTATATAGGAAAGGGTTCTTTACAATTAGAGCAGTCAGACTGTGGAATACCCTACCACAAGAGGTAGTAATGGCACATACTATAACAGCTTTCAAAAAGGGGCTGGATGATTTCCTCAGTACACACAACATTGTTGGTTATAAATGACTTAGTGACCAAATGTAGAACTGGTGGAGGAAGGTTGAACTAGATGGACCTAGGTCTTTTTTCAACCTTAGTAACTATGTAATGTTTTGTTTAAATATTATTTGGTTTTAACTGAGAAAAATATAAAACAATTTTTTTAAAAGTTTGATATTTTTCACTCTTAAACACTAGGGGGAGCAGCTGCTGAAAACCAAGTGTAAACCTAGCCTGGATTACAACTGCAGTAAAAGTGGGTGGAATCTGCTCTCCTGTGTGTGATGTCACCTCCCCCTCCTATCCTGGGTGTTTCCAAAAGGATAAGGGAAGATAAAGTGTAGGGACACAGTGCGGAGCCATTTTGTTGGTGACGGCAAAGTGATCCTAATGTCTACAGTATCACCGAAGACCGCTGGCATAGTGCTCCACTGTATACTGTGCCCCCATATTTCTGTGACCTCATATACTGTGCCCCAATATTTCTGTGCCCCACTGTATACCGTGCCCAATATACTCTATCTCCATATTCCTGTGCTCCCATATACTGTGCTCTCAGTGATGAGGGAAGGAACTGCCAAGACAGAAGGCTGACAAGAGAAGCTGACCACCCGGATCGGAGGTCCGAGGTGACATGTGGTGAGGAGGGGTGATCTGCAGCCTGAGCCCGGCACTGCACTACAGATGTCATGCCGCTATCACCGCTCCTCTCCTGTCAGCGATCACAGCTCAGCATAACGAGGAGCTGCTAGGAGCGGAGGTCTGAGGTGAGCTCACGCAAGCGGGGGGAGCGACCATGGAGGGGGGAGCAGATGCAGGGGGTGTGGGGAGAGATCAGGGTTTGCAGCAGTGGGGGGTAGTGGCGGCGGGGGGGCATGGGAGCACCACACCAGGATCAGTTAGGGTGCAATCACCGCTGCCCGGCACCAGTACTCACCCCATCCCGAGAGGGTGACAGGTGGAAAGTGCAGCACACAGCATACACTGTGGGCTCTACAAAGATGGTGGTGATCTCCTCCCTCTGCTGTGATCTGGACAGCTCAGGGGGCATGTCCAGCTCACAGCATGGAGCTCTTAGTGTTAAGTATAGGGTCGGAGCGCGACTATCAGACCCAATGCACGAGGCTCTGCCGTATTTGAGGAGAGTAACTGTCGGTACTCCAAGATGGCAGCCCCCAGTGTTTCAGTAAAAATAGAATTAAATATAAACTAAATAAACAATTAATTTAATTTTGTATTAATAGTTATGGATTGCATAATCACTATTATAAATACAAAAATTAAATAATGCAACACCTTCCCTTTAACTAGAAAAACTGGTCCACAGTGAAGGAGATAAAATGTGGGTTATTTCCTGATTTTGAGAAGCAATAGTAGTGTGGTGTGGAAAGTAAGACGAGGGAGAAGTGATGGGCAGGAGGAAGTAAAGGTGACAAGGACCAGATTGCAGCTTAAGCTCCGTGGAGGTGAATTGAGGAACTAGAGAGTGTCTCCCCCACCAATGAAGAGGCTGGTGTGGACAATTCGGATAGTGTTGACTGATGGTCACTGAGACTGGGGAATCGACTCAAGGAGTGATCCCGAAGAAGTAGCATAGCCGTGTAGGGTACTCTAATCACAGTGATACACATTGACCAGTGTGATTAGATACCCAAGGGATAGCGAAGCACCAACTACCCCCACCCGCCTTAGAACCGATATGTACTAAGTTGTTAATTCCTGGTGAGAAACAAAGTGTAAATGTGAAGCAGTGTTGAAAACTTGTTACCAATAAATTGTATGCAGTTTTTAACTCTTGTGGAGTCGTCTTAAATAATCCCGAACGCGGAACCGCACAGTATGAACTAGACGATGAGAAGGTGGCTTGTGGCTGAGAAGTATCGCTGCAGAAAGGTAAAACTTCCACACACACTTAAACCCTCTTGTCTGTAGCATGCCAGAGCGAGCAAATGAGTGAAGCCCCCGCCAATGACTATTGCCCCTGGCCATGTTACACATGTGCATTCCGATAAACGCCGACACAGACAATAGAGAAGATGGAAAAATTAAATTCCCCATCTTCTCCTCATTTGTGTTCTGATTCTCCTAGCATCGCATCGCAGTAAATGACACTCTGATCAAATTCTGATCAGAGTTTGAGCTAAGTGTCTTTAGCATAGTCGATCCGATTCTCTCGCATGAGAGAATTTTCGGCTGTGTGTTGAGGGTGGGGACGTGAGGCACTACAGATTTTTCAACTGGGACCCAAAGAGCTTTCTATTATACCTTTGTTTCCTACTGATCAACTTGGATCTAACCTTTTATCTGGGTTGCCAACCATCCAGAAATTCCAGGACAGTCCTGGAAGGGGTTGTCTACTACTAGGACAACCCCTTCTTATTCCACATGTTTCTGTCAAGCATGAACTAGGGGACGTCCGATGCATGGTGACCACATAAGTTACAACGGTATGGAAAGGGAGAGGAAGACCCTGACAATAGGGAGCAGGGAATGGGATACCTCCTCATACTAACATGTGTCTGGACTGTGAGCTCCCCTAACCATGCTTTACAAGTCCTTCCACTTGTTGCCGTCATGTGCCTAGGTCCTAACTTTCCCTCCACTCACCCTGTCTAGCACCAAGGCCAGTGAGTACACTAGACATCAACTACTGTAATATAACACAGAGGAAAGAGGACAGACGAAGACATAGACAAAAGGACATGAAACAAACTTGACTGCTGCAGCCAAACACCAGGTTTGCAGACAACACAGCTCCAATAACCGAACTTCCGCAGCAGATCTTCAGCAACTACGAGAGACCTCCACCCTCCAAGGTGGTCAGAATAGAATGAATCTATTACCGGCTTTAGGTGATGGATAATGTGACTATTTAAAGGTAAGGGGAGTGGTCAACTTGATACAGATGAGATCAGCTCACCATAAGCTACCAGCAAGGAAAATGTGATTAACCCTTGCTGCACTAAAAGAAAGCAATCACATTTAAAAGTATCACAAGCTTATGCAAAGCTCAGATCCCAGAGGTGTCACAAGACTCCTAATGACGGGAGATACTCGTGATATTTTCCTCTAGGTAAAATAATAAAGACTATACTCGCCTCCAGTATCGGCGCCATTCTAGTGGTGCCACTGTTTGGGTTCCCGGAGCTCATTTGAGGTTGTAACTTCATGCAAGCCCTGTGTCCCATCAGCGCCAGCTTCTCTCTTTCTGCCTTCCGACCAAACGAGTTAATCAGCAGCAAGTGAGCGCTGCGGAAGGCACTCACTTTCTGTTTATTGCTGGTTTGGTCCGAAGGTGGGGAGACAGAAGCCAGAGCTGATTGGACACAGGGCTCTCATGATGTCACAACATCACAGGAGCCCCGGGAATGCAAACCGCGGCACCGCTGGAACCGCACTGGTACGGGAAGTGAGTATGGTCTTTATTATTTTACCTGGGGGAAACATGTGGAATCACAACGGGTTGTCTTAGCAGTGGACATCTGCTTTAAAAATAGGGCACTTTCTGGCCCTTTCCATAAAAAATGTAAGATGTCTGTGATTTTTTTGGAAGCTGAAGAAACTTATACAGATTATCATGATTATAGTTATCATCAATTTGTGAATGCAGCTAATGTCTTCTTATAAGAATTATGAACTGTGGACATGTTTCACTTATAACCATAATGATGCATTATGGTTTATAAAAAAATATTCTTTGTCTGTGACTTTTTTATAAACTTTCCAGAAAGAGGAAAAAAATCAAGTTGGCAACCCTGCATCTGACTTATCCTTGATCCCAACAACAGGTTGGTGTTAGGGTATGTGCGCACACTGCAGTTTTGTTTCTCCAGTGAAAAACGCACCCTCTGGCTGAAAAAACGCATAAAAAAATGCAAGTGTTTTTTAGTTGCGTTTTCGGTGTGTTTTTGCTGCGTTTTGGTGAGTTTTTGCCTGCGTTATTTTAACATTGTCAATGGCAAACCATAGGGGAAAACGCAGAAAAGAAGTGACATGCGGCTTCTTTTTTCTGCAACCAAAACTGCAGGCAAAAAAGAAGCAACATGCGCACAGCCTTTCGAATTTCTCATAGACTTTGCTGGAAAAGGTCATACATGCAGTTTAGGACCACAAACCGCACCAAAAAAGCAGCAAAAAAAGCAGTGTGCGCACAGGGCCTTAGACTGGGTGCATAAACTGGTTGAGCATGCCAAGAGGCAAAACCTCATGCACTTTGCAATACAATTATTGGTAGTGAGTTTTTTTACAGGTGAGATTTTTTTTAACATTTGTCAACTAGAAAAATGTGCAGACTAATAACAGCATAGTAAAATTCATAGCAAAATGCATACGTGTTTTATGCACAGTAATTTGCAACACGACACAATAAGGAGCTAACATATAACCTCAAACCCTAGTTAAAATGTACGTGTTTTTATTAATAGTCATTAAAATCCCCAAAAAACACCAAAACATACAATATATATACACACACTGGATCAGATAACCTTGTAATAACTTAATTTGGAGCAACAAGGATAATAGAGGAAAAGGGGATTTTTCAGGGGGGGTGGGGAAACCCTAATGACCCTAAGTGGAGGGTATGTCCCTACCTGCCAACGGAGGGTATGACACCTGTAAGGGGTAGTCGGACCCCTGGTAGTGAAGGAGCGGTTTTTCCCCCCTAAAAACGCCACAGTAGTATGGTGGCAAATTGTAAATGTTGATGGTAAAATGTTACCTGTCATAAACTGTTTCCCCACTAGGTGCCAGTGTAGAGCAGTGGTTCCCCTGGTAACAGTGGCAGGGAAGGAAGGGGCAGGGCAGCATAGGTGGGGAAGGAAGGGTTCTGAATGCAGAGTCCAGTGTGCAGTGAGATGTGAGAGGCGAGCAAGCTCGGTCTGAGGTGACGGGGCAGAGTGTGGGAGTGAGTCGAGGCAGTCAGCCTGAGTGAGTACTCTTGGCTAGAAAGCAGAGGAAACCCATGAGAAACGGTGGAAGAGTTGGGACTAGTCCGGAGCCGGTGGTGTGTACTAGAGTGGAGTGCAGCTATCAGGGGGATAACAAGTGGCCCCTGCAGGCGAAGGTTAGTGCCCTGACAAAGAAGTGGAGAGGTGAGAACTTATCCTGAGCCGGTAGTGTGTGCTGGACCTGCCCTACAGTAAATCCGGGTTAGAGCGCAGCTACTAGGGGGTTAACGTATGTCCCCTGCAGGCAAAGGAAAGTGCCCGTAGAGAAAAGGAAACCGTTTTTGTAGAAAAGGACCTGTAACTTGTAACGTACTAAAGTAAACCTGCTGCAAACAAAAAGATGGAAGCTTTGTTTAATAAATCGGTGTTTGGTTTATCCGCTGCCTGCAATTGTCTCTTTCCTGAAAGTGAAGAAGGAGCTGGAGAGCACAGAAAGAACGCTGTCATGAATGGGCCCCATGCATCCACACTCTGCCCCAACAACACACCTGTTTTGCAAGTAACGGCCAGGCCGGGGTTCAGCCTGCGGCCCACAAGGCGAGGGGACCCGACTACACCCCCTGAGGCGCCCCCTGCCCCCGTTACATTTTGGCGTAGTCGGCAGGATCAAGCCCGCAGAAGAGAAACCCCGAGGAGAGACCAAGTGGTGCCTGATGTACTGAACAGGTCACAAGATGGCGGCAAGATGGCGGCCGTCCTCATGGATTTAGTGAAGGCGCGAAAAGTGGGCGCCAAACGAAAAGCGCTGGGCTGGCTTGTAAGGAAGAAGCCCGGAGTGCACCGCCCAAAGAGGGGAGGTGCTTGCCCCGAGATACTGCAGAGGTCTAGAGACGTGGGCGGCGCCGCAAGAAAGAAGAGGCGTCGCAAACGCTGTGCCGACCTGGTGGGTGAGGCCGGGGGCGGAGTATGGGCAGAAGCGGGAAAAGAAGAACCGCCTCCACCTTCCCCGGCGCGATTGCAACCCCGGCAGTGGAAGAAGAAGCAAACTCCAATACCTGGACCACGCAGAATGGAGAACAGAGCGTGGCGCGCTCAGCATAAGCAAGCGCTCGCTGAAGCCTGTGGGCTGAAGAGTACCCCGACGGTCGCGTCAAAAGCGGCCGCCGAACCTACGGCTGGAGACAAGCCAAGAGAAGCATCGGCATTACTGGTGATACATCAGAGTATGGTGTTGCACCCGGTAGTTGTTGTCGGCAGCCCACTGCGGTCCCGTCCAGCTACCCCCTCACTCCCGCAGGAGGCTGAAGGGCCTGAACCGGAGAAGGAAGTACCGGAGCCACCGGGTTATGAGCCGTTTCGTAGGCTACCCCGCTTACCTGGACAGTCCCTCTCCGACCATGTGAGGGCTCAGCGGGCCGAATGGCTGCGTGCATACCACCCAGCGTGAAGAGGTGGTCATCCGGAAGAGACGTCTGTTTGCTGTTAGGAGCCAGCGAATGTTACAGCTCAAGCAACGTTAAAAGTACTGAACCCGGGAGGAGCTTAATGCAGAACTGTGCGTGGACTCCTTCCGTGACTGTTAAGAAGGAATCTTGTCCTGTTGTTTTCTGCCCACTCAAAGACCGGGAGCGCTTGGAAATAGCCTCCAGGCAGAAGGTCAGCTAAGACCGGGAGCGCCATAGGAGGGCCTCCGGGCAGATGTGCGACTAAGACCGGGAGCTTCCCTGGAGGGACTCCGGGCACCAAACTTGTGTGCCAGTCTGTGTGTTTTAAGTATTGTGTTTTCCTACATGTGTTGTTTTGCAGGTACGAACCTCGCCAGGAGGCTGAGGTTAAAGAGGGGAGGAATGTAAGGGGTAGTCGGACCCCTGGTAGTGAAGGAGCGGTTTTCCCCCCTAAAAACGCCACAGTAGTATGGTGGCAAATTGTAAATGTTGATGGTAAAATGTTACCTGTCATAAACTGTTTCCCCACTAGGTGCCAGTGTAGAGCAGTGGTTCCCCTGGTAACAGTGGCAGGGAAGGAAGGGGCAGGGCAGCCTAGGTGGGGAAGGAAGGGTTCTGAATGCAGAGTCCAGTGTGCAGTGAGATATGAGAGGCGAGCAAGCTCGGTCTGGGGTGATGGGGCAGAGTGTGGGAGTGAGACGAAGCAGTCAGCCTGAGTGAGTACTCTTGGCTAGAAAGCAGAGGAAACCCATGAGAAACGGTGGAAGAGTTAGGACTAGTCCGGAGCCGGTGGTGTGTACTAGAGTGGAGTGCAGCTATCAGGGGGATAACAAGTGGCCCCTGCAGGCGAAGGTTAGTGCCCTGACTAAGAAGTGGAAAGGTGAGAACTTATCCTGAGCCGGTAGTGTGTGCTGGATCTGCCCTACAGTAAATCCGGGTTAGAGCGCAGCTACTAGGGGGTTAACGTATGTCCCCTGCAGGCAAAGGAAAGTGCCCGTAGAGAAAAGGAAACCGTTTTTGTAGAAAAGGACCTGTAACTTGTAACGTACTAAAGTAAACCTGCTGCAAACAAAAAGATGGAAGCTTTGTTTAATAAATCGGTGTTTGGTTTATCTGCTGCCTGCAATTGTCTCTTTCCTGAAAGTGAAGAAGGAGCTGGAGAGCACAGAAAGAACGCTGTCATGAATGGGCCCCATGCATCCACACTCTGCCCCAACAACACACCTGTTTTGCAAGTAACGGCCAGGCCGGGGTTCAGCCTGCGGCCCACAAGGTGAGGGGACCCGACTACACCCCCTGAGGCGCCCCCTGCCCCCGTTACACACCCTAAGTTACCTGGCGCCCCCGTTCCCTCGACGGCTATCCCTCTTTCTGACCCTGATAGAGGATAATGGGGAAGGAAAGCGACAGTCCTGTTTAATTAAACAGCTGCACATATAGCATAATCAGGCAGCTAAATCCCCCGAAAAATTATATTCTATTTTCCCACTTCTGATCAGGAAATTTACAACCATGAAATCAAATGGAATGATCCCGACAAGATCCTGCAAAGTTTTCAAATAGCATCCATATAATATCAGATGTGGGAAAATAGAATATAATTTTTGGGGGGATTTAGCTGCCTGATTATGCTATATGTGCAGCTGTTTAATTAAACAGGACTGTCCTTTTCCTTCCCTGTCATCTTCTATATCAAGGTCAGGAAGAGGGATAGCCGTCGTGGAACGGGGGCGCCCGATAACTTAGGGGTACTTTTCACTTTGCGACATCGCTAGCATCGGCTTGCAATGCCGAACGCGATAGTACCCGCCCCCGTCGCACATGCAATATCTTGTGATAGCTGCCGTAGCGAACATTATCGCTACGGCAGCTTCACACGCACTTACCTGCCCTGCGACGTCGCTCTGGCCGGTGACCCGCCTCCTTCCTAAGGGGGCGGGTCGTGTGGTGTCACAGCGACGTCACATGGCAGGCAGCCAATAGAAGCGGAGGGGCGGAGATGAGCGGGACGTAAACATCCTGCCCACCTCCTTCCGCATAGCCGGTGGACGGCAGGTAAGCAGATGTTCCTCGCTCCTGCGGCTTCACACACAGCGATGTGTGCTGCGGCAGGAACGAGGAACAACATCGTATCTCCTATTGGTGCGACATTATGAAAATGACCGACGCTACACAGATCACTGATTTCCGACGCTTTTGCGATCGTTTATCAGCGCATCTAGGCTTTACACGTTGCGACGTCGTTACCGGCGCCGGATGTGCATAACTTTCGATTTGACCCCGACGATATCGCAGTAGCGATGTCGCAACGTTCAACGTACCCCTTAGGGTGTCATACCCTCCGTTGGAAGGTAGGGACATACCCCCTGAAAAATCCCCTTTTCCCTTATTATCCTTGTTGCTCCAAATTGAGTTATTACAAGGTAATCTGATCCAGTATGTGTGTGTATATATTGTATGTTTTGGTGTTTTTGTGCCAAATTTCGGGATTTTAAAAAGGTGGTTCACCCATATTTTTTATTGTCTAGTTCGATATTATATTGAGAAACAATGTTTCTCTCAAATACCTTGTGTTGCAAATAGTACCTGTGAGAGGCGCTATTGCAGACCGCTGTTCCTGCTCCAGTGACGTCACCGTCAAGTGCCACACACGTCACATCCGTGCAGCCGGCTGCATTCTTCCAGACTTACTGAGCTGTGAGCGCTGTTTCACCGCTGTTACAGCCCATCTGCTCCCTGCTCCCCCCTCCCTCCTCCCTCACAGCACAGAGCGTCGCGTCTCCTGCTTGCAGCGTTCTGCTGTGAGGGAGGAGGGAGCAGATGGGCTGTGACAGCGGTGAAACACCGCCCACAGCTCAGTGAGTCTGGAAGAATTCAGCCGGCTGCACGGATGTGACGTGTGCAGCACTTGACGGTGACATTACTGGAGCGGGAACAGCGGTCTGCAATAGCGCCTCTCACAGGCACTATTGCCAACACAAGGTATTTGAGAGAAAGATTGTTTCTCAATATAATATCGAACTAGACAATAAAAAATATGGGTGAACCACCCCTTTAATGACTTAATAAAAAACGTACAGTTTAACTAGGGTTTGGAGTTATATGTTAGCTCCTTAGGTACTCTACCCACTCCATATAATTTTTGTTCAACACGACACAATACTACGAAGTACAATGACAGCCGTCCCCAGGTGATATTCTGTCTGCACAGTGCCATTACCAGCTGTGCACAGAGCAGAGAACACAATCCTGCTCAAGTGAACAATTCTAGAGTAACGAACAAACAATTTCCTATCCATTTATGTATACAGGTCATCATATGCAGAGCTATGTGTCAAACAAGAGAAATCAACATTTCCTATTAGATAATGTATTATTTCGCGTCTTTCCCCTTTGTACACTTTGTAGATCTCCAGCCACACATTACATTTACTTTCGCAACTTCCTAAAATGAAACAGCAATCTTGCGCAGCTTTCAGTTCATTTTCCACATTCCATAATCACGACCAAAGTCCTGAGTCAGTCAGTGCGTCCGGCCGGTGCACAGGTCACCGATCTCAAGGGTCGAGCAAGATTTTCCACTAACAACCTAAAACCCACATATTCTCCTGATAATCTGGCTGCAATATTGCAACACTGCTGATTCCGCACATACCGCAGACGTATACTGAGAATTCTATCAATGCCTTAGTGAATATAACCTTACTTTTAAAATATGTCATATGGTGTAAGAAGTCTAGCAAATTTTAGCTTCGGGTGGCAATCACAAAGCTGTGGCACCTAGTAAATAACCAGCTTTTCTTTGGCCTCTGCATTAAAGCAGCAGAAGTCGAAACAAACCAAAGCTTACTGCATAGCTATGGGAACAGAACCAAGTTTACTATATACAGCGGGTGAAATGATTAGTCAACTTGTCACCAATTTTCTAACTAAATGTTTCTGAAGGTGCTATTAACATTAATTTCTCACCAGATCTCAGCAAAAAACCCATCCAATCCACACAGGTAAAGAAGTCAAACCATAGATGCCTATAAATTTAGTGATATGCAATAATGAGAAACAACACAGGAAAAAATTATTGAACACATGAAGAAAGAGGTGCAAAAAGCCATGGAAAGTCATGACAAACTGATATCTATCAGTAATTAGAAAGCAATCCGGCCACTTAGTGAAAAATAGTTTCCATTGATTCTACTGATGGCCAGAAAAAGGTGTTTCATGACAAAGGTGCCACACAATAAACATCTCATGATGGGTAAAACCAGTGAGCTGTCTCAAGACCTTTGCAACCTTATTGTTACAAATGTAATGATAGTATTGGTTACAGAAGAATTTCTAAACTACTGAAGGTTCTAGTGAGCACTGTTGGGGCCATAAGCCAGAGGTGGATAGAGCATCATTTCACCATCAACTAGCCACGACTAGGTGATCGCCGCAAGATTTCAGACAAAGGAGGGAAAAAAAATCCGGATCAAAAGCAGGACTGGGAACACCAGTAGGTAAGAGATTCACGGCCTCCAGTCCAGCCATCGGGTACCACTTACCTGAAAGCTGGACCAGAGTACCATGAATTAATCCACTCATCTCTAGCCTCAACTGTCCCGGATGCAATGGGACAGTCCTGGATTTGGGTCTACGCCATGCAGTCTCAGGTGTCTACTGAATGTCCTTCAGAGCCACCACACCTCTGACAATTCATTCTGCCAGGGTAGAAAAAAATGGTAAATTGGTGTGGCTTGGGGGGGAAGGGGTGGCCAGGGGCATGGCAATAATTTGCCATGGTGGTTTGTTGCTCTTCGTGTTCTGTAAATGTTGTGAAGTAGACCAGAGCCAAGTTTGCTGTCTAGATATAGTGCAAGAACCAAGTTTACTGCATAGATGTGGTACAAGAACCAAGCTTACTGTATAGATATGGTACAAGAACCAAGCTTACTGCATAGATATGGTAAAAAGAACCAAGCTTACTGTATAGATATAGTACAAGAACCAAGCTTACTGTATAGATATGGTACAAGAACCAAGCTTACTGTATAGACAGGGTACAAGAACCAAGCTTGCTGTATAGATCGGGTACAAGAAACAAGCTTACTGCGTAGATACGGTGCAAGAACCAAGGTTACTGCGTAGATATGATACAAGAACCAAGCTTACTGTGTAGATATGATACAAGAACCAAGCTTACTGCATAGATACGGTACAAGAACCAAGCTTACTGTACAGATATGATACAAGAACCAAGCTTACTGTACAGATATGGTACAAGAACTGAGCTTACTGTACAGATATGGTACAAGAACCAAATTTACTATAAAGATACAGGAATAGAATGTAATGTCCAAATAAAAGGTATATGGCTTGGAAATTGGGTGCAATTCTCATAGTTTCACATAAATCATCAAAGTGCATAATATGCTGACAAAAACTGAAAACTACACAAAAGTTACATTCTGAGACCCTTTTGTACACCACATTTTTTTGGTTTTAACTTTTGGTAACTTTATTTTGACCCTCAAAAAATAAATTCTGATGTGTTAGGATTCAGCCATTTTCACACATGCTTTGAAAAAGGACGCAGGATAGCATTCTAAATGCGTAGCCTTTGCCTTCAATGCTCTTCATCATGTCCTATAACGTGCGTTTTTAACTGTTTTGCAATTTTTATAAAGGATCATTATTTTACTCAGAAGCTGGAACCAAAATCTTTTCTGTCTTATTTTCATATACTCATTGGTCACCTCATCACCATTCCTTGAATATTTATGATAACGTGCCAACATGTTTCTCTTCTGTTTTTCTCAATTGGCGCAATGAAAGAGGCAGAAAAGAAAGCAGTTGCGTTTCAGTGGCTAATATATGATGCTTTTTAAGGTGGAGAAGTCGTCTAAACACCCTCTCCGATATCTTCAAATTTGTTCTGACCTCCTGTTTTATACGTGAATTACAAAATCTATGTGGCATCAAATAGTCTGGTACTCACAGGGTTAACTGTAGGGACAGCTAAAGGCTTAGGAGGATTTAAATTGGCATATAGGAAGCTATTTCCTGTTTTTTAAAGAGTTGGAGAGAAGATACTAGAGAAACAGGACCCGTGTTATATACTATGGTCTAGATTATAGGCCACAAGTGGAGAGTGTGAGTAGGTACAAAAGATGTAAAGATAGCAAGTTCTACAGTAACTGATCTCTTAGGCTGAGCTCACATGCCCAGTAATCATCCGTTAGAACGGATCCAGCAGCAATCTGTTGGCAAAAAAGTTGTGCAGTTTCTTGTTAAAATAACTGATTTCAGCTAGATTCATTTTTTTAATACTGGAGTCTATGGAAAAGAGGTGAAAAGTTCCTTTTCTACCAGGGTGTCCCGCTATGAGTTATGATCCTCCATCTAATTTTGAAGGGCATCTGTAAAGGTATAAATAATTTCCCTGAAGGGCAAGAAGTAGGGGCTTTCCCCTGAGCCCTCAATACCTTACCCTCGACCTCAGAACATACAGTGATGACGATCACTCCCTCCTGCAAAATAGGAACAGAGTCATCCGAACTACATCCCCAGGAAACCTCTGAGACAAAGCATCAGCTGTGACATTTTTGATCCTCGGGATGATAGATAACCACAAAGTTAAACCTGGTAAAAAATAAGGACCACCTAGCTTGTCTAGGATTATGGCGCGCAGCAGATTTTGAGAAAAAAATCTTTTGTTTGATTGGTAATTACAGTTATAAGGTGTTGTGGTTGTAAAACACTGGATCGCAGGTCTGCCAGACCAAGGGACAGTCACTTAACCCGTTCTGTAAGGGCTTCAACAAGATTCATTTAAGGTTCGGGGAAGAAAAAAAGTGGGCTGGTTATGCTATCATGTGAGAGCGTACAGATACTCAGCATACGGCGCATCACAAAGGTAACAATGAGAATGGTATAGAAGGAAGGCCATGGCGATAGGGAGAGGGGAGAAGGGACACCTCCTACAGCTCACCTCAGTCTGTATACGTGCCTAGGCCCCTACTTGTCCTTTACTCACCATGGCTAGTGAGAAATCCATCGAAAACATTAGTCTCATCACTGCAAAAATACAACAGGAGTTAAGCAAGACAAATACAGAAAATAGACACAAAAACGGAAACACTCCAAGCTCCTCCAAAGCAGTTGAAAATCCCAGCTGTAATTGACACGACTTCTAAGCTTCTTCCAGATATAGGCTCCTTCCAAAGTGATCAGCATAAGAATAAGATTCTATAACCAGCGTCAGGTGATAAGACACGTGACTTTTTATAGCAAATGGGAGTGGTCACAAAAGATATGTACCTGAGATTAAGGCTACAAAGGACAGCCAGATAGGAAAGAGTCCTTAACCCGTACAGCACTAAAAGAAAGTCGATTCACTCAAAGGCCTAAAACACACTTCCGCATAAAAAACGTCTGTGTGACACAGTCCATTTTTCGGGTCCGTGTTCCGTTTTTTTGGGGCGTTTCTCCGGTACGTATGGCATCCGTGTGATGGCGTATGCGAGCCGTGTGTACGTGTAAAATGTCCGTGTTTGTGTGTAAAATGCCCGTGTACGTGGAATGTCCGTTTGGAATGTCCGTTTGTGTGTTGCACAATGTCGTTGATACATGTCGGCTGACAACAGACAGAGTTGCGCGATGAGAATGAACTGGGGTGAACTTCACCCGACTTCATTGTCATACCGCGGCTCTGTGTGCCGCGTACTGATTAGCGGTCACCTGTGAAGGATTCACCAGTGACCGCTAATCTGAGTGACTGAAGTTAGCAGCCCTCTCTCATACTTACCGCTCCCCGATCACCAGCGCGGCGAGGAACAGCTGTGTAGAGAATACGCGGCAACAATTACTTTGAATATGCCGGCCGCTCATTAATCAATCTCGTATTCCCTGCTTTCCCCGCCCACCAGCGCCTATGATTGGTTGCAGTCAGACACGCCCCCCACGCTGAGTGACAGCTGTCTCACTGCACCCAATCACAGCAGCCGGGGGGCGTGTCTATACTGTGCAGTAAAATAAATAAATAATTAAAAAAAAACGGCGTGCGGTCCCCCCCAATTTTAATACCAGCCAGATAAAGCCATACGGCTGAAGGCTGGTATTCTCAGGATGGGGAGCCCCACGTTATGGGGAGCCCCCCAGCCTAACAATATCAGTCAGCAGCCGCCCAGAATTGCCGCATACATTATATGCGACAGTTCTGGGACTGTACCCGGCTCTTCCCGATTTACCCTGGTGCGTTGGCAAATCGGGGTAATAAGGAGTTATTGGCAGCCCATAGCTGCCAATAAGTCCTAGATTAATCATGTCAGGCGTCTCCCCGAGATTCTTTCCATGATTAATCTGTAAATTACAGTAAATAAACACACACACACCCGAACAATCCTTTATTAGAAAAAAAAACACTAACAAATTGCCTTGTTCACCAATTTTATAAGCCCGAAAAAGCCCTCCATGTCCGGCGTAATCCAGGATGGTCCAACGTCGCTTCCAGCTCTGCTGCCCGAAGGTGACCGGAGCTGCAGAAGACACCGCCGCTCCTGACAGCTCCACCTATTTATTACCTAATCTGAGAGCAGCTTAACGTAGAGACAAACACAGATTCCACCACACCAGTGATTGGTAGCATTGTGTATACTGTGCATAGACCGAAAGCTGCCAATCAGTGGTGTGGGCGGGGTTATAAAGAGCTCAGCATTCAGAGAACTGGTAGATCTGGAGCAGATAAAACAGTGATTTTATCAAAACTGCAGCATGCAGCCCAATATGTGACATCACAGGAATCGAGGCCTCTGCCCCTACAATACTATCATGCCTTGAGATGGGGGGGGGGTTTAGGAATAACCTGGTGACAGTTTACCTATAAAATGAACCTGTCATCAAGTCTTTCCCCTTATGAGCTGCAGCCACCACCGGTGAGCCCCTATATACAGCATTCCAGAATACTGTATATAAGAACCCAGGCCGCGCTGTGTAACATAAAAAAAGACGTTTATTACACTTACCTAGGGGGCAGTCCGGTTCAATGGGTGTTGCTGGTCTCAGTCTAGCGCCTCTTCTATCTTATGGGGTAGCAGTCTTCCTGCTCAGCCCCATGTGCATGACGGGTCCTGCATCGTTCACAGAGCCTCCATTGTGCTCCTGCACATTTTGATCTGCCTGGCTAAGTGCGTATGCGGTATTTGACCTTTCCTCGCGCCTGCGCATTACAGTACTTTGCTCTGCCCTCAGCCGGGCAAATCAAAGTGCGCAGGAGCGCAATGGAGGCCTCCCTGTGAATGACGCAGGATCACAAAAAAGGGTGGAGGTGCTGGACCGGGACCAGCAACATCCATCGGACTGAACCACCACCTAGGTGAGTATTTTAAAACATTTTTTTACGTTATACAGAGCGGCCTGGGATTTTATATACAGTATTCCAGAATCCTGTATATAAGGGATCACTGATGGTGGCTGCAGCTAATAAAAGAAAACCCTGATGACAGGTTCCCTTTAATACAGATGGTAAATGCACCTGTAAAAGTTAAGCTAGATACACTTATCCAACGATTCTGTACAAAAACACAAACAAACCACATCGAAAGGTTATTATCAAGGCGGGTAATAATGTTATCTAGTAAACTTAGTAGTTAATCATGCTGACCAGGAACTTAAGTGATGTCAGAGGACTGGTAGCAGTCTAATCACCAAAATGAGCAGGATAGGTCGCGGGCGGGGTGTGTGCTGCAGGATAGGTCGCTTGCGGCTGGGGTCTGGCGGCTGCTGCTTGCTCGGTGGCTCGAGCGGTGGGCCGGATCCCGGGGACTCGAGCGGCGCTCCTCGCCCGTGAGTGAAAGGGGTGGTTTGTTGGTGTTTGGGATGTCGGTTTGTGACGCCACCCACGGTGTGTGGTGAGGTTGGGGCACCACCGCTGTACGGGGATCCCGGGAGCGATGACAGGGAGCAGCTGGGATGTTTCTCTCCCCTCCGTGGGTAGGGGGATTTTGGTAGTCCCGGGGCCCGGAGTTATTGTCCGCTTGGTGGATTGCGGGGCTTGGCCAGGTGCAGGGTCGCGGGGCAGCGCAGTGCCAGATGGCACGGTGGTACTTACTCAGCCAGTAATGCACATGGAGTCTCTGGTAAAACAAATGGCTGGATGGACAAGTCACACAGACGGCTGCGACGGTCACTCCCGGTCGGTTGGCGGTAAGGGTCTCTCCCTGCACCGGTGTTATGTTCTCGGCCCCGATGGCTTCCCACCGGTAACCCGCTCCCCAGCGGTGTGTTGGCTAAGGGAGCCCCTTATTGCCCGCAGGCTCTGGCCCTGAGAGCTCTAGCTCTATCTCCCTCACGGTTTGGACGGTTGCCTTCAGTCGAGTCTTCATTGCTGGGAAACCCCGGAGGTTCCAGTCGCTGACGGATTTGACCGGTTTAACGGCGACTCCTAGCCTGGTCGGGGTCCGTAGGCCCTGCCGGATGGTGCTGTCTTCTCTTCACTCCCCGATCTGGTACCGGCGGGCCACCGCCCGTCCCTGGTCCTTACGGTTTGCAACAATCGGCCTCTCCTGCAGAGGGTCACCACCGTCTGCCAACCTTGCTCTCAGGTGCCCGGGCCACGTACCCGGACACGGTCAGTCTGCTTCTCCACTACCACTTCCTTCAACTTCCAAACTCCAACTCTTCACTATCTATATCTGACCTTTTCCGCCTCCAGGACTGTGAACGCCTCGGTGGGAGGAGCCAACCGCCTGGCTCCGCCCCACCTGGTGTGGACATCAGCTCCTGGAGGGAGGCAACAAGGATTTGTGTGTGCGGCTGATGTGCCTAACCGGGGTGTGGGGTGTGTTGTTGCAGTACCTGTGACGTCCTGGCTTGTCCAGGGCACCACAGATACACCTTCATTTCCTTTGAAGTAAATCTGTGGTCAGATTTCATGATAACAATTGCATAGATTAATAAATACATTAGCTGTTTTAGGCCTAATGAGGTTTTATAATCCTTTATACTCAATTTCTTTTCACCCAGCCTGATTGACATCTCCTCAGTGATCCTCCTCCCTGCTGATATCTCACAAGCTGCAGCAGTCGGTCAGGCTGGGTGTATTGGTTCTCTGACTCTTTAGTTTAATTTTTAAAACAGGATTATACAGTCATTTTGACATGGGTCTTCAAGGTAAGTACAGCGGTCTCAGATTTAGGAGGGCTTTTTAAAAATATATACAGCTTGAATTACTGACAGAAACCGGTTTCTGTCAGTAACTAAGGATAATTATCTGTCCCAACTTGTGCCGGGCCCAACTAGAGGGGCAGCCCTTCTGGACTTAATTTTAAGCAACAGGCCAGATAGAATAACAGACGTACGAGTGGATGGGCACCTAGGGAATAGTGACCACAATATAATACAATTCCACTTGTCCTTTAGTAAGGTGCCTTGGAGGGGGGTTACAAAAACGCTGAATTTCAGGAAAGCAAAGTTTGATCAACTTAGAGAAGACCTTCGCCAAATTGATTGGGACAATGTCCTCAAAAATGGGAGCACAGAAAATAAGTGGGAAATTTTTAAATCGGTATTAAACACCCACTGCGAGCGAGCCATACCATACGGAAATAAAAGGGCTAGGAACAGGAGAAAACCAATGTGGCTTAATAAGGATGTAAAAGGGGCAATGAATAATAAGAAAAAGGCATTTAAAAAGCTAAAACAAGAAGGCAGCGAGGAAGCATTAAAAATATATAGAGAAAAAAATAAAATGTGTAAAAAACAAATATATTTAGCAAAAGTAGAAACTGAGAGACTCATTGCTAAGGAAAGCAAAACAAAGCCCAAACTATTCTTTAATTATATAAACAGAAAAAAGATTAAAATTGATGGTGTTGGCCCTTTAAAGAATAATGAGGGTAAAATCATAGAAAGCGATGTGGGAAAAGCAAATGTTTTAAATACTTTTTTCTCAACTGTGTTCACACAGGAAAAACATATGCCAGGGGAAATGCAGAGTGATCATGTAAATGCCCCGTTAAGTATGACCTGCCTAACCCAGGAAGAAGTGCAGAACCGACTTAGTAACATTAAAATTGACAAATCACCAGGCCCTGATGGCATTCACCCTCGGGTATTAAGGGAGTTAAGTAATGTGATAGACAGGCCTCTATTCCTTTTATTTAAAGACTCTATAGAAACTGGGTCTGTTCCACTGGATTGGCGGCTAGCAAATGTGGTACCAATATTCAAAAAAGGGTGCAAAAGGGAACCTGGAAACTATAGGCCGGTAAGCTTAACATCTGTTGTGGGTAAAATGTTTGAAGGGTTTTTAAGGGATACTATTATGGAATGTCTCAATGTTAATAACTGTTTAACTCCATATCAACATGGATTTATGAAGGATCGCTCCTGTCAAACTAACCTGATCAGCTTCTATGAGGATGTAAGCTCTCACATGGACCGAGGAGAATCATTGGATGTCATTTATCTCGACTTCGGTAAAGCATTTGACACTGTCCCACATAAAAGACTGCTAAGTAAAATGAGAAAGCTTGGGCTCGGGGAAAATGTGTGTAGATGGGTAGGTAGCTGGCTTAGTGGTAGAAAACAAAGAGTGGTTATTAATGGTGCATACTCAGATTGGGCCAGGGTTACTAGTGGGGTGCCACAGGGGTCTGTATTGGGCCCCCTACTATTTAATATATTTATTAATGATCTGGTGGATGGTTTACAGAGTAAAATATCAGTATTTGCAGATGATACAAAACTATGTAAGGTAGTTAACACAAAGGAGGACAGTTTGCAACTACAGATGGACTTGAGTAAATTGGAGAATTGGGCTGAAAAATGGCAAATGAGGTTTAACACAGATAAGTGTAAGGTTATGCACATGGGAAGGAGAAACAGATGCTACGATTACTTACTAAATGGGAAACTGCTGGGGAAATCAGACATGGAAAAAGACTTAGGCATCTTAGTGAATAAGAATCTAAATTGGAGTGCCCAGTGTCAGGCAGCAGCCACCAAAGCAAATAGGGTGATGGGATGCATTAGAAGAGGTCTGGGGGCACGAGATGAAAACATAATTTTCCCTCTGTACAAATCACTAGTCAGACCACACTTGGAGTATTGTGTGCAATTTTGGGCGCCGGTGCTGAAGAAAGACATTACTGAACTTGAAAGGGTTCAGAGGCGGGCTACTAAAATAATAAATGGAATGGGTGCATTACAATACACGGAAAGGTTATCAAAATTAGGTCTATTTACTCTAGAAAAGAGAAGACTTAGGGGAGACCTAATAAATATGTACAAATATATCAGAGGGCCATATAGAGATCTCTCCCATGATCTGTTTGTACCAAGGACTATGACAAGAACAAGGGGGCATTCTTTTCGATTGGAGGAAAGAAAATTCCTACATCAGCATAGAAGAGGGTTCTTCACGGTAAGAGCAGTGAGGCTCTGGAACTCTCTTCCTGAGGAAGTGGTGATGGCCAACTCACTGAATGAATTTAAGAGAGGAATGGATGCATTTCTTGTTAGCAAAAGTATAGAAGGTTATAAATAGCATAATCTTACAGGTAGATAGAAGAGCGACCAAGATTATTAGAGGAATGGGTGGGCTGCAATACCAAGACAGGTTATTAAACTTGGGGTTAGTTAGTTAGGAAAAACAAAGGCTTAGGGGGATCTAATCACAATGTATAAATATATGAGGGGACAGTACAGAGACCTTTCCAAAGATCTCTTTACACCTAGGCCTGCGACTGGAACACGGGAGCATCCGCTACGTCTTGAGGAAAGAATGTTTAATCATAATCACAGATGAGGACTCTTTACTGTACGAGCAGTGAGACTATGGAGCTCTCTGCCGTATGATGTTGTATTGAGGGATTCACAAGTAAAATTTAAGCAGAGCCTGATCGCATTAATTGAAAAATATAATATTACCAGTTATGTATATTGGATTTTATGACAGGGTGTTGATCCAGGGAACTAGTCTGATTGCCGTATGTGGAGTCAGGAAGGAATTTTTTTCCCCATTGGAGCTTATTTGACACATTGGGGTTTTTTTGCCTTCCTCTGGATCAACATGTTAGGCTACGGGTTGAACTAGATGGACTTAGAGTCTCCCTTCAACCTTAAAAACTATGAAACTATGAATTGGAAAATCTGGTGGCAGAACCCTCTTAAATAGGTTTCAATATTCAGTTATTAGTGTGTCTGTTATATGAACAAGTTGTAGCTCTCTTTACAGACACCACCATGGATGCATTGATAGGAAGTGGTCCTGTTGCACCCCAGTAATCATGGGAGCCACAGTGGCGTTGTTTTCCTCACAGGGATCAATGCTATGCTTTGAGGCAGCGTGGGGACCTCTCCTTGTCAGGAACATCACATACAACATCATCTACTCCAGGCCAGCAGGGGGAGCTCATAGCCTGTTTTGAAGGGAGTCTCTTTATACATGCTGGCCTGAGGGAAGGGTTAGAGTGAACAGGAAGGAAGTTAGTCAGAACAGTATTGGCGAGGAGAAAGAGCGATTGCTCTTTGAGAGCTTCTGTCTGAGCTTTCCAGGACCGAGCGCTAGGACAGGACACTGGGGTCCTCGGTTACTGGGTGCAAACGGCCCAGTAGCAAAACCCAGAGGGCAAGAGATTCTACATTCCTGGCCCACTATTGTTCCAAGACGCAGCAGCAATATAGAACCCGGGATCGCAGTAATACATGTGGGTCCCATAACCCATTCACGTTGCCATTCACAGGGGACAGTCATCTTCAAGACTAGAGAGAGAAGGGGACTCTGTGCTGCTCCAGGCCGCAGCGGCTCCCACCAAGAGTGCATTAAGGAAGGCCTCCAACCCACCAGTCATGGAGAGATCCACGCTACTTCTGGGCTGATCGGACCACTGTAAACCTGGACCATAACACCTGACCAGTAAAGGTAAAGAAGAAACTACCAACTTGTGTTGTTCAGTTACTGTCGGCGTCCCAGCCCTGCACCTTATTGCACCACTACAACCCTCACCATCATCCTGGGGCCCGCTCTGCCTGTGGGGATTGATCACACCCGAGCTGCACTACCACCAGCCCCAGCAATCAACCCTGCAGCAGCGGCTAATCCCTGGCTGTATACCACAGGTGGCGTCACGACAAACTCTCCCAACCACCCCGCTTCCCTTCAATTGCTGTACGCCTCGGGGCAACGGTACCGAGCAATGCCACCAGTGACATCGCCTGACCCAACCGCAATGGCCCGGCAACGAGAAGGTTAATCACCTGCCCCGTCGGGCGCTACAGTCCCATACAAGCAAGTGCTGAAATGTCCCAAGGTTGGAACTCCACTGATATAAGGTTATACTCATATTCACATTTGGAATTCTATTTGAGTGGCGTTTCCCTGCTTGAAAGGACTCATCTGAGCAGTGCAGCGCAATTGCGGGGTGCCAACTGGCCACAGATTTGCTAAAGACCCCCCTCCCATGCCATAACAAATGTGCTCCTATGGAGAGCAGCCTGCAGCTGGACTTCATAAGAGATAGTCACCCATTCCCCCCCCCCTCACTAAAACTAAAGATATATATTAAAAAACAAACACAACATATTTGGTATTGGTGCATCCGTAATTTAATAAAATGATAGCAACAGAATTCTGGACTTTTTTTGGTAATTGGAAATCAGAAAAAAATGCATTAAAGAAGTTGTCCAGTTACCAAAACTGATTTTTTTTTTTCTGATAAATCTTGCTAATATGTGCCCCTCAACACATCTATTATGTTTTTTCAGCAAAATTACCTTTCATTGTGCACTAGCAGCACATGCTCATTGCTGGCTCCAGCTCTGATGGGGTTAATCTCTCCTCTGACTTCCTGTGTTCAGTTCCTACAAGTCCCAGAATTCTTTGTGGCTCTAGGGCGGTGTCTAGCTTATCTAACACACCCATTGTGTCTAATACACCCACTCTGCTCCCACCCAAACCCTCCTCCCTGCCTCTTCCCAGTGGATGTGCACTCAGAGAAATCACAGATACAGCAGCTCTGCACAGCCAGGGGAAGAAAGTGTGTGCGCGTGTATATACAGTGTGTGTGTGCGTATATACAGTGTGTGTGTGTATATACAGTGTGTGCGCGTATATACAGTGTGTGCGCGTATATACAGTGTGTGTGTGTATATACAGTGTGTGTGTATATACAGTGTGTGCGCGTATATACAGTGTGTGTATATACAGTGTGTGTGTGTATATATACAGTGTGTGTGCGTATATACAGTGTGTGTGTATATACAGTGTGTGTGTGTATATACAGTGTGTGCGCGTATATACAGTGTGTGTGTGCGTATATACAGTGTGTGTGTGTATATACAGTGTGTGAGTGTGTGTGTATATACAGTGTGTGTGTGTATATATACAGTGTGTGTGCGTATATACAGTGTGTGTGTATATACAGTGTGTTTGTGTATATACAGTGTGTGCGCGTATACACAGTGTGTGTGTATATACAGTGTGTGTGTGTATATACAGTGTGTGAGTGTGTGTGTATGTGTGTGTGTATGTCATACTCACCTGTCTGCAGGGTCCCGGTGCCATGCCTGCTTCCAGCCCCTGTCTCGGTCCCGCCGCTTCGGCTGTGTGCAGTCTCCCCGGGGCACGTACGAAGCTTGCAGGACCTGGCGGTGGATCACCTGATGCAGTCACCTGACGCATCAGCTGATCGTAGTCTCGCCGGCTTTTTCTTGCCCGGCCGGCTATCAGCTGATCCTGCCGTCAGGGGACTTCATCAGCTGATAGCCGGCAGCTCCTGCAGTGATGGGCCAGGATCAGACTCCGCTCCAGGAGCTGCCGGTCATCAGCACAGACGTGAGTATTTATTTATTTATTTATTTTTTGCACTGATGCATCAGCTGATTGTATAATCAGCTTTTATACAATCAGCTGCTGTGTGATGTGATTCACATCCTTTAACCTGACACATCATCTGATCGCTTTGCCTTCCAGCAAACCGATCAGATGATATTGGATCCTGATTGGACGGCGCGGGACCCTGACCCAGGATTACTGCGGAGGGGGGTTTATTTCAATAAAGATGGAGTCACTAATTGTGTTGTGTTTTATTTCTAATAAAAATATTTTTCTGTGTGTTGTTGTTTTTTTTTTTTTTTTTTATCATTACTAGAAATTCATGGTGGCCATGTCTAATATTGGCGTGACACCATGAATTTCGGGCTTAGGGCTAGCTGATAATATACAGCTAGTCCTAACTCCATTATTACCCGGCTAGCCACCCGGCATCAGGGCAGCTGGAAGAGTTGGATACAGCGCCAGAAGATGGCGCTTCTATGAAAGCGCCATTTTCTGGGGTGGCTGCGGACTGCAATTCGCAGTGGGGGTGCCCAGAAAGCATGGGCACCCTTCACTGTGGATTCCAATCCCCAGCTGCCTAGTTGTACCCGGCTGGACACCAAAATTAGGCGAAGCTCACGTCATTTTTTTTTTTAAATTATTTCATGAAATTCATGAAATAATTAAAAAAAAAAAAGGGCTTCTCTATATTTTTGGTTCCCAGCCGAGTACAACTAGGCAGCTGGGGGTTGGGGGCAGCCCGTACCTGCCTGCTGTACCCGGCTAGCATACAAAAATATGGCGAAGCCCACGTCATTTTTTTTTTCTTTTTGGGTAAAAAACTGCATACAGTCCTGGATGGAGGATGCTGAGCCTTGTAGTTCTGCAGCTGCTGTCTGCTCTCCTGCATACAATGAACATTTTGAATAAGGAAATGACATCAGACCTTTTTTATTTTTTTCATCAACAATCTTTAATGGCATTGTGCACTGATTAAAAACGCAGTGAGCAAAAACGCAGCAAAAAAGGCACCAAATCGCGGCAAAAACGTGACATGCAGCATCCAGTCACCTGCACTACAAGTGCCAGAGTGGAGAAAGATAGTGACATGCAGCACACTATGTGTCAGAGCAGAGCATGTCACTGTCTCCACTCCGCTGACCTCACAGCCCGTACACGCTGCGATGGATGCAGGGGGACACAGAACAAGTAATCGGCCGACACTGGAGTCATCTGATTACTTGGGATGAATTGAGCAGTAAAATGCTCTGTTGCTCGATGGGCGAAGCCCATGCCGTTTTTTTAAAAAAAAAATTAATTAAAAATAAAAAATAAAAAAAATCACATTGTTTGTGGGCTCCCGCTGCATTTTCTGTTGCTAAGGGTAACCAAAGCAGCTACTGGCTGCTAGCCCCCGCTGCTTGGTGTTACTTTCACTGGCAATAGAAATGCAGGGAAGCATTTTTTTTTTTTTATAAAGGTTTTTCCCTGAAACCGTTTTTAAGAAAATGACGTGGGCTTCGCCATATTTTTGTATGCTAGCCAGGTACAGCAGGCAGCTACGGGCTGCCCCCAACCCCCAGCTGCCTAGTTGTACCCGGCTGGGAACCAAAAATATAGAGAAGCCCTTTTTTTTTTTTTTTATTTCATGAATTTCATGAAATAATTAAAAAAAAAAATGACATGGGCTTCGCCGAATTTTTGAGTCCAGCCAGGTACAACTAGGCAGCTGGGGATTGGAATCCGCAGTGAAGGGTGCCCAAACTTTCTGGGCCCCCCGCTGCGAATTGCAGTCCACAGCCGCCCCAGAAAATGGCGCTTTTATAGAAGCGCCATCTTCTGGCGCTATATCCAACTCTTCCAGTGGCCCTGGTGGCAGGTGGCACGCTGGGTAATAAGGGGTTAATACCAGCTATGTTTTACCCGCTGGTATAAAGCCCGAGATTCTAAATGTCAGGCCAAGGTTGACCTGGCCATTAAGAATCTCCAATAAAGGGTTAAAAAAAAAAAGACCACACAGAGAAAAATACTTTATTAGAAATAAATACACAGACACAGTAGGGACTCCATGTTTATTACTCCCTCTCACCCCTCCACGATGGAGAGATTTCTGTACTGACCATGCCAGGAGAGAGCGAGGGAAAAGAGAGCGAGCGAGGGGGGGGAGGAAAAGAAAGCGAGCGAGGGGGGAGGAAAAGCGAGCGAGGGGGGAGGAAAAGCGAGCGAGGGGGGAGGAAAAGCGAGCGAGGGGGGAGGAAAAGAGAGCGAGGGGGGGGGGAAAAGAGAGCGAGGGGGGGGGAAAGAGAGCGAGGGGGGGGGGAAAGAGAGCGAGGGGGGGGAGAAAGAGAGCGAGGGGGGAGGAAAGAGAGCGCGGGAGGAAAAAAAGAGAGCGAGCGGGGGGAGGAAAAAAAGAGAGCGAGCGGGGGGAGGAAAAGAGAGCGAGCGGGGGGAGGAAAAGAGAGCGAGCGGGGGGAGGAAAAGAGAGCGAGCGGGGGGAGGAAAAGAGAGCGAGCGGGGGGAGGAAAAGAGAGCGAGCGGGGGGAGGAAAAGAGAGCGAGCGGGGGGAGGAAAAGAGAGCGAGCGGGGGGAGGAAAAGAGAGCGAGCGGGGGGAGGAAAAGAGAGCGAGCGGGGGGAGGAAAAGAGAGCGAGCGGGGGGAGGAAAAGAGAGCGAGCGGGGGGGGGAAAAGAGAGCGAGCGGGGGGGGGAAAAGAGAGCGAGCGGGGGGGGAAAAGAGAGCGAGGGGTGAGGAAAAGAGAGCGAGGGGTGAGGAAAAGAGAGCGAGGGGTGAGGAAAAGAGAGCGAGGGGTGAGGAAAAGAGAGCGAGGGGTGAGGAAAAGAGAGCGAGGGGTGAGGAAAAGAGAGCGAGGGGTGAGGAAAAGAGAGCGAGGGGTGAGGAAAAGAGAGCGAGGGGTGAGGAAAAGAGAGCGAGGGGTGAGGAAAAGAGAGCGAGGGGTGAGGAAAAGAGAGCGAGGGGTGAGGAAAAGAGAGCGAGGGGTGAGGAAAAGAGAGCGCAGGGGTGAGGAAAAGAGAGCGCAGGGGTGAGGAAAAGAGAGCGCAGGGGGAGGAAAAGAGAGCGCAGGGGGGAGGAAAAGAGAGCGCAGGGGGGAGGAAAAGAGAGCGCAGGGGGGAGGAAAAGAGAGCGCAGGGGGGAGGAAAAAAGAGCGAGGGGGGAGGAAAAGAGCGAGGGGGGAGGAAAAAAGAGCGAGGGGGGAGGAAAAGAGAGCGCAGGGGGGAGGAAAAGAGAGCGAGGGGGGAAGAGAGCGAAGGAAAAGAGAGGGGAGGGGAGAGAGGGATAAGAGGGGAGAGAGGGATAAGAGGGGGGCAGAGAAGAGGGGGAAGAGGGGAGGGGGAGAAGAGTGGGGGGAGAGAAGAGAGTGGGGAAAGAACAGGGGGGGGGGGGCAGAGGTGCTCTGTCACCAACTGTCTCCACTCTGTGACTTGTGGTGCAGGTGACAGAGTGCAGACAGTTGGTCCCATGCAGCAGGACAGATGGCAGAGCACAGCGGTGACATGCCTGCCAGTGTCTTGCTGCTGGGAGGAGCAGATGATCACACTGCCCGACACCGGCCGCTCTCCTGACATCGCAGCAGAGCGGGCGGGTGGACAGTGTGAGCACATACTTACGTGCAGGGGGGGGATTCAGCTAAAGACCCCCCCTGTACTGCACCCTGGCGCCCCGTGTCTCAGCCTCTCTGCAGGACGCGGCTCCACAGTGACGTCCTCCGGCTCCTCCCCTCGATGCTGGGCTGTGACGTGCGGTAGTCACCGCCCACAGCCCTGTCACTCAATCTGAGTGGCGCCGGCATCCTGTGACGTACCAGTCTTGTTTGAGAGCCCGGAAATGCCGGGACGTCAGAGGATGCCGGCGGCCACAGCTCCAGGGGGTCATGTGACCGTCACTGAGCATGCAGGATAGCACCGCTCAGTGCCAGAACTGGAAACAGAAGGCAATGGAGAAGACGCCTAGAAAGGTAAGTATAGCTCATACAGAAAATAAAACAAATGGGTGAACCACCCCTTTAAGATGCGATCAAAATGTTGTACCTATGCCAAAATTTGTACTTCCACAATTTTTTTTTTTTTTTTGCAGCGTGTTGCAAGGTCATTTTTCATGCAATGACCACCATAAAAAACAAAAAAAACAAAAACAAAAACACACCAAACAAAAAAAACCCCCACAAAACTATTTATGGAACTGCTTTTTTTGGGTGGGGGGGTTTCCAGTACATTGTATGGCAAAATGAATGGTGTCATTCATAAGTATAATTCAGTTCTCCAAAACAATTCTTCAAACTGTTATGCCGGTAAAAATGAATAAAAGAAAAATAAAATAAAAATCACTAGGTTATCAAAATAAAATCTGTGCAGGTATGTATCATTTATAGAGGTGTTAATATATCTTTATTAACATCATTTACAAGTTAGTTTCTATGACCACTCGCATACCTTAAGACTCTAAATATAAAAATAAATTTGTTTTCTAATCCACGGCTGACGATTCCATGTCCCTATGAGCAATCTCCATTAGTCATTTTTATATCCTTCCTTGGAGGAGACGGTGCATTCTTCCTCCTCTGCTGGGGTGACGATGGGTTCGTGCCACATTTCCTCAAAAGGAATCTTCAGCTTACACGGATGAACAACTCAAGTCTTTATTTACACCAATGTAAGGAAGGGATCCGGCTGCAGCACTTGGCATACAGACCCGAGCAAAATAAATACGAGGGCAAAAATAGTCAAAATTATACAACTATTCAGACCTGCTCTGCAGGTAGTCAACTGAAAAACTGCAGAACATTCTGCAACTCTGTGCAAAGAAATAAGGGTTCGGCTAATAATATTCTTAGGGTTCTGAAACCTAAACAGAAGAGATCAAACAGGTAGCTGTCATCACTTATTCCAAGAGTCTTGGTGGAAGACGATTATACCACAAGTGGCTTCTGAGAGTTGGAGCTGGAAGGACCACGCTTTTTCCGCTTTCTGTGGAATAAAAAGAAAATGTAAGTGTTGGGAGGAAGCAATGGAATATAGACCCCGGCCACCATAGTGACTACGGGGGTCTAAAAAAAAAACTCTGCTCGACAAAAAAGAGAAAAGCTCTTCCTCTACTCTGCTGATAGCTCCATTGATGGTTCACATGATGATATAAAGTGGTTTTTGATTGTCTACACATTTCAACGTCCTACTGACTTCTTCCTCAGGACAAACCCCTTGTACCAATTTGTGGGTCTGCAGCAGATAACTGTCAAGGCAATTACACCGTGTGCAGAATTGTTAGACAAATGAGTATTTTGATCACATGATAATTTTTATACATGTTGTCCTACTCCAAGCTGTATAGGCTTGAGAGCCAACTACCAATTAAGCAAATCAGGTGATGTGCATCTCTGTAATGAGGAGGGGTGAGGTGTAATGACATCAACACCCTATATAAAGGTGTGCTTAATTATTAGGCAACTTCCTTTCCTTTGGCAAAATGGGTCAGAAGAGAGATTTGACTGGCTCTGAAAAGTCCAAAATTGTGAGATGTCTTGCAGAGGGATGCAGCAGTCTTGAAATTGCCAAACTTTTGAAGCGAGATCACCGAACAATCAAGCGTTTCATGGCAAATAGTCAACAGGATCGCAAGAAGCTTGTTGGGCAAAAAAAGGCCCAAATAACTGCCCATGAATTGAGGAAAATCAAGCATGAAGCTGCCAAGATTCAATTTGCCAACAGTTTGGCCATATTTCAGAGCTGCAACGTTACTGGAGTATCAAAAAGCACAAGGTGTGCCATACTCCGGGACATGGCCAAGGTAAGGAAGGCTGAAAAACTACCTCCTTTGAACAAGAAACATAAGATAAAACGTCAAGACTGGGCCAAGAAATATCTTAAGACTGATTTTTCAAAGGTTTTATGGACTGATGAAATGAGTGACTCTTGATGGGCCAGATGGATGGGCCAGAGGCTGGATCAGTAAAGGGCAGAGAGATCCACTCCGACTCAGACGCCAGCAAGGTGGAGTACGGGTACTGGTATGGGCTAGTATCATCAAAGATGAACTTGTGGGACCTGTTTGGGTTGAGGATGGAGTGAAGCTCAACTCCCAGACCTACTGCCAGTTTCTGGAAGACAACTTCTTAAAGCAGTGCTACAGGAAGAAGTCAGTATCGTTCAAGAAAAACATGATTTTCATGCAGGACAATGCTTCATCACATGCATCCAACTACTCCACAGCGTGGCTGGCTATTAAAGGTCTAAAAGATGAAAAAATAATGACATGGCCCCTTTGTTCACCTGATCCGAACCCCATAGATAACCTGTGGTCCCTCATAAAATGTGAGATCTACAGGGAGGGGAAACCGTAAACCTCTTGGAACAGTGTCTGGGAGGCTGTGGTGGCTGCTGCACGCAGTGTTGATCGTAAACAGATCAAGCAACTGACATAATCTATGGATGGTAGGCTCTTCAGTGTCATCATAAAGAAAAGTGGCTATATTGGTCACTAATTTTTTTGGGTTTTGTTTTTGCATGTCAGAAATGTTTATTTCTAAATTTTGTGCAGTTATATTGATTTACCTGGTGAAAATAAACAAGTGAGATGGAAATATATTTGTTTTTTATTAAGTTGCCTAATAATTCTGCACAGTAATAGTTACCTGTACAAACAGATATCCTCCTAAGATAGCCAAATCTAAAAAACCCCACTCCAACTTCCAAAAATATTAAGCTTTGATATTTGAGTCTTTTGGGTTGATTGAGAACATAGTTGTTGATCAATAATGAAAAAAAAAAATCCTCTAAAATACAACTTGCCTAATAATTCTGCGCACAGTGTATAGTGAGTGTCTCACACAACCCCCCGGATGAAGAACTCCCAACTTGATTCACGCTTTGTTGTGGGATAAGACTATTGCGTCTTACGTTTTCCCCATCACATCTCCTTCCTCCAAATATGATATCACAAGTAATAAGTTTCACCTCTGAGCCTCTACGTTACCCTATGAATCAATTTGGTCATAGTTTTTGTAGGAGTAAAAATTCTTTTAGAAAGTCATTACTTTTCTAGGGCCAAATAGTGGATAGAGTACAGAAAATGGAAACCTTCAATACCAGTCCTGGAAAAAAGTGCAAACTGGGTAACCTCAATTTCAAATGTGGTACTCATTCAATGAATGGCAGCCCTGTGATACATGGTTATATAACGTTATGGTAAGGCAAAAGCAAATCTTTGGAGTGACCATCAGTTTTCATTAAAGGAGGGGGGCCTGAGCAAGAAACTATCCTCTATTACCTCATTACGGAGGGGGTGCAGGTATTACAACTGGGATTAGACTCTAAAGACTGAGGTTGCCTCATCAGACCCTCTACCTGTATGGGCAGATAAGTACTACAACTTAAATTGACCATATATGTTAGGCCTCCTTCACACGTCCGTGATTCCGGTACATATATGACGTTCATTTTCATTTGTACCGGAATCAAATATACACAGAGCGATTAAAATCAATGGATCTGGGTTTTTTTCCCAGACATGTGTCACACACGTGTCCGTGTGTTAAGCATGGAGACATGTTGGTTTTTCTCCGGTAACACTGATGTCACATGAATCCCACACTGATGTGATTTGTGTGACACGTACCGGAGAAAACACGTGTCTTTGAAATAAAATGATTTTCTATACTCACCTGTTTCCAGCGCTGTCGTCTTCGGCGCTGCTGTCACTTGCTTCCAGGCCCGCTCATTATGCTCATGAATATTCACTGTGACATCAGCACAGGGGACAGCAGCATGGGGGATAGGTGAGTAAAAACTCCTGCTCTCCGTGTGCTATCATGGATAGCACATGGAGAATACACGTGTGCCAAAATCACGGCACACGGCGGGTCATATGCATCTTCAACATAAACATGCGTTTTTATCATGGACTTGTGAAGGGGGCCTTAGTTATTGGCCATGTCCACCTCCACTGCCCCGAACATAGGATTGCTGTGCATACCCAAATACTCCTGCATTTTCTAGGACAGAGTCACTGTCAGACTCCCATGGCTGCTGTTTAGCTCCCCTCCAAACAAAGGATCCAGTGATTGAATTCAAAACACCCGTTCCTTCTGTCTCCCATCATAATCTGCCCTTGGATGGTCAGGAGGCCTCTGTACACAGATGGTTAGACAATCAGACATCTTATCTAATGTGTATGGGGCCTCCACATGTAGTACTGTAGATGAGGAGCTGTATTACAGGTTTCACATGGGGCCCAGGCACTTCACGGACAGTTGTGCCAATAAGGCACACCCAATATAAAGATCAAAGTTATAATGGAAAATGCAAATGCCGCTGCTTACTTCAGCATACATATATGATATTGGAGCAATGTCAGTAGTGAATGGACTCCTGCGCTGAATATATGTGTAGTGCCACATGAAAGACTGATTAGGATTACAGGGTCCAGCTAAGATTTTCCTATGCTAAAAGATTCCGGAATGTTGTAACTTGCTCATAAATAAAAAAAAATGTCACCCAACAACTTTTTGGCTGCTGAACCCCTGTGATGATCACAGCTGTAGAATCCAATATCACACTGTCTTTTCTAGATTAAGCAGTGATACTTTTAGCTGTAAAATTAGGGCTCGTTCAATTGGGTATATACTGTGCTGTCCGTGTATGTCACACACAGACCCATTAAAGCTATTGTGCCTGTTCACATTTCGGAGTTTTCAAAGGACTGATGTTTTGCATAGAAATAAAGTGTAAAAGCGCCAGCACCTGTCCACAAGGCAGACAAGCACAGAGAGCTACACATGGAGCCAGTCAGCTCAGTTTGTGGACTCAACTGGACCATGTTTTCAATAAAGCCGTCTGAATTTGGCCTTAAGAGTCAAAATGATCTTGTTCTTCAAAGTTTTCCTCAATGCTGCGCCTCCCATACAACACTCAGTTCTCTCCACAGGACGTCTGTTCTGCACTCCCTATGAGGAGATCGCTATCCCCGTTATGTCCCTCACTGATCTTGAGAATGAGCATCCCAAAGTCTCTTGAGCAAATAGCGCAGTGGCACACTATCATGCGGTGTTTGGTTCCACACTCGCGGGGTGCAGCTATGGTGTCGGACTCTGTTCACATTGTAACATCTCACAGGCAACCTGAGGTCTCCTAGTTGCTCAGCCTGAGCCGGGCATCGGCTGATTCATTTCCATTTCCCTGCAGGAGTTTATTCTTGTGGATTTGTGTGTGGCTTCTAGGAGCAGGTTGCTAATTACCACCCACAGCAGTTTTTCTTATTTAAGGTATGGTAGCCTGTGGTTCTGAGCCAATAATAGCTTCAGCATAGCACCAGCAATTCCGGTCTTTGTGGTGATCCAGTCTTTGGTGATCTGTAATTGCTATTTTGAGTGGTATGGAAGTTTTCCTGTAGTGCATTTACTTCCTAAACGTATATAGTCTTTCCTTTGTGTTTGAGTGCCGTGTGTATGAGTTTTTGTTCTCCCTTGTCAGTGTCATTTCTGAGGGGTTTTGTTATTGTCTTTGTGGCCCGCCCCAAGGGTGGGGGAGAGGGAGAGTAAGATCAGGGCTTGGACAGGAGTAAGGGTCACGCTGGGGGCTCAGACCTCAGTAATGTAACGCCCCTGTAAACAGGTCGTTACAGGGTATTAAATGTTACCCCATTTTTCCCGGGCAGGAGGAAGATGAGTCCCCACAACACACACTAACATCACACTGGCAGGAAGGAGTTAATAGCTTTTGCAGCATGAAGTTTGTTCTGAGTCCATGAATCATCCTGTCTCCTTAATGAGCAGGTGGCTGGACACAGGCAGGTCCCCATGACAACCAAGGGGAGGGGGGGCCTGAATGAGTGAGCTTAGTGCAGAGCACACAGAAGTTTTAGGCAGAACGTCAGAGGCTGCAGAGGAGTGCAGACGTCCAGAGAACCGCTCCTGTTGAGGAAATGCCACGAGACCAGGGCTGATAACACCTAGAGGAGGGGAATGGAGCTGAGGACTGGGGTTCTCTGGAGAAAGTTGTACCCGGTGGCTGTTGTGTTAGGTCCGCTACCGGGGATGAGAGAGACAGAGAGGCGGCGAGTTCCCAAGATGCTCTATGCCACAGGGACGGCACTAACGCACCGAAAGAGAGAGACCCCCAGAACACCTCACCGGACACCCCTTCCTCCTACCTGCCCGGGACCGACCAAAGGCTACAGGCGGCGAGGACCAGCACCCGGGTGCGATGTGAAACGGACTTTAAATAAAGAACAACTGGAACGGCACTCCGTGACTGCTGTGAGTAATGCCGCCGCCCTGTGCCCCCAGTGTCCCTGAGGACTGTTTCCCTGGGTCTCATAAACCTCTCGGGGCCACCCCGCTCCACCCGTGGGGAGCGATTCCATCCGGCTGCCCGTAACACCTGCCCCGAAGAGAGACTACGCAGCGGCGGCTGAACACCTGGCCGCAAACCACGGGTGGCGCTGCAAGCATCCCCCGTCCCCGTCCCGTCCCGTTTCCTGGGGGACAGCGATGGCAAGTGTCCCCCCAGGGACCCCATTACCCTCCTTCCGTCCCCCTTGTAACACCGGACTGACGGTCGGACTTTCCTTTTTATTGAAACCCGCCGGGGGTCACGGAAGCCGGGTCGGGCCACTCACAGCCTGACCCCGAATACCACCGGCCCGGTGACCGTGCGAGCCCTGCAAGCCCCGGCGCGGGCGTTTCAGTACCATTGAGCCTACCTCTGAGATAAGGGACAGTGCAGAGTCTCAAGTCTGAGGGCCAGCATAGGAGCCCCTGTTCTGTCATTTCTTACCCTGTGATGCGCACATGCTCAACCATCACTTCATTCACTAGAATGAAACTGCTGGCTCTGCCATCTCCATCAGCCCCATAGAAAGGAATGGAGTGGCAGTCACATATCTCCACTAAGGCTTATTCACAGAGGACTTTGCAAGCTCTGTTCTTGGGATCAGTGGAGGTCCAGCAGTTAGTCCCCCAGCAATCGTATATATATATATATCTCTCCTAGCCAGCCAATCGGAATGTATTTAGTGGAAAATTCTCTTGACAGAATGAAACAGGGTCCATTTTTATATTGTTTTCTGCAGTGTAAACACCTGTGTAATAATAATAATAATAATAATAATAATAATAATAATAATAAAAAAAAAATAATCATAAATAATAATATATTAGTCACTCACTTGTGTGGGGGCGATACCATACATTTCCAGAGGATGGCATACAGGCAGAGTAGGAACATTATAAAGATTCCTGCAGCAATGAGCCCTGAAGAGAAAAATCGAGAAACATATACACAGTGAATAAGGAGAAGGGTCATCAATCAATCCCAATGAAAGTTACTTGATACCATGACAAAGGGGTTGAAAACAGAAGACAATATATTAACTTATTTTCTAGGTTTTCCTTACCAGGAATAAGTCCACTTGGGTGCAGTGGAGAAATTTTGCTAGTATTGGTGAAATGCGGAGGAGGAGTCTTCCAGCTCCAATTTGTTGAAGATTCCAGCATTTGCACAGGGACATGTTCTTGATCAGTGGCATTTGGGACATCTCCCTGTGAAAGACAAGATAGTAGAAAACATAAGTGACAGTCTTAGAACATCAGAAGGAAGATAACTTCTTCTATGAGCTGGCCACAAACATTTTGGTAAGAAAAAAAAAAAAAAAAAAAAAAAACACAAAACACAACCCGATCTTGTTTGGAAGTTTTCGGCCATCAGTAATGTCTATGGCCACGGCTCTAGACCACATTCTACAGATTTTACAGAGACAGAGGGTACAGTTATTTTGAGTGGTCAGGATCTGTTAACATGTAGCAGTAATGGGGGACGCTAATATGTTTGAAAATTATTTGATGAGCAGCAGAAGAGAATTTTTCTGTCTATTTGAAAGCTACAAGCTAAATTCTGCAGTTGCTTTATTGGCACCTTGAAGACCTTTCCATGTGATGTGCACATTGTGTGCAAGCATTGGAGTGCTGGACCACAGCAAACATCAGCTGGTTCCTTTGCAATAGACAACAGTAAATCATGATGTAATTAAAGTATAGGGCTGGCCGCACACGTTAGAACCCAGCAAGGTTGGCCGGGCCGCACACGTTAGAACCCAGCAAGGTTGGCCGGGCCGCACACGTTAGAACCCAGCAAGGTTGGCCGGGCCGCACACGTTAGAACCCAGCAAGGTTGGTCAAACATAATGCATGTAGAGTAGACAATTACACTACATGCAGGAGAGCTACTACAGAGTGACCAGTATGCTAATGTCGCGGGCGGAGGAGGGGACGCAGCGCTCTCCCACTGCTCGGGTCCGGCTGCCGCTGCTGCTGCGGCCTGCTGCTGCTCGGTGGCTCGAGCGATGGGCCGGATCCCGGGGACTCGAGCGGCGCTCCTCGCCAGTGAG
Organism: Anomaloglossus baeobatrachus; assembly: GCF_048569485.1. Lineage (NCBI taxonomy): Eukaryota > Metazoa > Chordata > Amphibia > Anura > Aromobatidae > Anomaloglossus > Anomaloglossus baeobatrachus. Next base: position 618,543,008 of record NC_134356.1, on the reverse strand, counting down.
TGAAAGGGGTTTGGTTTTTGGGATAATTTATTGTCCGTGACGCCACCCACGGTTGTGGTGATTGTGTGGACACCACCGCTGCTCTGTCTGGGGATCCCAGGAGTGGTGGTATGGAGCAGCTAGTTGTTGATTTGCCCCTCCGTGGGTAGGGGGGTTTAGTGGTCCCGGGGCCCAGTGATGGGGTTGGGATGGTGGACAGGCGGGTTATGGGGCCCGTGGAGGTGCAGGGACGCAGGGGTAGCGCTGTGCCGCACGGCACGGAGGTACTCACTCAGCCCAAGGATGATGACACAGTTCACGGTAAACAAACGGCTGGTTGGACGGGTCCCTCGGACGGCTACGGTGCTGATGTTCCCTGCAGTTAGCGGTGACGGTCACTTCCCTGCACCTAAGTACGGTTCTTTGGTAGCGATGGATTCCCACCGGTAACCCGCTCCCCAGCTTGGATATGAGCCGGAGGAGCCCCTCTCTTGCCCGCAGGCGCTGGCCCTGGGAAACTGGTGCCTTGGCGGTGGCGGTGTCTCCCCTTCACGGTCGGACTGTTGCCTTCAATCGGGACTTTGCTGCTGGGAGACCCGGAGGTCCCCTTCACTGACGGATTTGGCAAATTATGGCGACTCCTACCCTTGCCGGGATCCGAAAGGCCCCTGCCAATGGTGCTGGCTTCTCTTCGTATACCGCTCCGGTACCGCCGGGCCACCACCCGTCCGCGGTCCTTTCGGCAACCTCCAAGTAGCCTCTCCTGCAGACGGTCACCGCCGTCTGCCAACCTTGCTGTCTCAGTCCGGGGCACACACCCGGACTAACTTCAGGCTTTTCAACTGTCACTTTCTCTTGCTCCTCTACCACTTCACTCTTAACTCTCACTCTCCCTAAACTGATCTCATCACTCCTTCACTTCCCTAGCTTGACTGCCTGGTTTTCCCGCCTCCAGGGCTGTGAACTCCTCGGTGGGCGGAGCCAACCGCCTGGCCCACCCCCTGGTGTGGACATCAGCCCCTGGAGGAAGGCAACAAGGATTTGTGTTCTGACCTTGGTGTTCCTGCAGGGAATGTGGGGTGCATGTTGGTGTTGTGACCTGTGACCCCTGGCTTGCCCAGGGCGTCACACTAATCTTACTTTTTGCACACGTTTTCACTTTTCGGGATCAGGTTTTGCAAAAACGTCTCTGCAGTGATCACATCTTGTACTTACATTTAACACTAGAACTACTGAGGTAGTCCTTTTGACTACTTTGCACTATGTATTTCTATATAGGTGTCACGAGTCCAGTAGTTCTAGTGTTAAATAGTTGCCCTGCAGGGACTTTACCACTACACCCTGGGATTCTTACGAAAAGGTGACTTAGAAAGAAATAATAGAAAGCTATCTATAACTTCACCGATCACACCAGTAGAACCAGTACAACACACCTAATGGTCAATGATGATTCAGTTATTTCGTTACTATCTTTAGTCAAAATTTATTTCAGCCATATATTAGGGAGGACTCGTGCACATGTGGTCCAAGTGCAAGGAACGAGTTGTACAGATCCAAAACACTCCGGAAAGGTATGAAGCCATACTGTGCATCTAAAGGCTTCCAATTCCACTTTTTTTTTTTTTTTTTTTTTTTAAGTCATATGGGATCATTGGTTTCTGCTGTAACATATCTCAATATAAGACACCATATTGAGGCTTGGTGCATATGCACAAACAGCCAGTCTTTAGGGTTGAAAGACCATACAGTACTTTGTTAATGGATCACGAGGATGGTAACTATAGGTGCCTGCTATAGATCTAGGGTTGAGCATTACATCTGTACAGTACAATGTACATCACTTTAAAATTTCACAGTCACCTCTACTTATTAACAGAAATTCTGAACTTTCTTCTCAAGGCAAAAGGCCTACCATCATTTTATGCCAGAGCTGACAGACTGAAGAGGCCCCTTGTCACGCTAGGTATAGGGAAATACAGAGCGAGCGGCAAAAAGGGAGGGGAGGGAAGAGGGAAACCCTGTTTCCTGGGGAGGTGGGGATGGTGACCCCTGATAAAACCTTCCACTGGACCCTGGCTCCCCAAACGTCCCTAGGTAGGTTCCGCACCCATGCGCCGAGCAAGATACCTGGCCCTGGCTGACTCTGAACTGGGCCCTCGGTAATGAACAGGCAGGATGAGCGCTAGTCAACCCCACTAAGTCCTAAAGAAGACACAGGGAAAACAAACAGGGGAAAGTCAGCAAACAACTTCTCTCCAAGATGACTTTGGGAGAACGACAAACATAGAACAATATTTCTCTAGATGATTAGAAACCAACTGCTTGTGTGATGCCCTGGACCCCAGGGGTCACAGGTAATAACATCTATCACATACACACAGGGCTGTATTTTGCCTTCGTGCTGCCCTAGGCACTTTAAGTGGTCGCGCCCCTTAGTGACAACGTAAAACTGAGTTTTCGCACACGACATCTGTTTAAGGCAGATCTACTCTGTAGCACACTTTAAAAAGTATCAATAAGAAACGAACCCCCCCCAATGGGAATCACCACAGGCACATCAAAACATAGCATGAGTATAAAATATTCCCACCACACCGTCCCCACTTATATACTGTGACTGTGACACTGCCCCTAATAAACACCACACTGCCCTCCCTTATAAACTACTGTATATCCACCACACCTTCCTCGATTATGAAATATGATCTGTACATTGTGAGGAGGGAGCAGCATGATGTGAGGACAACGTCCCATGCATGCTGCCCCCTCCTCACAATGTCCCATGCATGCTGCCCCCTCCTCACAATGTCCCATGCATGCTGCCCCCTCCTCACAATGTCCCATGAATGCTGCCCCCTCCTCACAATGTCCCTTGCATGCTGCCCCCTCCTCACAATGTCCCATGCATGCTGCCCCCTCCTCACAATGTCCCATGCATGCTGCTCCCTCCTCACAATGTCCCTTGCATGCTGCCCCCTCCTCACAATGTCCCTTGCATGCTGCCCCCTCCTCACAATGTCCCATGCATGCTGCCCCCTCCTCACAATGTCCCATGCATGCTGCCCCCTCCTCACAATGTCCCATGCATGCTGCCCCCTCCTCACAATGTCCCATGCATGCTGCTCTCTCCTCACAATGTCCCATGCATGCTGCCCCCTCTTCACAATGTCCCATGCATGCTGCTCCCTCCTCACAATGTCCCATGCATGCTGCCCCTCCTCACAATGTCCCATGCATGCTGCTCCCTCCTCACAATGTCTCATGCATGCTGCCCCCTCCTCACAATGTCTCATGTATGCTGCTCCCTCCTCACAATGTCCCATGAATGCTGCTCCCTCCTCACAATGTCTCATGCATGCTGCCCCCTCCTCACAATGTCTCATGTATGCTGCTCCCGCCTCACAATGTCCCATGCATGCTGCTCCCTCCTCACAATGTCCCATGCATGCTGCTCCCTCCGCACAATGTCTCATGCTTGATGCTCCCTCCTCACAATGTCCCATGCATGCTGCTCCTTCCTCACAATGTCCCATGCATGCTGCTCCCTCCTCACAATGTCTCATGCATGCTGCCCCCTCCTCAGTGTCCCATGCATGCTGCCCCCTTCTCACAATGTCCCCATGCATGCTGCCCCCCTCCTCACAATGTCTCATGCATGCTGCCCCCTCCTCAGTGTCCCATGCATGCTGCCCCCTTCTCACAATGTCCCATGCATGCTGTCCCTCTCCATGAGCTCCTAATGCTGCCTTCCTCTTTTCCATAATGAGACCTTCATGTTGCCCCACTCATGCTAAGACCACCACACTAACGCTTATGCTGAGACCCCCCACACACACACTACCCCACTCTTGATATTGACTCCCCTACATTGCTCCACTCCATACTGATCCCACACATGCTGCCCCTTCGTCACAATGAGCTCCCAATGCTGCCCCCTCTTATTCTGAGTCCTTACACTCCCCCCACCCAATCGATTTTGTCATTGCACTATCCCTCATCCCTTGTCCTCTGTCTCTAGCATTAGCCCCTCTCTCCCACTCCCCCAGCATCAGCCTCTCTCCCCCAGCATCAGCCTCTATCTTCCCTCAGCATCAGCCTCTATCTTCCCCAGTCTCAGCCTTTGCCTCCCCCAGCCTCAGCCTGCCCCAGTCTCCGCCTCAGCCTCCCTCCAGCCTCCCTCCAGTCTCAGCCTCAGCCTCCCTCAAGTCTCAGCCTCAGCCTCCCTCCAGTCTCAGCCTCAGCCTCCCTCCAGCCTCCCCCCAGTCTCTGCCTCTGCCTCCCTCCAGCCTCCCCCCAGTCTTTGCCTCTGCCTCCCTCCAGCCTCCCCCCAGTCTCAGCCTCAGCCTCCCTCCAGTCTCAGCCTCAGCCTCCCTCCAGCCTCCCCCCAGTCTCAGCCTCAGTCTCCCTCCAGCCTCCCCCCAGTCTCAGCCTCCCTCCAGTCTCAGCCTCTGCCTCCCTCAAGTCTCAGCCTCAGCCTCCCTCCAGTCTCAGCCTCAGCCTCCCTCCAGCCTCCCCCCAGTCTCTGCCTCTGCCTCCCTCCAGCCTCCCCCAGTCTCTGCCTCTGCCTCCCTCCAGCCTCCCCCCAGTCTCAGCCTCAGCCTCCCTCCAGTCTCAGCCTCAGCCTCCCTCCAGCCTCCCCCCAGTCTCAGCCTCCCTCCAGTCTCAGCCTCTGCCTCCCTCCAGCCTCCCCCAGTCTCTGCCTCTGCCTCCCTCCAGCCTCCCCCCAGTCTCTGACTCTGCCTCCCTCCAGCCTCCCCCCAGTCTCTGCCTCTGCCTCCCTCCAGCCTCCCCCCCAGTCTCTGCCTCTGCCTCCCTCCAGCCTCCCCCAGTCTCTGCCTCTGCCTCCCTCCAGCCTCCCCCCAGTCTCAGCCTCTGCCTCTCTCCAGCCTCCCCCCAGTCTCAGCCTCTGCCTCTCTCCAGCCTCCCCCCAGTCTCAGCCTCTGCCTCCCTCCAGCCTCCCCCCCAGTCTCTGCCTCTGCCCTCCCTCCAGCCTCCCCCCAGTCTCAGCCTCTGCCTCCCTCCAGCCTCCCCCCAGTCTCAGCCTCTGCCTCCCTCCAGCCTCCCCCCAGTCTCTGCCTCTGCCTCCCTCCAGCCTCCCCCCAGTCTCTGCCTCTGCCTCCCTCCAGCCTCCCCCAGTCTCAGCCTCTGCCTCCCTCCAGCCTCCCCACAGTCTCAGCCTCTGCCTCCCTCCAGTCTCAGCCTCTGCCTCCCTCCAACCTCCCCCCCAGTCTCAGCCTCTGCCTCTCTCCAGTCTCAGCCTCTGCCTCCCTCCAGCCTCCCCCCAGTCTCAGCCTCTGCCTCTCTCCAGTCTCAGCCTCTGCCTCCCTCCAGCCTCCCCACAGTCACAGCCTCTGCCTCCCTCCAGTCTCAGCCTCTGCCTCCCTCCAACCTCCCCCCAGTCTCAGCCTCTGCCTCTCTCCAGTCTCAGCCTCTGCCTCCCTCCAGCCTCCCCCAGTCTCAGCCTCTGCCTCCCTCCAGTCTCAGCCTCTGCCTCCCTCCAGTC